>NC_063169.1:43991683-44316058 GCF_023159225.1 Perognathus longimembris pacificus
GAACTTAGGTGGACAAAAATAAGGCTACAACCAAAAAAATGTAATGAGTTACTAGAGGTATACATCAGTGGTGTAATAATTGTTGGTCATGTGCATATGAACCCTGGGTTCAATTCCCAATATTGGAAAAAAATTTAATAAGACTTCTGTAAAAAAAATATGCCAAATCTTTGACGAAAAGGAAAAGCGATATGTATTTTATCAATTATTAAGCAAGAGAGCCAGGGAGAAAGGACAGTATTTTCTACCAAGTCAATGAAAATTAATATATCAGTGCTATCATGATTTCTAAATCTCCCAGTGTGTAACAAATGGGAGAGGTTCATAAGGCCAGATTGATCAGGGTAAGTAGATATATGAGTAAACTATTGATGATCAAGTTACAAATGTGTGAAGATTGAGATTGACTCAGTCACCTTGGGCTTGCCATAGCCCAAGAGCAAAGGCTTACACATACAGGTAATGGATTTTCTCACAGATCTGGAGTTGGAGAACCAAGGCATCAGCATGACTAGGTTTCAGTGTGAGTTCTTCTCCTTTATGGATGATGACTGTGCTATCCTGTGGTAGAGAATGAGCAAGCTGTCTAGTGTCTTTTTGGTATAAATTTGCTAATTCCATCATAAGAGTCCCATCACCATAATTTTATCTCAATATCATTATTTTCTGAAGATCCTCCCTCTAAATTCATTACTGATTTGGTGGTTAGAACTTTTACATCTGGGTTTGGCAAGAGGGGATAAAATTCAGGCCACACTTTGCATCTTTCTTTTTGATAATTTTTAAAATTTCTACAAAGACTACTGGTATCTTTTTTAATTTTTTATTTTATTGTCACGGTGTTGTACAGAGAGGTTACATAGAGAGTACGTTTCTTCTCAAACTTGTTACTGCTCCCTCATTTTCCTCCCACTTTCTCTTCCCCTCAAGACTCCCTCCCCATGTTGTACAGTTCATTTCCAATATATTGTCTTGTGAGTATCATTGCTGGACTGGTTCACCCTTACTCCTTTGTCTCACCATTTTCTTGTTCCTCTTCCATTCCCTAATTCAGATAAATGTATATACAATCCACAGGGCAGCAAAATCAAATACAGTGACAACAGGGGATAAATCATAGAAAAAAGAAACAAAAGAGAAAAGAAATAACTTCATATAGTATATTAAAACAACAACAAAAAAACCCCTCTAGTTTTACTATTGGTATCTGTTAAGCTTAATACACATAGCTAATTTAATATAGCTCTGTCTTTCATGTTAAAATAATAGAAATAATGACAAGGATCCTTTACTATTGCTTTGTGTGCTCCAAAAGGCCAAATCAAAATATCAATGGACACTGTACATAGTGGGTCACATTAGAGTTGGAAATTAATCAATGATTATGATTTTGACAAGTTTAATCAGGTTCATTTTAGGGGAAAATATCTATACCCATTTCATGAATCAAAGAACAGTTAAACAAGATAATAAACCATCATAGGATATAGCAAGTTTTGTGAATATGAGTTTGGCCATATACTCTGGAAAATTTCCCAAATCTTATGGAATCAGTTTCAAAAAAAATTTAAAAAACAACAACAGTAGACATTTTGTTCTAAGGAACTATCATTGGAATAGGATGAAATTATGATACACAAACTATATTCAGTTCTTTTTCTGACAGTTTGAACAAATGAAATGCTTTACCTAGCCCAGCAGTCTTCCAACAAATTGTTCCATTGTCATTAGATTGCAAACCCACTGAAACAGAAAAGCTTTAAGTAATGATATGCTATTCAACGTGGAGAAAGAAAAATACAAACTGAATGCTTCTAAATCATTAGCTTCAATAATTTGTTGACTCTAATGTATCTTATGCCTACTTTCACTTTCCTAAAGACGTTTTCATGAAAATTGACTCTCTCTTAAGATTTAATCATCTCTTGCTGCTCTCAACACATGTGGAGTAATAATCCTACCACTGAGGGCTCATAACAGGTAGCAAGTTATCTAGACTTGCCCCATCCAAAACATATAAGATAGTCATGCTTACGGCCTATAAATGTAATTGTGTTTGGTAGTAACAATTTATTTAAAGCATCACTCTTCACTGTACACAGATACACACGCGCGCGCGCACTCATACCCACAAAGGGGAGAATCTTCTATTTCCACTTTTATGTTTTTTAGACCAACTTGGCTTATTTTCAGATATATTTAAATGTGAAAATACTTGTTTATGCTCTCTATAAGAAAATACACATTGGGCTGGGAATATGGGCTAGTGGCAAGAGTGCTTGCCTCCTACACATGAAGAAAATACACATCAATTTTTCAGAAAAGGAATTATAATATTATAATGTTTTTTTCATATTACATGTATAAAAGCAGGATATCTTGTCTAAACAAAGACATGACTAACTTTGCTATTTCAGAGGCTTTAACATTTTAAATCATGGCAAAGAACACCTATTTTCATCATTCAAATCATCAATAACATGCATTATATTGTCAGTAATAGGAAATGATACATTTTTATTTACTTGGGCATTAATGAAATCATCATAATTTGATTGAAAATGGAGTTATGTATAATTTTTATCTCTAACTAAACAAAATATTTAATTTTTATGAGAAAAATTGCATATATCTGTAATAGTTTCGTATTAGGTTATTGTGTATTTTGTGTTTAACTTGATCCCAAGTCTTCATTAAATTGAATCCACATAACTTGAGGAAAATATACATATCTCATGAAGGAAATGCAGCCTGAAAAGTAGAGATTTCATCTATAAGTGCTGTGTTTTTCTTTTTTTAGTCATTTCATCTATAGAGAAAAATAAGCAGCTTACTCTGCTTTTCAAAGGACTCAAATAAGTTTGAAGGTCCTTTATGACATCAGGAAGATATGCACACCCATATTTTGCAAAAACAAGCAATTAAACAACTCTTTCTTTGGAGGTACTTAATATTTTTAAACACCAGGCTGATAAAGATGTACACATTTAAGAATGGTAGAAATATACTGCTCTTGTTTGATAAAAAGAAAACTGAAACATGCCAGTTGAAAAGAAACCATTTTCTGAAGGTTACTCCTTGGCATTTTAAAAAGTATTGTACACTGTTTAATCCCTAACATTTTATCCCTGGTTCAGACCAACCTAAGTCCAGGCTTAAATGCTATGTGAAGAAAACTCCCCTCACTATCAACCAATTTAAAAAAGAAAAAAACAGGGGCTGGGAATATGGCCTAGTGGCAAGAGCGCTTGCCTTGTATACATGAAGCCCTGGGTTCAATTCCCCAGCACCACATATATAGAAAATGGCCAGGACTGGCAAAAAAAAAAAAAAAAGAAAAAAAACAACAAAAAGGGACTTTTCCCCATAAGCTACTAAAATTATGATGCAAACAAAATAATTTTACAAACAAAAGAAATCAACAAAAAGAAGATAGATTTTTTTTTTCCAATCTGGCTCTTCGCATCACTTCATCCTTCAGTTTTTACTACACAGAAAAAGAATCATTTAATTGAGTATTCTATAGATATTATATGTTCAACACCAAAGGAAGAAAGAATAATGAAAACAAATCCTTGGCCTGTACTTTCAGATGGATAACTCTTTGCATTATTGCGAGACAGCAGAAAAAAGTCACTTTCCTCAGAGTGAGTCTGAGGTCAACTGTAGGCAATGGGAATGCCAGCATTACATGGGAGAGTGAAATATTATAACCTATTGTTTTGAACAGCTTCTCTGAATAAGATCTTAATGGAGAAAGATATGACAAACTCATATTTCTGACATTTAAATCACTCAGAGCAGTTATTTCAGTTGAGCATGTTTATAAGCTTTATTTGACTACATTTATTCAAGCATTACAACTGCATTTGTATCACCAAGGCAGAGCCAGTTCAGTAAAATACGCTAAAAAAAAAAAGACCACAGTTGCCTTATAGCATGTGTTTTTAGAACCTACTAAGCAACCTTTTCTTGACTAACATAGCTCTACGGCTGTTCTCTGCAAGGTGTTTACCATTCCAAGTCTGCTTCTGTCATAGAATAATTAAGGGGATACAGCCTAAAAATCTTTTCGTATGCATAAAGATCAATTTTCTTTTTTAATTTTATAATAAAAGGAGATATTAAATATGGTAATTTCAATATTATGTTCATTGGCTCAGTTCCACAGGTTTTACAAAGATAACATCAATGCCTCTCCACATCTCACTTCTGATTAAAGGTATCTTCTTTAAAAGAATCTACAGATCATAAAACTAATGATATCCTAAAAGATAAATTTTTCTAAGACAGATTTCATAAGAAAATCATAATGCTTAATATCTTAGCCTCCAAACTGATCATAATTATATTGCTTTGGGCTTATATAGCACATCTGCCCCAGGGAAATTAAAAATCACACATAAGCTAGATTTCTGGATGTGTATATGTGATGGGCAATATTCAGTCATTTCAGAAGATGCAGTGACTAAAAATGAACACTTGGATAATAAAAGAAGTACATCTGTGAGTAGAACTCACCCAAGTTTAACCATGTATAGTGGTTGATTTGTCGTCTGGCAAACAGTTAAATGCTTTCATGGTGTACTAGAACTGCTAGAATAAAATAGTATGAACTAGGTGCATTTGCACAACATAAATTTATAGCTCCATAGCTTCAGAGGCCAGAAGTATAAAATGAAGGTGGTTATAGGTTTTCCTCTGAGGGCTCTGTGGGAAGACTACTTTCTGTAAGGGATACCAGACATGTGGATTAGGTCATGCATTAATTACCTCACGTTAAACTGATTAAATCTGTAAAGATACTATTTCCAAATAAGGTCACAATCTGATGTCCTAAGAAATAGAAGTTCAATATGTGAACTGAGGGATCATAATTCATCTCATGACAAATACCATATGGTCTCTTCACTCCACCATAAAATGATTTTCATCATATTAAATTAAATTAATTATAAAACATTACCATTAATGACATGTAAAATGAAGCCTCAAATTAATTACATTAATTACATGAAATGTGTCATTCTCAAATTTGAAAGATAACTAACAAATTATGAAGCCATTCACAGAATAGCTTCTGTAAGTCATTACAATGGTTAGATTTAACTGTACATGAATATATAAATGTGTGAATTTAAAAATATGTGAATATGTGCACACACAAACAGAAAAGACTAGTTAAACATAATACGTCCATCAATTTTAATGAAATAATAGGGTTTCAGCAATCAAAAAAACTACAGTTTGATTGGATATTTATTGAAGCTGTCTACATTATTGATTATTTTTATCATTTGAAATAACAGAACCAGACATTTACATTCAAATAATTATACTTTCTATATCTATGAATCTAGCATAAAACAATTAAAATGACATTTTTCAAAGAGATAAACATGTACATGTTATTTATTCAGAGAAATTTTTATTATAGATTATAGCCTTTATATAATTTATGCATATCATGTCATTTTAAAATGTACTAAAGTAAAAGATTTATGTTAAAAAGGTTTTACAATAAATATACTCTTCCTTTGCTTATCACAAAGAAAAAATAATTCTTCATTATTAACAATACCTAAAGTATGAATATTGTAAAACAGAATGATATTGTTACTAACACTTGTCAATGGATTTTTATGAAAATTTGCACAGTAAAATCCATTTCCCTTATTACTCAAGATACAGAATTCTTTAAGGTTAATAAACATTTAATAATTTATAATATAAAATATAAACAAGAGTTTGAATATATTTTAATATCTGACATATCTTCATCATCAAAAGACCAGGCTGAGTCAATTTAGCAAAAAAACTTAAGAAATTCTAAGTCACAAAATAATCAGATTTCATTCCTTCTCCAAGAAGAAGTATAAGTGAAACAAAACAAAGGAGGAAAACGATGTGTAGAACACTGATGCAGCCATGAACACGCCTGTGTGATGTGGAAGATGTTCTTCCACTTTGAGAACCAGTTTCTTAAGCATTAAACAAAGACAAGTTTTGAATCTTTGGAATCTACAGTACTTGTGCAATGCATAAAAAAAGTAGCAAGATTTCTGGTGTCTTCAAATTGTTTTTTTGTGAAATTTAAATTGAAAAAAACCTCATAAAATCTGTCATAATTATGAAAAGCAGATTTCAATGAAGTCACTTATTTATTTGTTATTCATATTCTCATAGTTCTTAGGAATAAGTCCTTTTTAAAAGTTTTTTTTTGTTTGAGTTTTGACCCTAGGAAGCAGGATTTTATTATTTTTATTTGACAATTACTGTCATCACATCCTTCAAAGTATGTTAATAGTGAATGTGATTTTTAAACAAAAGTCTTTCAGTACATTCTGATGAAAGGCTGAATAGGGCTTTCTATAAAGAAATGTAGAAATGTAAGTGAGGAAGTAGAAAGCATTCAAGCTTTCTTTTTCTTTCAAAATTGACTTTGGCTCTTCTGAAGTATAAAGTAATCAGGAACTTCTCCTGTCACATCTTTGATGTTGTTGTTGTTGCTGGTGGTGGTGGTGGTGGTAAAGCCAGTGGTGACAATCCTAGGTCTTGAACTCAGGGCCTGGGAATGACTTCTGAGCAATTTTGCTCAGACTACAGCTCTATTACTTGAGCGCCAGCTCTACTTCTGCTTTTTTTCTTTGCTTTGTTGGTAGACTTTTGGAGCTAAATGTCGCATGGACTTTCCTGACCATGGTCCTCAGATCTCAACCTTCTGACTCACTAGAATTACTACTGTGAGCCCTCCAGTGCTCCATACCTTGCCACATATTTTAATAACACTAAGAATGTATCATTGTTCAATGTCTAATAAACTGTGATCTGAGAGTAGAATTACCTGAGATGCCACCTCATCCATTGTCAATGATTGCACTGCATAGTAGCAAAATTGAGCATAGTCCGTAGGACTGATTAATCTTAAAATATTTACTAAATTATCCCATTTACTAAAGTAGTTGGCCCAATTTCACATGCTAAGTTGAAAATAACAACAACAGTGATAAACCACTTGTTTCCATAACTTGGAGTACATTTCATTTAGCATCATCTTGTGTGTTCATATGTACATAGCTATTGAGCTATTGTTATCTTCTGCTTGTTATTTTCAACATACCATGTTAAACTGTGTCCTTTTTCTTTTGCCTTTCTTTCCCATGATTTTACTCCTGATGTCACTGTAATTGATTTTGGTACCCTGGATATTGCATATCTGTGTATTGAAACTAGGGAAGGGAAAGGGAATACCAAAATTGAGAGATGAAGGATTAAAAGACAAACCAATGAAACAGCAATACTTACAAAACTATATGGTGTAAACCAACTGTACAACTCATGGGGGTGAGAGGGAAATAGGGAGGGGTAGGTGAGGAAAAATAAGGGAAGAGGTAACAAGTTAGATGAGAAATGTATGCACTTCCCTACATATGAAACTGTAACCTCTCTGTACATCACTCTGACAATAAAGGGGGAAAAAAAAGTAGTTGGCCAAGTCCTAGTGTTTGCATCTAAAAAATAAATTCTCACAGTAAAATTTTTTTTTAAATTTTTTTTTCTCAAAATTTTATTATCAAACTGATGTACAGAAAGGTTACAGTATCATACGTTGGGCATTGGATACATTTCTTGTACTGTTTGTTGCCTTGTCCCTCATGCCCTCCTCCCTCCCCCCTTTCCCTCCCCCCCCCCCAGGTGTTCAGTTCACTTACACCAAACAGTTTTGCAAGTATTGCTTTTGTAGTTATTTCTCTTTTTTTACCCTGTGTCTCTCAAATTTGGTATTCCCTTTGAATTTCCTACTTCCAATACCAGTAAACACGGTTTCCAATGGGGATTCTCACAGTAAAATTTATCATAGTAGGAACTTTTAAAATAAATAGCTTCTGAATTGATAAATGTTAATTTAAGCTAATATGTTATGAATATTAATAAGATACATGGAAGGCATAAGACAAAGTGAAATAAACATAGTATATAAATGGGCTCCTGCTGGGTTCAATCTTTGTAACTTACTGGCAACTAGAATTCAATTCTCATCAATAAAACCAACATAATGGTAATCCCTTCATAGGATAACCATAAGGAATAAAATAGTGTGAGATAGAGTAGCTTTTCACTCCTTTTCCTTTTATTATCAAATTTCACTGCTTCTACATAAATGTGTCTATCTACAGGGTTTCTTTAGGAGAAATATACTTTTATTCTATCCACTCATTCTTTTTGCTCTGTACATAGAATTCTAAATACTGCAATTAAACTGTTTTTTCATGTAGATGATAACTAGTGATATACAACTGAAAACATAAGCTCTAAAGACTTAAACATTCATCTCTTTGAAGAAACTTCACGTTACAAAATACACAACTTAATATGTTTGTTTTATATTATGCAAAGTAAGCCAGACCCAAAGAAACACAGGCTGCATGCTTTCCCTCATTTATTGTAGCTAAGATTTGCCTGTAAATCTCAAGAAAACACACTAGATGGTAAAAGTCAAAAAAAAAACATACTAAATTATACAAGAGTCTAGACATTCACACATTGAGACCAAAGGAAGACATTCTTAGGAGAGGATCACACAGGCTCAATAGATATGTGTATAGTATCTTATAAAATTATGTTTATCAAAATGAATTCCAGGACATGGAAATTAGTTCTTTTGTTATTTTGTTGTTTTTTATGCTTTATTTCTCTTTTTTATTTCTGTACCTTTTGTCTTTTATATAAATTTATCTGCTTGGGGTAGGGGAAGGGGGAAATGGTGGGACAAAGTTGAACTAATTCAGCAGCAATACTCACTGGACACTATGTTGAAGATTAACGATACAGCTTGTAGTCTAGAGGGGTCAAAAGGGAAAAACTGGGAAGCAGTGACACTGTTCAAAAATAAATATATTCATTACCTTACATATGTAACTATAACCACTCTGTACATCACCTTTACAATAACAAAACAAAGCAATAAAAGAAAAGAAAAACGAAGTACACAACTTAATCACAGCTATCATTAAAGCCAAGAGAAGTAAAGAATTCAGAAATTGTACCTCTTTATCCAATGTTTAGAATGTCTTATGCATTTTCTTTTTTCTCTGAATAATTATCTATTATTGTCAAAGTAATGTACAGAAGGGTTACAGTTTCATACATAAGTCAGTTGGTACATTAATTGTACAATTTGTTACCTCCTCCCTCATTTCCCCCCTCCCCTCTCCCCCTTCCCCTCTCTCTCCAAGAGTTGTTCAGTTGCCTACACCAAATTGTTTTGTAAGTATTGCTTTTGGAGTCGTTTGTCTTTTCATCCTCAGTCTCTGAATTTTAATATTCTCTTTCCCTTCCCTAGTTCTAATGCCAGTACATACAGTATCCAGGGTGCTCAGATGAGATACAGCGATAGCATGGGGACAACCACAGGAAAGGGATACAAGACAACTATCAGCAAAACAAGGTACGGTTTCACAAGGCATGTTGAAAATAATTACAACAGTGATATAACACTCATTTCCATAACATGGATTTCTTTTCACTTAACATCATTTTATGTGTTCATAAGGGCATAGCTATTGGGCTCTTGTGATCCTCTGCTGTAACTAGGCTAAACCTGTAGTAATTATTCCCTATGAGGGAAACCATAGAGTCATATTTCTTTTGGGTCTGGCTCACTTCATGTAGTATAATTTTTTCCAAGTCCTTTCATTTCCTTACAAATGGGGCAATGTCATTCTTTCTGATAGAGGCATAAAATTCCATTGTGTATATGTACCACATTTTCCTGGTCCATTCATCTACTGAGGAGCATCTGGGTTGTTTCCATATTTCACCTATGACAAATTGTGCTGTGATGAACATTGTTGCATTGGCGGTTTTGGTGTGTTCTTGTTTGTAACCTCTTGGGTAGATGCCCACGAGTGGCAATGCTGGATTGTAGGAGGGCTTTATGTTTAGCCATCTGAGGAATCTTCATACCACTTTCCAGAGTGGCTGAACAAGTTTACATTCCCACCAACAATTTATATAGAATTCCTACAGATTTTTTAATGTATTCAGTACCAAGTTAAAAAAAAAAAAAAAGCATTGCTGTTTCCCTAATCCCTCCCATAAATCTGTGCTATTCTTTACTTTAAAATGGCATTAGGTCCCAAAGGATTTTCTTGGTAAAGTGATTATTCAGAGCACAAATATGTTTCCTATTTTAATTAAAGAATGTAATGAAGGTTAGTTATGCTCTCAGAATGCCTATCAAAATCTCTTCAATATTATGCAGCTGAATTATTATATGAATAAACTGTTAAATATCCCTATGTTGTTAAATATTTTTAAACACTCTGTACAGAGGGAATCCACAGATGAAAGTTCTCCATGGCTCAAATGTCAGAAATTTTAGAAAGCCTTGGTTATAGTCTCTGAGAGTGTGGGTGCCTGTCCTAGATAAATTCAGACCAACCCTTTTGTTTCTTCTTCATAAGCCTACCACATTGTATTGTAACTGACTGAGAAAGGGGGAGTGATCCAGCAGGAAGGGTGCCTGCTAGGGATGACTAGGCACTTTGAGGAGAATGGCACACATACATGAGGTACTACTCTGTCAGCTAACAAGGAGGAGGGAAGATAGTGCTCTAGGAAACTGAGGAAGAGGAGAGAGAGAGCTTCGGGAGACAGAAATGATACTAATTATTTTCAGTTTGGGAAGTGGGTCCTATATTTTGCCCTGGTAGATGTGAAGAGACAGAAAGAAAATTCTAAATTTTGTCTTAAGAAAAAATATCAAGAACTCCGTTTATAGGAAGTAGAAGAAGCTGGCTAAGGTGCAAGAGTATCACCCATATTTCACAGGTCATTAAGGTATTGTTGGGAGGAGCTCATAAGCACTAGGCTAACTCTAATGATCCTGTTTTGTCTTACATTTACATCTTAGTTCAGAAAACCTATATCTGTGAAACACTTTTGTATATAGTTGTACTTCTTCCTAAACATTTAAAAGACTACAAAAATTTATTATTTATGATTATTTCTAGTTGTGTAGCTGAAATTAATTGGGATAATCCAAATATTTTTTCAAAGACTAAAAATAGGTAACATCTTCCTAATTCTTTTTCTTTTATCCTATCGTCTTTGCTAGCCATACCTGAGAATTCATTTTGCCTTAGAAGTAAAGAAAGCCCAAGATGTTTATTCCGCCTATATCCCAAACAAGTTTGAGATGGAAGAAATATTTTACATCGATTTTAATAAAGATTTAGACATCAAATACTTTATATATTTATGGACATACAACTAAGAGAGAATTGGGTTACAGAAGTCTTTGGTAATTCTGACTTGGTATGGGCCAAAGTTAATCTATACTTTGTAAGCACAATGCTTTACACTGAAACAGGTAAAAGAAAAATAGAGATGTGCCATCATTGACACCTTTTGCTTACTTTTCCTGAGGATTTAGAGTAAAGTTATAGCCAGACGCAATGGTATAAACATATCATCCCAGGATTTAGAGAGTGGACCAGGAAGATGGAGAGTTGAAGGTTAGCCCAGGCTAACTAGTGAACTCTAGACAAGCACAGAGTATATATCCAAATCCTGTTTCTAAAAGAAGCATAACGAAAATAAATAAATAAAATGAAAGAAAAGAGGCAGAATAAAAAAGAAAAGAACAAAAGGGGGAAAAAATAAAAAAGAAAGGAAAAGAGAGTGAAGAAAAAAGTGTAGCCATTTCTGAGCTTCCAAAAGCAGGTTTCATGATATCAGCTAGTATATTTCTTGGACATTAAGTCAAGAGAAGAGACAAGATGCCATAGTTTGGCCTGAGTTTCAAGCTACTTCAAGTGTCTCATCTGTTGTAATTAGTCAGAAGTGACCCTTCTAAGCAGCTACTGCTGCTGTGGCAGGAATCTAGACTGATTGCACACAAAACATGCTCCTTTTGCATTTTCTCCTACAAACCATGGAAGCCCCAGTTATGACCTATGTGGACAGGGTAAATGTAGGTTAGCAGGTAACAAATAGCCAATGTAAAAAGCTTTTGATTTGTTAGGTTATTGCTTACCTCTGTGTAATACTTCAGAATTTGTTATGCAAGGCTGTAGACCATGCTAATGCCTTTTTCTGGCTTATGCTGGCAGCTAATCTCCTTACTTTAAAGTAGGGGAAATTGATGCCCAGAGAGATTTTTATAGCAAGCATTAGTGCCAGGACTAAAACCCAGAGGACTAAGCTTGGTTAACTCTCTAAACTGCGACTAGAGATTAAGAATCTTCACAAATACCTAATTACCTGTCAGGCATGAGTCTAAACATGGGACTTAAAAACTTTCCTGATATTTGCATTCCAGTGAGGAGATACTGTATTTGAGTTTGCTTTTTAAGATGAACTTGAGAAATACAAATACAAGTTTAACTTTGGCTTTCACTTTCCCCAACCTAGCTGATGCAAGAGATGCCTCAGATCAAAATTTCAAAGCAGTAACAAAGGCAAAACAACCTAAGCACTATGCTATTCACCCATAACAATGACTTCATTCTACTACTTCAGCCAAAGGAGAGTGCTTATATTTAAAACAAGAATGCAATTTAGATTTATGAAGTTATGCAGCAACATTAAATTAAACTTTTGGCTTTGGATGGGTTATTCAATATAAAATCTATATCTTATTTACATTTCAGATATGTAGAACTATGAACTTCACTATTCCAAACATTAATGTATAACAGATAACTGGATAGCTCAAGGGGCTACTGAAATTCAATCATAAACATAACACTATTCTTTTGGAAATCTCTTTCCATATAGTTATTTTGTAAATGTGATCAGCACAAAAGAAAATGGGAAAGTCTTATGAAAAAGCACCTTGCAATTCTGTCCAAGTTTCATTTAACATGAAGTGTAAACATAATAAAAACTACAATTACAGACCCACAATTAGGACTGGAAATGAACAGTCTGATTCGGTATTCTGTCATAGGCTACTAGGAAAAATATAAACACTTGATTTTTGTCTTTCAAACTGCACATGTTATCTTTTACAGAAAATGTACTGTCAGCAATTAAGTAAAGCAGTATTTCCTTCTGTTCCAAAATTCTTTATTTCAGTATTACTGTTCTTTCTGAGTTGAGGTTTGTACATTGCAAGCCATCTTAAAAGAACATGTCGTTATTTTATCCATAGATTAGCAATGTAATGGGGTATCAAATCACTTTTTTTATCAATTTATTTATTCAATTTTCATCCAATAGTCTTGCATTTATCCAGCCATACTTCCATCTGTATAAATTTATTGTGCATTTATTATGGGAATGGGCTACATGCTTGCTCCGTCTATATTTCTCACTCTGCCTTCACTACAGGCTCTAAGAGCATCTCTAAGTAATCTGAAAACATCTCAAAGCTTTCAGGAGCAGCCATAAGTAGTTCTTTAAAATGAACTGAATTCAATTACAGCATTATTGGATTGTGGTATTAATTAGGGATTATGCTATTGATTCATTTTCATAAAATATTTCTTAATGAATTTCTGCCTATATCATAAAGCATATAGTCTTTTACATCTAACTATGCTAATTTGGAAGCCGGAAAGTAAATGTGCCTCATAGATAAAAATGGACTTACAAAAGTGGCATATACACTATCTGGATAGAACTCACTCTTGTTGGTCAAAGTAAAATAGATTTGAAGTGGTGCAATATTCTTATGAAGAAATTCAGTAATAGGAACCTCATAAAAATTTAAAATCTATCATCATATATACACTTTCTCTATAGAGAGATATCATATTAATAATTTATAATTTCCATGTCTTAACATGTGTAGGTTACATTTTCAGCTATGTCAAATATTCATTCAGATAATTCCCCAAGATCCTGCAATCCCATTGCCCATGGACTGTTGGAATGTACAGACAGTTCAAGTCTTCTTTTTGTAGGAGTTTTAAAAATAATTTTTAAATTAAATTTTAGGATTTATTTTTAAAAGTAAATATTTTGCTTCCCATTTTTAAAAGAAACAAAGCAATTTATAGGCACTATTTTCCCCCAAAGTTCCAATACCTTAAGTTCTGATACATAACCTGAAAGTAATTTCATCTTTATAGAAAACTTTAAAGCTCTCTTTTCCATTTACTATTGAATTGTTCCATTCTTCCCTCACTGACTGCTTTCTGAACAGGAAGCCTGAGGTAATGCATGTTTTAGGCAAAGCGTACACCCCTCCAGTACTCATGTTTCTGATGAACATTAAAAGCTGCCCTAGTAGTTTTGTTTCAAGAGTTAACTGAGACAATTGACAAAGAACCAGATAAATTATGTATGCATGAAATATTACTGTTCTTATAATAATTATATTCTGTTCTTATAATAATAATATTTTTGATTGTCAGAAAATTAGTATGGACCTCAGTTTTCTATTCTGCAACAAATCAGGATAAAAATACCAGGTCTATCTTAGTAGTTTGCCACAAATATCAAAAAAGAAAAGCCTTATTTAAAAAAAATGTATGAAGCTGCGCACAATGGCTGACACCTCTAATCCTAACTACCTAGGAGCCTGAGATTTGGAAGATCACAGTTCAAGGCCTGTACTTGTCACCCTAGCTATGTCAAGAAACAGAAATACTGTACCAGTGTCAGAGTTCAGGCTGATCTATGCTTAAAATAGGAATCTCAAAAATAACTAAGCCCTGGGGTTGTGGCCTAATTTGTACGGTTGCTTCCTAGCAGGTATGAGGCCTTGAGTTCAAATCCTAGTACCACTGGAAAATACAAAATACCATTGAAGTGTCACTAAAATGAACACACTTTCAGGTGACGATTCTTGAGTAACAATGAGTCACTCACAATGAAGATGACGGGAGATAACCATTGCTAGGTGGCTTAAACACTGAATAGCAAGGTCCCTGAATTTTCTCCAATTCTAAATACTATTCATGAAAGAGTAATTTTCAAGGAAACATGAAAAGATTGTTCTAGTACTCCATCTACCATCACCCAGTTGAAATGAGAGTTGAAAACAAATGAAGTGTCAAACTGAGTTTGGAAAGCATGGAAATTTGTCCATGTACCAAGCAATCTGCTTGGTGCCTAGACTCAAAAGGTGATAAAAGTTATTCATTATCTCTGCCTTCCTTGAGCCAAAACTACTAAGCCATAGCTATTTACTGAATATTTACATAAACAATTGTTAGAGATGACATGTGTACATTCTATGGGAGTTAGCGATGACCTTTGTTACCGATGTTGACATTTGTGTTGAAATCTAATGGCACAAAGTGCTTTTCCACTCCCCTACCCCCAAGCCTTTTCTTTTTCAACCAAGGGTGGGGACTTTTGGGGAGCAAGACTGTATGAATATGACATGTGGTATATTCTTCCACTTACTAAAAAAGAACAACAGTTTAGAGTTCATCTGAGCATTTAGGTAGTACACTGAGAATCTAGATATATATCTAAGAAGGGAGATTGGACATAGGTAAAGATTCTGAGGGCTGGGAATGTGGCTTAGTGTAGAGTGCTTACCTAGCATACATGAAGCCCTGGGTTTGATTCCTCAGCACCACATACACAGAAAAAGCCAGAAGTGGACTCTGTGGGTCATGTTAGCAGAGTGCTGGCCTTGAGCAAAAAAGAAGCCAGGGACAGTGCTCAGGACCCAAATCCAAGCCCTAGGACTGGCAAAAAAAAAAAAAAAAAAAAAAGATTCTGAAATAGAAGGCCCTATGCCCCCATGCAGCCGATATTTCTTTGGACCTGGGTTACTTCACTTAATATAAATTTTTTCAAGTCTTTCCATATCCTTATGAATGAGACAATGTCATTCTTAATTATGGAAGCATTGAATACCATCTGTGTATATGCCACATGTTCTTGGTTCATTCATCTACTGAGGGGCATCTGGGTTGATTCCATCTCTTCACTATGGTAAACCATGCTGCAATGAACATGATTGTGATAGAGCCTTAAGTGTGGCCTGGCTTGTCATCATTTGAATTCCTTCAGCCATTTGCATGAGTCTTTAGCACTAAGAGAAAGAATTAATTTCCTTAAGATTTTAGTAATTTTTGTAAATTCCTAGAACAGGGTTAGTATGTAAAAGAAAATTGGAAAAACAGGAAATAAATGTATACAAAACTGAGTTACTATGCATTTAAAATCTGTCAAACACGTATGTTAATAATTTTTAAATAGCCGAAGAACTGAAATGAGTAGTGCACAAAGTATGCTATACACACAAGATCCATATGAGGGAAAGGGAGAACAATGAAAACTATTCTCTCCCCTGAAATTAGAAGATCATTCTACTTTTTTCCTAGGAGTTAGCAAAAATAAAATGATCTTAGTCAGTGGCTTATGCCTGTAATCATAGCTACTCAAAAGTCTGAGAGCTGAAGACTGCGGTTAAAGGCCAGCCCAGGCAGAAAGTCTCTGAAACTCTTATCTCTAATCAACCACCAAAAATCTGGAAGTAGAGCTGGGACTTAAGTGGAACAGTGATATCCAGGAGCAAAAACACCTCAGGAATCCTTAGTTCTAGCTCTCAGTTCTAGCCCTGACACAAACAAATGAATAAAAATAAAATGATTTCATTTAGTTTGATATGTATATGTATGGTTTATATATACTCAGTACACT
This sequence comes from Perognathus longimembris pacificus, assembly GCF_023159225.1. NCBI lineage: Eukaryota > Metazoa > Chordata > Mammalia > Rodentia > Heteromyidae > Perognathus > Perognathus longimembris. Next base: position 44,008,298 of record NC_063169.1, read on the forward strand.
TGTGTGAGCCTTTAAAGCTCCCACCGTATTGGGTCAACAAAGAAGAAAAGATATAAGATAATATTTATATTATCCTAGCATGTATCAGGCAGTTCCTGACATATTCATGAGTATACTGTGTGAACTATTCTTACAACTCTCTGTTGGAGATAAGAAACTTGCAACTCTGTGTGATTCCGTACCAGAAGCTCATTTGCAATTCTATCTACTCAGGAGGTGGAGATCTGAATACCATAGTTCAAAGCCAGCCAGAGCAAGAAAGATCATGAGAATTGTTTTTTACAATTAGTCAACAAAAAGCTGGAAACAGAGCTGTGGCTCAAATGGTAGAACACCATCCTTGAGTAGAAAGTGCTAAGGAATAACACCCATCCTCAGTACCAGCAACACACACACACATACGCACACACACACACACACACACACACACACACTAAAATCTTTGCATTTCTGAAACAGAATGTTAGAATGTTACATTCTAAGTGTAGAAGAGGGAATGTATACCTTTTCAATGTATACCTTTGTCACTTCACTTTGTTTCTGGTTTTATTTTATTATGGATGCATAGAGCTAAGATTTATTTAGGAAGCACCAACACAGAATTTAGGCTGTCCTTCATTCCTCCTTTTGGTTTGGTAGGGTTTTTGATCAGTCAGTATTTTTGCATTGCTTATCAATTAGATTTGAAATGTCACATTCTCAAAATATACTATTATTTGGTATTTCAAATTTAGGAGTTAAAATGACTAAAGGACTGAAAGAAAATAGACAACCCATAGAGATCTTTTTTTTGTAGTCTTGGTTCTGTCTCTAAGTAAAGAGCTGAGACTTCTGTAAGGTTAGTGTCCCAGGAGACAAAGGGTCATTATAAAAAGTAACACTGACCTGCTATTTTCAAGTTTAAAAAGAAAAGGGGAAATTGTATTGAATATTAACAAGAGATATATAGGTGAAGATGTCTTGACAAAAGTATTGTTGGACATGAATATCTTTCTAAGAAAAGTGTTGAAGTGTCCTTGCATGGAAATATTCAACTGTATTCTAGATATTCATTTTCTTTGATGTTTCTTACAGTTTAAAGAATATTCCCATTCAGGGACAGGAAGAAGACAAGAAGTAGTTCTCAGGAAAAAAAAAGCTTTTATAATATCAAATATTTCTTATATTTTTTCACATGAAATTGCTTGATCTTGAACCTGTTCCAACTCTATATTCCTATAATTTCACCTGTTTTATCACCATGTTATTTTTGTCATAATAAAAAAAAATCAAGATTGACAATGATTTATAGGCCCATGATAGTAGGGGTACCTTCTGCTTCAAATTCCTACTACTGACAGAAGTTAAGTATGTTCCTATGGTATAATGCTTTATATTTTTCATGTTTATTTGATTATTTTTGTATTTCCTCAAATTTACTTTTTCAATATCAATTAAGTATACATAAAATATAAGTTTAGAAAATATAATACCCTTGCAAAATTATTCTAGAATGAAAATATTACTACTGGCTGTTCATTTGAAATATTGTAATATTTAAAGTTCAATATTTTTAGAGTATGATTTAGTTACACTTTGCATGGAATATTTTGCCCTAACATTATTATACTACTTGGTAATATGCTTAAATATTTTCTAAAATACATTTCCAAAATAAAAATTTCAAAGTTTTACATACTTGATGAACAGTGTAATATGCTGTATACACTCAGTATTTACTATAATAAAAGTTTCAATTTGACATCATATTCTATGTATCACAATCCTTAAGTATATGTACAGTATGTATGCATAGTTGGTGATATTTAATGATTATTTGTAACTGATTTTGGTACTCTGGGTATTGTATATACATTTATTGGAACTAGTGAAGGGAAGGGGGACATCAAAATGGAGAGACAAAGGGTAAAAGATGAACCAATGAAACAGCAATACTTAGAAGACAATATGCTATAAACCAACTGTAGAAGTTGGGGGGGTTAGGGAGGGGGGAAGGTGGGAGCAAAATGAGGGAGGATGTAACAAGTTTGATAAGAAATGACCCATTGCCTTACATATGAAACTGTAACCCTTGGTACACTTCTTTGACAATAAATTTTTAAAAGTAAAAAAAATGCTATAAAATTTTTTGTGTGGTATTTCCCACCACATACAAGTTGGCTAATGCCTTTTGAGGTTTTTTTTTTTCTAACTTTCGTCTTTATATTAGGAGACTTATGTGAATTTCTATCCTATTGTGGACATCCAGTGTTTTCAGATCAAACTAATGCAATTTTACTTTTCTACAAATGTATCTTCATGTTTTCTTAGCACCAAGTTTTACTGTCTAACTTTTATTATTTCCAACATTTTAATTAACCACATTTGTCATATCTTCTTCTGGTATATCACCCACTGATCACTCTTTTTCCCTAACTGGTTTCTACTTGGAAAATGTTTAAGCAAAAGAATTGTGTTAGAAGTTGAAAATTCTGCAAGAACTTCATGCAAGAATATTTTTGAAGTCCTAGGGGAAAGAATGTCTCAGAGTCAGAATCTAAAAGACAGGCATTTATTTTAGGTTGAACTGCCAGCATGGGGATCACACATCTCTCACCTACCTCAAAAAGGTCAGGTTTCGCTGACATAACTGTGGGTTCCATGAAATTAATCTCTGACCTGATTTTTTAAATCACAGCAGTGTCGGCTTTCAATTAATAGGCCTTTCTCAGGAGGAATAGATGGCTCTGTGGTGTGTGTAAGCTGGGGAAAATGAAGAATTACTACATTTGAAGAAGGAGAAGGTATTCAGTCTGCGAGTTACAGAGTACTTTTAAAGAAATTCACCTTTTAATTTTCTAGACAGAGTAAACAATATGTATCTTATATTTTGTCAGTGATAAATACATTTGCAGTGCCATTGACTATAGAGCGAGTCCTACTTTGTGTTTCATAAATGGCCACTAAAATTGATATGAGCTAACTATAAAGATATTCAAGAGGAATAAATACCCATAAATGACCTCTCTTTAAGGTTTTCAAATATCCATTTGTGAATTTTTTTAAATAAAGGTAAAGTAACTCTATAACTAAATTGATTATAAAGGAAGCAATATATTTCTAACTAGAAATTGGCCTTCTGAATCCATGAGCAACTATATTTGCTTTTCTGGTATAATTGCTGCTGATTTTGCTGTTCTGGAAACAACATTGTGAACATCTGCCCTAGGAGACCTTAATTTACCCCAAATTGCCCAATGTTCATATATCTACAAATCTCAGTGCATTCTATTTCAAACAGAAACAAAATGAGTATAGAACTCATGACCTTCACAGTGGTTCACAAGTAGCATTTTTCTCATTTTCATTTTTAAAGGCAATGCAAGTAGTAAATAGAAATTTTTCTTTTAATCCGTCTTTTCTCACTCATTGAGGCAGTAAAGCTTTCCACCACTGTGAAACTTCCTTCCATTTAATTGGAAATAGAAACCTTTTTGGAGTTTAAGTTAGCAAGACAAGTGTGAAAAGGATCAAACTGACTCTCTGAAATGGCCATCTTTTCAAAAACAAGTCTATATCTAAAAGCAGGAAGAGAAGTGAAAACCGAAGTAGGTGTTTCCTGAATGAGAATAACCGCAATGTTCTAATAAGTGTCATTAAGGTCTATTTAAAGATATATCCTTTGACCAGGGAAAGAAAAGAAATAGCAATTCAAGGAAAAGAGCTAAACAAGGAAGTACCTGGCTACACTCCCCACTGCATACAAATGTAATTCAATTTCACTAAGGATTTTATTGTACCCCAAACATGGATGGAACTACCTGGTCATGCTTGATTTTCTAACCCTGAACTGGGGAAATATTAAAATAACCATCTCATGATCCAACTCTCTTAAATGGGTCTAAAATAAATCTTGTATATAATATGAAAGCTAGCTAATCTTAAGGATTCTCATCACTGAATATTTTTATTCTAGCTCCTTCAAAACTACCACTAGCATGTGCGTTAGGCTTTGTCTTATGTTTTTTTTTTTTTGTTTGTTTGTTTGTTTGTTTGTTTTTGGCCAGTCCTGGGCCTTGGACTCAGGGCCTGAGCACTGTCCCTGGCTTCTTCCCGCTCAAGGCTAGCACTCTGCCACTTGAGCCACAGCGCCGCTTCTGGCCGTTTTCTGTATATGTGGTGCTGGGGAAGCGAACCTAGGGCCTCCTGTATCCGAGGCAGGCACTCTTGCCACTAGGCTATATCCCCAGCCCCTTATGTTTTGGTTGGTTGTTAATTGAGCATTTTGGGGGGTGTAATCAATGGTGAGGTTTGGTACTATTATTTATCTTATAGTCTTTAGGACATAGTGGTATTGGAGGGTGTCTCCTCCAATTTTGTTTATTTTTTTTAAAAAAAGGTTTAACTGGAGAAATACAGTTACAAAAGTCAATGCAAGCTAGGAACCAGTGGCTGGCATCTGTAACCTTAGCTACTTTGGAGGCTGAAATCTGGGGATCATGGTTCAAAGCTAGCTCCAGCGGAAAAGTTCATGAGACTCTTATTTCCAATTGAGCCAAAGACAGAGCTGGAAGTGTTGTGGTGGCTCAAGTGGTAGAGTGCTAGCCTTGAAGAGAAAGCCTTGAAATGCTAGCCTTGAAGAGCTCAGGGACAGCCCCCAGGCCCAGAGTACAAGCTCTAGGACCAGAAAAATTAAAAAGGCAATGCATATCCTACAAAATTAAGAAAATTGAAGGAGTGGGGGGGACTTAAAAGGTGTGGGAAAGAATGATGAAAGTGGTTACATTGATCAAGATTCATTGTGCGGATGGAAGTTTGTTTGTACAACTAAAGATAAAAATTAAACATTTTAGAAGATCAAGATACCAATTAATTAAAAAATAATCATTTGTAAAATAAAATATCCTGGAGCCTTGAACATCTAAGGATGGTGTTAATACTTTCACCTTGGCATTTTCATCCATACCCACATTCTTTCATTTAAAAACATCCTTCAAAATTTATCTCAAGTTCCACTACTTTATGGTATAGTGTGTGAACTACTTAATTCATTTTCTCTCTTCAGATTTTTTATAATTGTATCTCTTAACAATTGACTATATTATATTGATTTATTTCCTAATTATTTAATATGAAAAATGCTTTATAATTACTTTAAACTTTCGATATAACAAATTAAAAAAATCTCACAACTTCTACTTATAATTTTGTTTGTGCCTCATTTGGGGAACTTATAATTGCCAGGCTTACAACATATAATTATTTATACAATTGTTTCATCCTTTCTTGAGGCCAGATGTCTGCGTATTTCACATTTCATTCTCAGATTTAAAATAATGTTTGCAAAAGCACTTTCCAAAAATAAATACAAAAACAGTGTAAAGTGAATAAATGTCCATTACAGTATCAGCAGTTTTGCTCCTATCTATTCACAGGTAATCCTGAAATATGGAAAGGAGATAAAACACTGTTTCAAAACACCTGAATAAAGGGACTGGGTCACTCAAACTCAGGGACCCATGCCAGATCATTGTTATATTAAATATTTAATCAGAATTTTCAAGACATTCAAATGCCAAAGGATCTGGGCAGAGAGGGAATAGAAATACATTGGGGACTTAAGTGATAGTAAAACTTTCCAAAGTTAGATCTATTACTTCTGAAATTATCTACAGAAGCTACAAAGGTTGTATTACTAACTACTTTTATCCAGTGATTTTGATACCCTAAGTATTTCCTCATTACGTCTTCTAAGCTTAATTCTATGAACTAAGCCATTCATTCCATGATAAAGGCATTTTCTTCCATTACATCAATCCTTAATGTCATGAGTTTATCAGAGCCCTTCACAAGAACAAGAGCTCAACATACAAATTCTAGTAGTACTTAGGACAACTACAACCATTTTTTAAAAGCTAATATTTCATTGAGAATCTGAAAGAAAACATAGTGATTCCCTATCACATGGTGTTTCATTATTATTTTTATGATTTGGAAATTGAACATATACACTCAGCTCAAAAAGAGACATGAGGATTTTGTAATGGGTACCAGTAGTGAAAGAACACACATATAAGGAAATAGAAATTGGAGAATCATAACAATCAAAAATAAATGAGGAACATTAGACAACCTGATGTCTTAATAGTCTAGTGTCAGGAACTCAGTGGCTGAGCTGTGGGGCCAGGAAAGAGTTAAGAGGTTAGAATGTTGCCTTGTCAGTACTCAGAAGGCTGAGAACTGGACCCAGGAAAAGTCAAACAGGCAAGGCAAAACAAATGTGTACCGTACTATTAACTGGACTCTATGATGTTTAAGTTAGAGTTGGTTGTACACTATGAAGCTTAAAACATTGGGAATAAGATGGAAGCCTGTGTTACAGTTAAATGTTCACCACTTTCCTCTGCTACCTAACTATAAGGGATTGTAACCACAGAATAAATGCTTTCTGCATGTACCTGTAGCAACCTCCCCTGTAATTAACTAAATAAATAGACTTACTTATGGGATCCTAGGCATCCAAGAGCAGAAAAGCTTTGATCCCTTGGTCCCTGCTTGCTTTACTCTCTCTCCCTCTGTCTAATCTCATTTCTTCTGCTCAGCATCTCATCCTGTTGTTCTAGGTTGCAGGTAGTAACATTGTAGCAATAGAATGCTTCAATAAAAATAGAATGTTCAAATAAGGATGTTTACCCAAATTCTTATCCCATTTTGTTTTGTTCTTTGATCATCCCACACGACTTCATTCCACAGACTCCTAAATCTCAGCCACCTCCTAACTTTTTCCTTCATAGCTATGATGATCAAACCTATTCCTGATCCCTTTATAAATTGGTCAACTATATGACCTTCTTGGTAATGTCATTTTATTGCAAACTATCAGTGTCAAAGTAGAACAGTTTTGATTCACCCACAAATTATTTTCAAGAAGGTGGAATATGTGCTTAGCCATGACAAAATTTAAGAATAACCACATGATATTATTAACTAAAATATACAGCTATGTTTTCAAATCTGTTCAGTCATCATTTGTATCATTTCTGTTGTTTTCTCTATCAATCTACTATGTTGCAAGCAGATACTTTGTATTATTCATCTTTGTGTTCCATGGTTTGACAATTAGCCTGTGTATAAAAAAGGTGCTAAAATTTTGCATATAAATGAAGCTCTAACAAGAAATGTTGTTTTATAGTTCTTCCTCAATATTAAATATGTCATAAGATGTAAAATTTTGTTATATTTCAAGTAGAAATAATTTGAATTTCTGTAAATGAAATGCTGGATACTTCTGCAAAATTAAATTCTATAGCTTGACAGTGTGTGATCTGTAGTCACTCATAGATTGCACAGTGTGCTCCCTTCCAGGCAATTATGTATATGTTACATAAGAATAATCTTGAAAAAAAATAATAGCTTAAGCACTAAATGTCAAAGTGTCATTTTATTTTTGTCATTTCTTTCTTGACATTATATCAAATGTCTACCTCAAACAGAAAGTTCTCCCAATCACATGATACTTTTATTTTAAAAGGCAGCAATGACTCTTCCAGAGAAGCCTTGCTAAAAATGTATTTTGAAAGTATAAATAAGTTGAAAATGCTTTTCTAATGCCCACATACTCACCTGTACCCTGGATGTCATTAAATTGAAGAAATGAAGTTTGAAATACTAACTTTCCCTTTCCTTTTTTCCCCCTACATTTCAGTAAGCTGTGTCAGAGAAGAAAAAATGATTCCACAAATGAATAGCAAAGATCAATCCAGCTTCTCATGATAAATTGGAGCCTCACGCTGTCTGAATAAAGCCAAGTTTCTCCTGCAAAGAACAAGTTTCCTTATGCAAATTGTCTTTGTCTCTCTTATAAGTTAAAAGATTAGATCTTTAACTTGCTTGGGTAAAATGCATGTGAATCAGCCCCTGCCACAGACATCACATTAGGAAATATTTAAACTGCACATATTTAAATGTAATATTAAATTACATTATGAGGAGTGCTGTGTAGTTTATGAGGAAATGGCTCATTTGCATACCAAAGATCTCTCAAAATTGTAAATTCCATGTCTCTGACAGCTTACTTCAGGCACAGAGATGCAGAGATGTTTGATGTTTAGAAAACACAACTTGCATAGAAAGAAGTAGAACATTATTCACCACACATTTGCAAGGGATATTCATTTTAACTTTCTTTGAAGAAGGAAATTACTATAATTCTGGGCTAAGAAGTTTCCTTATCTCTGCAAGGCCCACACGGGACAGTGAAGTTTTAGTTGACACTAAGTAAGGCTTGCTGTCACTGTGCCTGCCAGTCACACTAAATAGGAAGTAGAAAGAATAAGAAAATTTAACCTTGATGGATTTTCCAGACACTCTATAAACTTTCTGAAACTCTTAATGTTGTATGACATTAACATATAGTTTCCAGGTATTTCCCTATTTTGTTTTTTCCAAATTAAAAGTGTGCATATTTTTATATATTACATATATAATTTACATGTCATATGTTATATATAATATAGTGTATCCACAATGGGTTACTTTTATATGAAAAAAAGGAAAGTAGAAATGTTTTAATACTAAGATTCAACTAAATAAAAATCCAATATTTTAGTGGGAAAATCTTAATGACCTATGCATTCTCTTTTCAGATCTATATATTCACCCCCAAGGCCAATGTAGATGGTTTTCAAATTGCTTAGCTGCCCTACTTTGTGTTTCCCAAATATGAAGCATTCTTAACAGATTAAAAATTAATGCAAACAGCATTGGAGAATTCAAATCTCTAAGGATGTCTGGGCCTTTAGTGTAATTACCTAATAGTTTCAATTCATTTTTGCATGGTAAAATTAGCATAATTCTAAAAACATGGTTAAAATGATGACCAGAAGCAAAAAGGAAAAATAGCTTGAAATCATTTAGTTCATACACAAAATGTTTTCCATGAATATTGTGATTGTGGAGTGGGGAATTAAACGAGTAGCGATTACAAATAAGACCAGGAAAACTTCAGTGGAACCCAGCTAAGGTTGACATTAAAACTGTATATACTCTACTCATTTTCTCCACAGATTTTGCATCATAAGTACTTGTTCAATTTTTAACTGCATAAACTTAGTTTTTCATTAGTGTAGCTTAATAAGCTGGAGACACTCCTCTGATCATATTATTCACAATTAAGCAGGGTTCAAACATGATGATGTGGCTCTGCTCATGAACGAGTTCTTTAATTCCCTAATGGCTACATAGGGATGAAGCAATAACATAATGTTATAACACTGACCTTAAGGCTTCTAATTTATACCTGAAGTTTTCAAAATTTATTTAAATGCATATTTGTGTTGATATATCTGGTACCTATTAGAACTTGAATGGGAAATGCCTTTTAACACTCAAGGCTACCTTTGCTCTCTGCTCTGTTAATTCATTTTTGGAGTATCAGTGGAATATAGGCCACTGTTTCTCAGACCCTGCTTTTCTTACCTGTTCTTAATTCAACCAGAACAGCAAATATGACTGAGAATACTTAAAGGTATATTGATCAGGTTTAAATGACACCTGGATTTAGAGTTTCTGTAATTTTTTAAAAATATAATTGCATGCTGAAACATGGTAAATAATATCTTGCCATTTGCTGGATATAGCACTTGTACAGTTGTTTTTCTCATATCATATTGACTTTATTTTTTTTAATATTTCTCTTTAAGTTCTTAAATTGTTGTCAGGTTTTTGCATGAACCACAACTGAAGTAACTCTTGCATAGTCTACTTTAGTACTGCACACATATCTTAGCCAGTTGTATGGCTGAAATCAAGAGGATCATAGTTTAAAGTTAGCCTGAGCAAAGTGATTAGGGGACCCTCATCTCAATGGAAAAAAAATGAAAAGAAACTAGGCATGGTTGTACAGTTCTCATCCCAGAGATGGTAGGAATTACAGGCCAACCAAGGGAGAAAGCAAGACTCTAAATGTAAATTAATCCATGCTAAACAGGCCATAGGTGTAGCTCAAGTGGAAGAGCACGAGCTTAGCAATCAGGAATCCTTTCCCACTCCAATTCCACCAAAAACAAACAAAAAAGTAATTCTGGCACATTTATGTCTCTTATAAATATCCACTACGATTTTGAAAAGATTCTCTATAGATTATATATTTTCAAATACTTATTTTTCATTCTGTTGTTAGAAAAACAAAGTTTGTTTCTGATCCCTCAAGTCAAATAGATGAATATTTATGTAATTTTCACAAATAACAGTAGAAAAATTAAAGTGAGTAATTTGGGCCTACCAAATAAGTTTAATGACAAGTAGATTTTTCCAACCTATGTACCCTATAAAAAGAAAACTTTTAATTAAAAGTGACCATATTGAAAATGATATTATTATAGAAACATTTTAATATCCACAAAAGTAGAAAGAATATATAAGAGAAATTCCATATGCCCATCACCAGATCCAACAAATTCAAGTGATAATCAATTATAATCCAATCATACCTCATGCACGTCCCCCCACTGGCACATGACTTAGAATTGCAAACAACCCATCATCTCATCCATATGCACTTGACAATGTGTCCTCCAATCATAAGCTCTTTGTAAACAGAGCCACAATATGGTCATTCTACTCAGAAAAGTGAAATAAAGCAGAATGATAACTTGCTAGTATCGTATAACATCTCAGGTACATCAAAATTTTCAAATATTTTATTGGAATATGTTTATGCCTGTTTGACACATAAGCCAATGATCCATATGCTTAAGGTTCTCTTGATCTGTTAGTTACCTTGTACCTTGGCACCTCTTTATACGTCTAGTATTATTTGAATAGCTGAGGTTATTTTTTTTTGTAATAATTTACACGGCCTGGAGTTTGAGCATCCATAACTATACCCCTTCTGAATTGGAGCTTGTTTTATTTTCACTTTGTACTTGTCCTTTTTGTTTTATGGGTGTGTTTTTTTGTTTTGCTTGCTATCTCTCACTCCCTTTCCCTCTCCCTTTCCTTCTCCCCCTCCATCTTCCTCTCTTCTCCCTCTTACTCTCCCTCTCCCTCACTATCTTTCCTTCTCCCGCTCCCTTTTTTCTCTCCAACCAGTCTTTTCATTATACAACCTGGGCACAGATCTTTTACCTGTGCCTAATACTGTCATAGTCATCCTGTGAATGTACTGGCTATTAGTGTCAATTTTAAAACGTATTCCTGGCACTAAAAATGAAATTGTAACTGATTTGTGCTAGAATCTAGTGTTGCATCCTTCATTCCTACTCCAGTGAAGATGGAGCAGAACACTTGATTTCTCCAGGCTGAACTTGAGGCCCACACTTTCCTGCCTCAGCCTCGCTCATGTTGATATTATAATCCTACACCATCACCCTTGTATTTGCCCCAAATTTTGAATATTAAAAAGAATGTCATAATAGTCATCATAGAAGCAGTGAAAGAATATTCATGTAATAATAAAAAAGATTTATATGTCATACAATAGGCTCTGTTGGACCCTGTATTTATATAATAGATTAGAATTTGAGAGTTTTAAAGTTCTTTTTAAATAACTAAGTGCCTTTTTTTCTTTTCTTTACCTCAGTGTTCTAACAATTGTTATTATTTAATTTATAGATCCTCAGGAAATGCATTTTATAAATATTATTATGAGGTGTGATGTACTATAGATAACTTTCTTTTTAGTTAATGAGCACTTGATAATTTTATATATTTTACCAACTCTTTTTTTACTTTATTTTATTTTTTATCAACTCTTAAAAAGATCTGTATTATGTTTTCAATAAGGCAACTTAAAAACCAGTTAAACTTCATTTCATTATTGAACTTACTCAAAGATACTTTTGCATAGTTCTATGTGCTGTTAAATAGATATTGCAAGATGGTGCATCTATCAATGTGGTTGAAAGATTGCATGGACCTCTCTTTGACAGAGAAACTGATTTTGTCACTTAACAATGGGGCTAGAAGAATGGTTGAGGGATATTCTTAGTCCCTGAATTGAGTCTTGTTTGAGTCAAATCCAGTCTGGGGCCTGATCTAACCTACCCAATGTAGCATGGGGCCTAATGTAAGCAATCAACAACCACCCAGGGACACTTAGGTAACTATAAGTCTCACACAGTGAGGAGATATAATCATCTTGACATTGGGGCCAGGCTTGGATGTTAATCTTATGGGAATTCAGATATATTACTAACCCTTTCTAAACCTTGGTTTCATGTTCTGTAAATACCCAGGATAACAGTATCTCCTTTAGTTGCTGGAAACATTAAGTGATTACTAAATAGTTGAAGTCTTCAAAGTAGATATGAGTTGCTATTGTCATTGTTGTTTTAATTATCTTTGTTAATTTGAGATGGCCAGAATCAACAGTGTTGCTACCTTAAAATCGTTTTTACTCTGTCCTAGTTCTAGTTTATCCCTCATTCCATACAGAAAACACAATTCTATATTAAGCATTATTTTCTTTCTTTCATCAGAAGAAGTAGTCCTGTTTGTAATATGCACTAGAAACCCATGGTTCCAGGGCATGGAAAGGTTTATAGACACACCAGGGACGATCATTGAATGACTGGAATAAGACATGAATTACATAGATCATGTTGTAATTGCCAATAGCCATGATAGAGTCACAGAAACAATGCAAGGTTGGACTTTGAAGATGCTGCTCTATCTCTTACTTGCTTTAGTACTACACAGTAGTTGCTGTTTGGTGATACGTGAATGAAGAAAGCAATGGGTAGATGGCACAGGACAACTGATGAAGAGCTGTCATTTCAGTGATTTGTGTAAAGGAAGTAAACAAAGAAATTCAGCAGATGAAAAGAAAGACTATTTTAGGCAGAAGGAATAGCCTTTACCAAGATCTGGCACAAAAATATACCTTTTATTGTAGGTAAGGCTCAAAATGTGAATCACAAAAAATAAAATAAAATGTGTGTGGTAGAAGAATTTGCTCTGACCTTTGTATAAACACCACAGCATGACTGTGGTACCAACTTTAAAATAGTAGGTCATTGAGCTGACTATCGAATTTTCATTTGAGAAGTATAATTGACAAATCATTTCAGAAAAGGAATAAACATATCATAGATGTTCCTATGACCCTAGACTCTATAAATTATGAAGACCAGGAAGAGGGGAATAAACAACTTTCATATATTAAATGATGTTATTTTTAGCATTATTAACTTCAGTATTTTGTATTTTTTATGAGTCAATCTAGAAAAATCTTCAAAACCCTTTTAACTCTTTGTAGGGAGAAAGAAGAAACAAAAATTACATTCCTAAATCAGGAATTTGCCATAAAATATTTTATGGATCATGCCCAAAGGTCTTCAGAGTATAATACATAGACAAGCCAAAAATATTTTGGCCAACTGACCACTTGAATCAGCTGGCTTTCCATGCCCTGCACCAAGGCAAGGAAGCATATTCATAGGTATCTTAATAACTTGCGCAGGGATAAGCAAGAAATGTTTGTAGATAGCTCTCTTCAAGATATACTAAAAGCCCCACAACATAGAATGTCTGACAAACAGGAAAAATACTATTTGCATTTAGTTTATCAATTCTAAACTAAAATTACTAAACAGAAACATAATAAACATGATATTCTCCTATAGGAAAAAGAAAAACAAAATACCAACTAGATTTAAAGAGCTGACTTCCAATATAAACTGGGTGCTAGCACTGAATAAGTCACAGAATGTCTGTGTAATGATTTCTTATTTGTTAAATTCTATGTAGTTAAGCCATGTGAGATTTAAATAAATATATATAATGTTCTAAATAAAATGCCTAACATATACAAATTTCACAGTAATCAGTGTTATTAATTTAGAGTGTTAAACTAATTTCTCCACAGAAACTCCCTGTAATATTTCTTGTAAGTATTGGCTAAAATTCTGTAATGGAAATTACTCAAGGGCCATACCGATTTCTACCCCAAAAGACAAAATTCACATATTCTGTTTTTCAGTTGTCTGATTAAAAACAAACCAGCACAGCTTTAAACTTGGACGTTGTCAAAAAGTACCACCTGTCTTGTTTTGCTTACATCTGTCAGAAGCAAATTTGAGATCTACTTCTCAAATTTTAATCACAACTAGAACCAGAGTATTGTCGCATTCACAATATTTTATTTTTAACGATTCCCTTATTGTAAAAAAAAAATACTAAAGTAGGTGTGTGTATTTGTGGATTTGCTCTGCTACTCAGGCCAAATAATAAAAAAAAATTATGTGTTTTAACTTTTCAGAATTATTACTAAAAAAGAAATTTACTGAATTAATCATTTGGAGAGACAAAGAAGAGATACGAGTTTATAAAAAGAATCAGAATTCTGTTGCTTAAATGGATTTTACCAAGTTGGATTGATTCATAGTAAATTTTTAAATTTGCTGATATTGTCTCTGGGTATCTATGAATAATAGTAACATAGAAATTTCTATCAGAGCATTTATATATAAAGTTGCATATAAATCTCATGTACATGTGATAGATGTAGATAGACATCTATATCTATATAAACATACATACATACATACACATACACACATTCTGGAAAGCACCTTAATTAAGATATCTCTATCTATTTTAAAGCAAAATTGATCACAGTTATACTCTGAAGTTTATATAATAATGTAATATTTTGAGTTTATTATGTTCTCTATCTACACAAGTCTTACCACTTTTACTAGCCAAGAGATCAGCCATCGTGTTTCATGACCACAGCTATTTATAGAGGTGTCGGTGACACTGTTAACCAGTGAAGCCTTTGCTATAGCAGAGAACAGTTACCACATGCAAAATTTCAGACAAATCTCTTCTCATTCCCCCAACAGACTGAAATAGCAGTATTTCAGCTCCCAAATTCACTTCCCAGCTCCTGTTTAGAACCACCAAGTAAGATAATTACTGAAAGCAACATGTTAAATGGGCACCAGGGCAGTCCCTGTGGCTGCCAATTGATACAATTTCCCCCCTACATGATTCTATTGGAAAATGGTTGCAGTACCTTCAGCAGTGATCTCAGTCATAGTGGTCGTAGAAATTAAGAGTCAGGTGAAAAGTTCCTGTCAAGTGGAGTACTTTAAGATTTGAGAACTCTGGAAGAGGGTTCTGTGTTAAAGTGTGAGGAGGGCTCTTCGCTATTATTTTTTTTTCTGGCTGTTTCTGCTGCTTCTTTGTTGTCCTGTTGAACTTTGCCTCTTCTCTGCAGAGTTCTCCCCCTGGAAACAACCTAAGCCCTTCCCAAGCAGCACTTGTGGCTCAGCTAGAAGTATCAGCTTCGAACAAAAATAGCCTCATATCCCTAGGACTCTTCAGCACTTTTTTTTCCTGGCACTCTAGGGGAACACACACACACACACACACAAATTCTTCAGCCTCAAAAAGGACACACACACACACACACACACACACACACACACACACACACACACACACAAAGGCAAAGGAACTAAAATGTACTGGCTAAGCCCCTGCAGCTTCTCTAAGATAATTACAGACCTTACGGTCTGTGTCAGAAAACATGAAATAGAGTTGAAAGTAATCTTATCCGTGGTAGCACAGATTTATTCTTAGTGCCCTTAATGCTCAGAACATTCCTTTCTGCCTTATTTGGATGGGGAGGGTCCAGTAATATCTACCAGAAGCAAAGAGCAGAGCAGTCTGAAGTCATTTTCTCTGAGGTTGATTCCCTATTGGTGCAAATCCACTTAGCAAATACAGCTATTTATACAGGTCTATACTTAAGGTTGAAAGTATTAAATCTCAGAACTTTCTCCTAAAGTAGTCATGTGGCAGGAGACAAATATTTTCTGAACAGTAGCCAAGAGCAAATGCATAGTGTGATGCTTAGGCACAATGTTTGAGGAGGAAAATATTAGGGTTTTATTGTTTTATACCTTATCCAAAAGCCAAGTATTTGATTTTATCTGTGCAGTGAAAGAAAGAAAATTGTAGAAAGGTACAGCTAACATTTCAGTAAAATATCTCAACTTTTCTCTTCCCCAACTTAAAAAAGAGATCACAGCAGCAGCTAACAATTAGCCAAATTGGCTGATTAGCATTTCACCTTCCCACTCTTAGACAGGTGTTAATGAGCAGAGAAATATTCAATAGTTGGTGGTTAGAAGGGAAAAGGAGAATCAAAGGGCATTGATAATCATAAACTCTAGTCAGACTGTGAATTAATCAAGGGATGACTAGGCTTAACTTTTATTTCCTTTTCCCACTCAACCTAATAAGTGCTTAAGTTTCATCTTTTAGCCTATTGCCTTGGTTGTCAGAACCTCTTGAATTTGTATGGTACCCCATAGATCATAGAGCAAAGATGCATCTATAATTTCAAAATATGAGGCTAAGAGATGTTATAGGATAGCTATTTGCATTGATAATGCCATCCTCCGTGGTAGTACAGTCTTTATATGATGCCCCAATCCCTGCTCAAAAGCAAGTGCCCAAATATACAAATTAGTAAAGAAATACTCTTAACAGAGGATGAAACAATTTGGAGTAAGTTTCATGTTTTTATGAAAGGTTCAATACCTAGGACTGGGATCAGAGTTTACTGACCACTTTCTTGAAGACATGAGGCCCTGTTGCCAGTACTACCATATTACCACTTATAGGTTAGAGGGAACCCTACAAGTTAGGCTAAGTAACAAGATGAGAAGATCCACAATCTTCAAAGCAGACTTTTGTTTATCCAGGTTGGTCTAGAGCAGGACTTGCCTGAAAAGTAGATTTCTCCTCACTATTATCCCCAAAACATGTCCTTCCTCCAAAAACCAAAACAGTACTTTGAATTTTAAGGAAATATTGCACTTCATCTCCATTTAGATATTTCATATTGTTTCTCACTGTCATTTACTGAAGAAATAATATTGCATGTAATTCATTAAACCCTTTTTATGGATCAAATACTAAATAAAATTATTTAATTTAGAAGGATAAACTCATATTCAAACCATTATTCAATAAAAACCAAAACTGTGTCTATAGAGCAAGAATACTAAATTCCTAGAGAATGATGTTACTCTCGCATTCACAATTACTAATTTCATACTGCACATATTAGATGAAAGAAGAGAAAAGCATTGTAGACAATCAGATGTTTGGAAAAATAAGCTCTTTTACACTCATCTTGAAGATGAGTTGATGAATTTTATTAAGCATTGACAAATCAGTGTATTTCTCTTTCTGAAAAGTGATTAGATTCTTATAACTAGTTTGAAACGCAATCCACGAGGCATATCTTGATTTCCAAATCAAACTCTGCTAAACTCTGCAGAATCAAGCAACTAGCAACCTTCAAAGTACACTTATAGGGAAGCTCAAAGAACCAAGTACATACCCTTCCTCGTTTCTCATTCCATCTTAAAGGGATAAGCCAAACTCACTTGGGCATTTCCAAAATGACCAGATGTGAAAGTTCTTTCTTCTCAAGAATGGTTTCTCACAATAGCTATTTCTGTACCAGCAGCCCAAGTGAACTCATCAAAGAGTTGCATAGAGGAACATTTATAAAGCCAGAACACCAATAACTAACCTAGTATACATAAGTCAATGATCAACTATCAATGATTCTTTCTAGAAATAAATGTTGCACGAAGGCTAGTATTTTTCTCCAACCTGATTACTCCAGCATGATTTCACTTGTGATCTAAATACTGAAATGAGTCAAGAAAAATACTAATCCTTAGAGTAGTTTTTAACCCGGCTGTTATTACAGTAAACTAACAATCAAAAAGGCATATACTCTAGTTGTCTATAAATAATATTTTATTCATACTTAATTTCACAATGTAAAAATTCAGAAGGTAACCAGAAAACTTTTGTTGGTTTTTGGTTTCCACACATAAAATAATATTTATAAACATTTTGAGGCCATAGTGCACTCTCTTGCTCAGTGTCAATATGTTCTTTCTATGGAGCAATGGGGAAGAATTTGATAGTGAGTAGCAATTGAACATCCATGATCTATTTTCTGAAGGACTGTGAAAATTTGAGAGAAATTCAAGTGTCAAGGTTACTTACAAGATCTACTTTGCAATGTACAGATGCTCATATTCATAAGTTAGTGATAAATGAGCATGACATAATAAAATACTTTGTACATTAGACATTATAGTACATTTAAATACTTTACAAAAAGATATCCATTTGGGATAGAATAGAAAGTACATTTTCCTCAGGTATTAAAACAATATTTGGCATTATTTCTACATGAACCTCAGATTTCAGTTTCATTTTAATGGGAGAAAAAGATAATAAACCAAACAAGATGACTTTTATTTAAGCCAAAGAGGATAAAGTGCTGTGAAATAAGAAATTAACAATTAAGAGCTAACAAAATATAAACTTTCAGTACTGTATTTGAAGTAAATTACCAAGGGATAAATACAAAATCGGTTATTTTTAGCTTTTAGGTGAAAAGAAAATCAGTCTTTATTTGGAAAGAGTACATACTGGCTTTTTAAACCTTAAATGAAGAAACTGCTAACATCAGAAGTAAACTTGAGGGCCCTTTAATTGTACTTGCTTTCATTTGACCCTGAAATCTCATCACATGGCCTAGAATTTCCTCTGAAGCTTACCTTTCATAAACTCTGTCTTCAAAATCACAAGAAAGACCTCAATTGAACAGCTAGTTCATTAATCTTACTTCATCTGAGCACTTCTGTTTACTTCATTTTAAATTGCTTTTTTGTTCTGTTTGTGTCACAGAAAATCTCAATCTGTTCTTACTGTTTTTCTGACCTGGCCTATGCTCACTTCTTTATTCAGAGGTTGAAGGTCATTCCATAGGTTTTGCTTACCATCTGATTATTCAGAAACTGCGTAATCCAAATTGGTTCAGATTTCAGAAGGCATTCCAGAGCAATTAAGAACTTTCCTCTCTTTGACTCTGACTCATGAATAGCTCCGTCTCCAGTATCAGGCTTCTTCTCTCACACACATCTGCCATTGTCAAACATTCTCTTACAACTACAACTTGACCTGGGTCAATCTAGTCCTCAGTTACTAAAGACAGTGGTTGTCCTTTCCTTCTTAGCAATTGATTGCGTTCTTTGAAAAGCTGGTCTCTATTCCCTACCACTGCTCTTTATGAATATCTGCAATGTTCTTTGGGTAGCTTCTGTAGTGCTCATAACTGAGCTTCATAGTCTGCATATTACTATAAATGACCTTCAGCCAGAATTTCTGCTTTGTTTTCCAATGTAATCTTTCCTATACAGCAGAAAAGTGTTTCTAATAAAAGATAAAATATCTATTTACCTACTCTTTGGTAAGTTTTCCTTTCAAATGAGTGTTTTCATTTACTTATGTTGAAAAAACTATGCAACATCGTCCTTTCTTTACCTTGTGACATTTTACATTATCAAGAGTGAAATTCATTTAACCTAGATAGTATATCCTTACTGAATACCAGCTAGAGTTGCCAAATTTATGATCTTACTAACCAATAAGGAAATAACTTCTACCATGGAATTCCAGTGCTCAATGAATATATAATAGATTTTTTTATGGGCACTAAGCTAGATTTTAGCTCATGAAAAGTTGAATAGTTAAGAACTTTGTGTGTTAGGAGCTCAGTCTGATAAGAGTAAAATAATAAAGTAGACCACCAATTGTAATATGAAAGTAGAATGAGAAAATGGTGTTGTGGCTCAAGTGGGAGCTGAAGAACTCAAGGACAGTGCCCTGGCCCAGAGTTTAGGCCCCATAACTGACAAAAAAATAAACAGTACTAAAAGTAGAATGAGTAAATTAAGCATTTGGGATGGAGGAGCAGAGAAGGAGTTTTAACAGAACAAATATGACATTAAAATAAGGAAATATTAAGTCTTAACATATGGGAAATTGATTATGACTCCAGATTGATGAAATATTTTATCTGTCAAGTGTCCATTGGTATAACATCATTCAAGTATTTGCCACACAAAACTAATACAAACAGGTGTGACTGGGGAAGCGGGCAAGAAGTCTCTGTCCCATCCCCTACCAAAGGATACAGGTGGGAATCAGACGTTCTTCACCTCTAAATAGGTGATTAAGGACATACTTTTCCATGGTATGTATAAAAAAAGCTACAAAAAAGGAAACATGAAATTATTTTTATAGACATAGGTCATGAAAAATTGTTTAATTTTAATGCTAATTAAAGATGACAAAGAAGTTTTTTAATCAAGAACATGCAATGTTTGCATTTATATTTTTAAAGAAGTTAGATATAATAGAAATGTAACCGTATCAGTTCTCTTAAGACAAGTTCAGTAGGACAGATAATAGATCATGGACAAAATGGGTGATGGGTTATAAAATGAAGAGTGAGCCCAAGATATTACTTGATGAAGCTTTTTTGAAAAAGCAAAGGAAAAATGAGAAAAAGGGGTCCTGGTGGCTCAAGTTTATAAACCTAACTCCTTGAGAGGCAGTGCTGGATATGTAAAGTAGTAAACTTCCTACCTAGCAAGAACAGCATTTTCAATTCAAACTCCAGTAAGAGGGATGAAACACAGATGTAAATCAAGCAGCAACTTCACAAGGATTGCAAGAAGACAGGTGAAAGGCTATCGGGGTTTAGAAAATTTAAATATGTAACAAATTCAGAACTATTAGTTATGTTGATACAAGAAGAAAACCCAAAAGACCTCTAAATATATTTCCCAAATAAAATGGGCTCATTTTCCTCTAGTATTAACAGTACAGGGAGATCACTCAGGTAGTGGTTCAGTTATTCTCTGTGGAGTCATGTAAAGATTCAGGATAGCAGTGGTTCAGCCAACTTCATTTAGCTCCCAAATTATTCTGCCCATTCCCACTCCAGTCAGCAGAAATCTAAAGGCATAACAAAACTGTGTGGATCAAATGTACAAATGATGGAAGCCATTCTTGCTTCATTCTAGGGTGAAAACTTTATTCCATATCATACTGAGTGCAAGAGGGAAGTTGAAGGATGACTGATACCCTACTTATATCTTGTTACTAGGACTGATGTGTCCATCATAGGGGCAGAACTGTGTTTTGGAATTTCATAAGTATATATTATGGTTTGAACATGAAATGTTCCCCACAGGCTCATGCACTGAGCATTTGATCCTTAGCTACTGGTGCTTTAGGGGAAATTCTTGAAACTTTAGTAGATGAATATTAACCGCAAAGCACATCACTAGAAACATGCCTAAGTTTTACTTGTTCCTAGATGTCTTTCCACTTTATTCCTCCCTCTCCCTCTGCCTCTGCCTCTGGCCCATGCTCTTGTCACCATGATGTTTTGCCTCTCTACAGCTCTGAACCAAAGACTTGCATTGAAACTTTTGACACTCTAAGCTAAAGTGGATCTTTCTTTTCCCCAAATTGTCATTTACTTGATCACAGATGACCAATCAATATACTAGTTAGCAAATTCAGCATAAGGAGCAAGGAAGTAAATGGTTGCTTTGAAATCTTAAAGCAAGTGAGGCTTCCAAGAAAACTTTTAGCAAAAGTTCAAATGAGGCAAGGATATAGGATGAGCTGGGCATTTGTTGGAATTTGGGGAAAATATATGAACTAAAGGACTTTTATTTGAAGTAGTGCCTAAGGATTACAGTGCATATCTATAAATCAAGTTTGTGCATTCCAAGTGCGGATTACCTTTAAGTTCAAAACACATGAAGACTTGAGATATCTTATGAATATTTATGTGCATGAAGAACAAAGCTATAACTACCAAGAATGAAATCATTTCCAATGATTGGGTATATGGGTATTTGACTTCCATCTTTATAAACAGCTTTTAAGCACTTCATTTTTCAGTTCTCCTCACTTTTATTTTTGGGGAGAGGGAAGCATACTAGCTGCAGAATAGACCCATAAAAATATTTCATCATTTAAAATTGATTTTACAGTTGTCATTAGTACATGACTTGAGAATTTGAACTGCTGTCTAAAAGTTAACTGTTCCCATCCTCATGAAAATCACATTTCACCTTAGAGACAACTCTGGTTTTGCTATTCATTATTCATTTGAAGTCACAATTTTCCATTTTCAATATCATAATTACTTTGAAAATGATTAGTAAATGTTGAAACAGCTGGCAGATGGTCATCTTTCCTTGACCTCCTAATGTGTGTTACATCTTATTTAATCATTTACTTTTATTCATAATCCCCTTCAAAATGAAGCAATTTGCTCCCATGTCTTTAGAAATTCTGTTTAACAAAACAAACTTACTCCTCTCTCCTCACTCTAAATCATTTTATTTAGCCTGAGTTATTTTCTGTCCCACACGCCCCCGACTCTGTCAGCCTGACTACCTGTAAGTTAATGCATACAGGATTTGCATTAGGAAAAAAAGTATGTGTTTTGTCAACTCTACATCCCACACAGAAACCATGGGCTCTAAGTTTAGAATAGAATTTCAAAGTAATGCAAGTGGTGTTTTATGCTGGGAAAAAAATTGGAGTTATGAAAGACACTGGAGATATAAATTCAGTCCATGCTGCATTGGCATGATCTGTAGAGAGAATAGATGGAAGTGTAAAGAATAATGAAAAATCACCTTGATTCTAAATAGTATCACCCAGTAGGGAAGCTTGCTATCTACAAATCTAAGGCTCAATCCTATAATTTGGAAATTGAATTTTAATGGCTTCTATTAAAAGCCAAATAACATTTAGAATGTAAAATTAAGTGAGCATTCTAGGAGTCAACTTCCCCAGGCTCATGATCTTTGTTAGACACTTCTGATTTATCATGTGATTAGTCTCATAATCCTGAATATTGTTTTGAATCCCTCCTGGACTCAACAGTATATGCAGCCACTTCAGTTTGTCCTAGTTGGGACTTTCATTGAATTTAAGTGTCCTAAAATTGGAGCAAGGGATTGGATGGACTTACTGAGAGGCTGAAGACCTTACTGAAAAGACAATAGGAACACCACCAATGCAGACTTCCAATACTTCTAAATTAGAGGAGGAGTTATTCTCTTTAACCAAAAAAAAAAAAAAAAAAAAAAAAAAAGTAAAAAGTACTCCGCATTATAATTTATAGAGACAATCAATTCTGACAACTCACTCTTTCATTGGCACTATAAAAATCAGCACTTACATCAGCTAGTTCAAATTAGAAGGATCTATAATTTTGTTTTTGCTTTGGGAATGTTGTGGTCTACAGGCACGTTTGATTTAGTCACTGATTACATTTACATTCCACTGGGTTAATCTACCAGCATCATATTTTTTTAAGCAGAAATCTTTTCAGCAAAGGATAGGAAATAAAAAAGAAAGTGTCATTATCAAGAAAATTATTAAGCACCTACAGATTAACAGGTCAGGCACTCAGTTTAAAATGTGATTAACATATAGATGTATAGGACATGGACATTTAGTATTTTAAGGATCATAGAGACAGCTGAAGCTAGATTTACACATACAGAGGAGAGAACAGAGACCTGGAAGGACTAAGTAACTTATCCATATTTACATAAATTATTGAAAAGCCTGGGCTAGGATCTCAGTCCAGTGTTCCTTACACAATGTTAAGTTTCCCCTCCCTCCCTCTGATTCAGTCTTCCTGGATTTAAGCAAGAATACATTTAACATAAACCCAAATCCCTTCTGTAAAGTTTGAATCTTAAAAGGAAGTTAGTGTTTTTGTCTATCTCTGAAACTAGAAACATCATAATACAACCAGTTTTGTCTCCATTTTTTTAGTTTTGTTGCTGTCTATATTTCCTTTAATTTTTCTCCCACTTTATAAAGACAACTCTTCATCACAAGTTTTTGGCATAACTATTGATGGCCCCAAGTTCATATAGACCAACTAATATTGTGATCCCGGAGGGGGGGAGCACATTTCTTTCCCGAACATTGGAAAGTAAAAATTATGGCCAGGCATCCATGCCTCATGGCCTGTAATCCTAGCTGTTCAGGAGGCTGAGATCTGAGGATCACAGTTTGAAACCAACCCAGTCAGGAAAATCCATGAGATTCTTGTCTCCAGTTAACTACCAAAAAGCTAGACATGATGCTCTGGTGCAAAGCAGTAGCTCTCTAGTCTTGAGCACAAAAGCTTAGGAACAGTTCTCAGGCCCTAATTCAAGCCGAAGATTGATACAAAAAAATTACAGAGCTGTTTCATTTGTTGAATTATGTGTACATCTTTCAGTCTGTTGACCAGAACAAGACAATTTTCCAAGCCAACATCCTGTGACATGAGAGGGTTAGTACAATGATTTGCAGATTCACCAGTAGACTGCAAAATACAGGTGAAGGTGAAGCATAATTGCCCAAAAAGAAGACTTTTATGACCAAAAGCACAAAGGAAAACTAAAGCAAAGAAAGAGATAATTACTCTGCACATCTGGGTACAAACACAATTGTCTGTATTTTCTTCCCAGGCAGCTTCCTGTCCTACCAACACCACTCTTATATATGTAAATAAAAGCATACTTGCCTCTTTCCCTCACCATCAAATATCTAAATCAAATAATAATTGTCCCTGATTCAGAATCTCATACGCAGTTTGAGATGGAGTAAGGACTAATTGGTTATTTTCTATTTTCCTTGAAATCCATACACTAAAATTGCCTTACTACAATCTTTATAGCCTCATCTCAGTAAAATCCTCAACTTACATGTTTTCCTCAGTTTTGTGTATTTATTAAGACTCTCTTGAAGACATTTATACAACACCCATGTGTTTTCTCTTATACTTCAGGGCTTGAAGAAATAATTGGTGTCCTTAATTCTCAATATCTTTTCCAAAATGTTTTCTTACTCCCTTCTCAATTTATGGATTTAGACATCTGCTGGGCTAACTCTATACTTCCTTCCGTGTAGATCCCAGGCCTATTTGCCCCCTTCGTGTGTTCCCCTTTCACTCTCATGCAAGCCTCTGGCCAGTAGGAAGTAATGTGGGAGCGAGGGCCATGGGTAAGCTCCAGAACGGGTGTGGCCGCGAGAATGCCCTTCCCCCCCATACTCATCAAGGAGGCCAGGTACACATGGGCATCTCGGGGTAAGCTTCAGGGGCTTCCGAAGTTTTAGTCAGGGGAGGGGTTTATATAACAGTAATGGCATCAGGAAGAGAAGGGACTAACTGGGTATTAATGATTGGCTGATGAACTGTCCATCACGGTGATGTCACAGAACTTCCCACAGAGGCGGAGATCACAGTGCCCCCAAGACTGGCCCCCTGGGCTCAGGCTGGCGCCATTATGAGACATGTGCTCCAAGATGAGAGGCAGGGCTGGTTTGGGCCAACTTTCCAGTTCCAGACTGGGGGGAAGGTAAGAGTGGCTAATAGCCACGCAGTCCCAGGTCTTAAAGATGTAGCCATCCCTGACAGACATCTATTATCATTGCCATCTTTTTATGATCCAGAAGTTTCCCTCATTTATTGGAATTGTTACCTCCCATATCCACGTCTTCTCCATTCCTGTTTCTGTCATGAACCCATGTAAATGCTGCTTCCTGAGCCAAAGGAAGGCCTGTGCTATCTATGTACTAAATAACATTTCTCTCACAACAGTCTAGACTGAATAGCTTATGAAACAACAGAAATTTTATTTCTCCACACAGTTTTAGAGACTGAAGCACCTTAGTGCATGGTAACACTTTATTCCTACCTCCTCACATGGTAGAAAAGAAGCAAGATAATTTTCTGGGCCTTTTTTATAAGGTGCCAATGCCACTTGTGAGGGCTTTAACCTTCCAAAAGTTTGATCATTTACTATGGGTTAAGATTTAAACATAAACTTTAAAGAAACATACATATTCAGGCCACATCATGTATTTCAAATCAAATTATCAATAGTTAGTAAAAGTTCCAGGATCAAATCTGTGAGTACACATAAAACCCCCATTACCTAATCTGCTTGTACACGGTGGCACATTCCATAATCTAACCTGGAAGAGACATAAACCCAATGAGACCTAGAAGTCGTGAGCTTATTGTAGTATCTGAGCATATTACTACATGTCCAGAACTACAGTAAGAACTGTTCACCCCATTCCATATTCAGTTTTACATTTATTCATCATTTCTCACTAACCTTCATTAGAATGAAGGCCTTGTCTGTCTTGTCCACATGTGCATATTACAACAGTCCCTTGATATGAGTTATAATAATAATAATGTAAATATTGAAAGAATTGAAAATGAACTTGTTTTCTTAAAAACTGCAAATGGGTTCTTTTCCAATATTTGTGTGAATTCTTTAGGACTGGAAAGTTTTGAGTAGTTTTTATATTTATAAAAGGGCTTTCCTAATTATGTCACAATTTTTCTGTTAAACAAATAGGCCTTAAGAAATTGGATTCAGTTTCAGCAGCTTAATATATATACATATATATGTATATATATATACATATATGTATATATATATAGTTTTCCTTATCTAGTTTAATAGGTTTATGCAAAAAAATAATTCCACATGGAGTAGTATCAGAAGAGGTAATTAGGAGACTTCCAGGAAGACGGCGGAAGAGCAGCAGAGCCCTAACTGAGCTCCCTCCAACATCACAGTTTTCCCATCCCAGAGAAACTTTTACTCCTAGGAAGACAGCCCAAGTAAGTTATATCAGTGCAGGGATTCTGGCCAGGAAGGAAAAATCAACTTTGCTGGCCTGAAAACACAGATTTGAGCTCCAGGCAGTGACTCGCCGTCACACCAGTGCCGGTGCCAGCATAGCACCCTGCACTCCACGCAGCTAAACCACACCAGCGACACGCAGGGAGAAATCCTCCAGACGGCGGTAGACACATGCGGATCGCAGGCTGAGCACGGATGGACCGAAAATGCAGAGAAAGCGTGACTACCCCACGAAGGACATTCCCACTCATGCCCACAGAGCAGCTCCTTAAAGGTAGCCCTTCCCCCACCACCAGAGCAAAGCGCCAGCTTTGACACTGGCATAGGGCTAGACCAGACTGGAACTAAAGCGGGCCTGGGGAAAGCAAGGAAAAAGCGGCCATGTTTGAAAAGGGCAAGAGGGACTGACAAGTGAGAGCCAGCTCCACCCAGGAGAACGCCCCCTACCCTGGTGGGAGGCTGGTGCTGGGCTGTGGCTCACACACTCAGGTGAACTCAGCCAGAGGTGCTGGTCCTCCTCTCCGGAATTTCTAAATTAAAACCGAAAGCAGCAAGCAGCTACCGCTGGCACAGAGCAAACAGACGGAGAACAAACAATTCCCGAGACAGATAAACGGTCCCGTCACAGAGGAAGCCCAATTCCCAGCCCAAAACAGAGCTGAATTCCATAGCCAGCTCCGCCCAGGAGGCCACTCCGCCCAGGAGGGAGGAACCTCCCCCAGGCAAGTGTCTGTCAGCCAGGTAAACCAGGTCAAAGGCGCCCTGCCCTGCTGAGTCCACAGCCTATTCAAAGCCAGGCGTTAAAGGCAGTGGCCCCACAGCAGACGGGAGGAGCCACGGTCCCCAAGACTGTTCACATCCCCATCTACAGTGGATGCCCAAGGCCTACCTGCTAGCTGTGTGAAATACAGAGCCCCAGGATTTCACTAACAGGGGAGGGAGGTCAGAAAAGATCGAACCCCTGCAAACTGAAAGCAAGTCAAACCAGGCAAGCAGCAAAATAGACTGCAGACAATTGCAATGAAACCAGAGACTGGAGAAAGCCCACCCAAACAAAGAAGACACCATTTTTTTTCTTTTCAAGACATTTTTTAAGCTTTTTTTTTCTTTTTTCATTTCTGAAACATCATTGGTTTTTGGTTCTCCATTTATACCTGTTTGTTTTATCAAGTTTTAGGGTTTTTTTTGGTTGTTCATTTTACTGGGCTTTTTTATGTTGTTTTTTTAAATAACTTTTCTTTGTTTTGTGAATTTGTCTTCCAGTATTTTTTCTTTATTTCTCTCTTTACATTCTTTTTCTTTAAAATTTTACTTTCTTATGAGTAACACCTCTATTCTTTTCTGCTAAAACTACATTGATTATCATTTTAACCTTGTTCTTTCTACTGATTCTACTCCTCCACATTTCCACGTCACTGAAACAAAACCAAATTATCACCCCCCCATACACTTTATTCTCTTTACTATCTCTAACTTAACTTCCTGACTTAATTCCAGGACCTCCAGATTCCAGTGACCCCTGGTTATTGGATAGATGGTATCTCTACTCAAACAGAGTGAATCAAAGGGGTTCAAAGACAAAGCCATACAGTCCAAAAAGAAGTTAATATAAGAACAAAAATTGCTCATAGGGATGTAACAGTAAATAAGTAACCACAGGCCTCAGGAGTGATTCTTATATCAAAATTGTATTCTTTAGGAACACTAAATCTAACTTTATAAACAGGTATACAAGGTATCTGTATATAATTGTGAACTTCTAAGATTTACACAAGAGTGCTAGGTAAGGGCTGCTTTGGGTCTTAAATGGTGCTCACAAATACTTGTAGATTGGCATTCCCAATCCAAATGGGCAGAAGAAACACAAGAAGATGGCAAAAAATGGAGTCTCATCTCCCACTCAAAACAAGCAGGAAGCAGAGCAGTCAATCAAATACATAGAAGAGAACCCACAAA
The DNA here is from genome assembly GCF_023159225.1 of Perognathus longimembris pacificus. Taxonomy (NCBI): domain Eukaryota; kingdom Metazoa; phylum Chordata; class Mammalia; order Rodentia; family Heteromyidae; genus Perognathus; species Perognathus longimembris. The sequence goes on from NC_063169.1 coordinate 44,036,824, forward strand.
ATGCTCTACAAAGTCTACTGATAAGAATGATAAATGAAAAGTTTGAATCTCTCCAGTCAACTATTCTAGAGCATGAGGAGGCAAAGCAAAAATTAATGGAGAATTTCATGGCCTCCACAAATAGAAGGAAATTGAGCTTCAAGAGTCAAATGAAAAGTTACCCAGCTTAAAGATTTGAGAGACAGCACTCAAAACCAAATAAATGAAGTAAATGAAGTAAAGAAGGAAATGCAGGACCTAACAGATAAGTATAGCAAGGACATGGAGATCATCAGGAAAGTCCAGTCAAGAGGAAAAGAGATTCGGAATCAAGTTGCTAGCCTACAGTCCCGACTAACTGAAGCAGAGGATTGAAACTCAGAAGCTGAAGATTCCCTAGAATCTATGGAGAAAGATAAAAAAACAATACAAAACCAATCCAATCGACAAAACAGATCACTCCAGGAGATTCAAGACACAATCAGGAAGCCTAATTTAAGGATAATAGATATTGAGAAAAACTTGGAGAAGGAAATTAATGGAATAGGCAACCTATTTAATAGAATATTAGCTGAGAACTTCCCAAATATCTAGAAAGATAGGACTATACAGATACAAGAAGCATTTAGAACCACAAACAGACAAGACCAGAATTCGACATCCCACTGACACATTTTCATCAAAACAATATCAGTAGAGTCCAAGGAAAGAATCCTTAAAGCTGTTAGGGAGAAGAAAACAATCACATATAAGGGAAAAGCAATCAGAATTACCCCAGAATTCTCAGCAGAGACCATGAAAGCAAGGAGAGCCTGGAATGAACCCTAAATAAACCCTAAATAAAAATAACTACCAACCAAAAATACTGTACCCAGCTAAACTCTCATTCATAGCTGAAGGTCAAATAAAAGTCTTACACAGTAAGGAAAAACTGAAACAATATATCTCCACCAAACCAGCTTTACAGAAAATCTTCAAAGATGTACTATACAAGGAAAATAATCAAGATCCCAATGCAGACAGAGAAATGAACCCTAAATAGTAAACCAGAATATCAGATCAACAAATGGGAAGACACAACCTTTAACAAAATAGGGATAATGAAAGGAAAAAATGATCAGCTCTCAATCCTAACTCTCAAAATTAATGGACTTAATTCACCAATCAAACGACATAGGCTCATAAGTTGGATCAAAAATGAAGATCCATCTTTCTGCTGCCTCCAAGAGACACATCTATCCAGCAAAAGTAAATGCCTTCTCTGGAATCAAATCAATCAAGCAAATGGCCCCCATAAGCAGGCTGGAGTTGCAATCCTAGTATCAGACAAAATTGACTTCAAATTAAAAAAAGGTAAGAAGAGACAAAGAGGGTAACTACATACTAGTAAAGGGATCTCTCCTACAGGAAGATATAACCATCCTAAATATCTACACACCAAATACAGGAGCACCCAACTTCATCAAACAAACACTACTGACTCTAAAAACACTCATAGACCCAAACACATTGATAGTTGGGGACTTTAACTCTCCACTTTCAGCTCTGGATAGATCAACATGCCAAAAACTGAACAAAGAAACCACAGACCTAAATAATTGCATAGACCAACTAGACTTAATCGACATCTACAAAATATTCCCTCCAGCAACAACTGAATACACATTCTTATCAGCAGCACATGGAACATTCTCCAAAATAGATCATATCTTAGGGCACAAAGAAAATCTGTACAAATTCAGAAGCATCAAAACCATCCCCTGCATTCTCTCAGACCACAATGGAATAAAATTAGAGCGCAACTCAAACAACCACCACAGAAAATCCTACAATTCATGGAGACTAAACAACACACTGGTGAACCATCAGTGGGTAATTGAAGAAATTAAAACAGAAATTCAAATTTTTATGGAATTCAACCAAGATGAGAACACAAAGTACCAGCTCCTTTGGGACACAGAAAAGGCAGTACAAAGAGAAAAATTTATATCTCTGAGTGCATACACCAACAAACTGGACAAACAGCAACTCAATAACTTCAGGAATCACCTTAATTTCCTTGAAAGAGAACAACAAGCCAAACCCCAAGTCAATAGACGGATGCAAATAATTAAAATCAAATGAGAATTAAATCAAATAGAGACAAAAAAAAAAACACTGAAAGAATCAACAAAACAACGAGTTGGTTCTTTGAAAAAACCAACAAGATAGACAGACCCCTGGCAAACCTGACCAAAAAATGAAAGCAGCACACTCAAATAAACAAGATAACAGATGTAACAGGGAACATCACCACAGAAACAACCAAAATTCAGACCATAATAAGGGACTATTTTGCAAAACTTTATGCCAGCAAATTTGCGAACTTGGAAGAAATGGATGATTTCCTAGAAAAAATTCATATCCCCAAACTAAACCATGAAGATTTAAACCTTCTAAACAGACCCATATCCAGTATTGAAATAGAAATGGCAATAAGTGATCTCCCATCCAAGAAAAACCCAGGTCCAGATGGATTCACAGCAGATTCTACAAGGCCTTCAAAACAGAACTCACAACAATATTTCTCAAAGTCTTCAATGAAATTAGAAGAGAACATTCACTACCAGACACATTGTATGAAGCCAGTATAACCCTCATCCCAAAACCAGGCAGGGACTCATCACAGAAAGAGGACTATAGACCGATCTCCCTGATGAACATAGACGCAAAAACTCTCAACAAAATTCTGGCCAATCGACTTCAACAGGTCATCAAATAATCATACACCATGATCAAACTGGATTCATCCCAGGGATGCAAAGTTGGTTTAATATATGCAAATCAATTAATGCAATTCACCACATCAACCGAAGCAAGTTAAAGAACCACATGGTTATATCACTCGATGCGGAAAAAGTGTTCGATAAAATCCAGCACCCATTTATGCTAAAAGCCATGGAAAAACTGGGTTTCCAGGGAACATTCCTAAATATAATCAAGGCAGTTTATGACAAACCAACAGCAAGCATAACTCTAAATAGTGAAAAACTAAAGCCATTCCCTTTAAAATCAGGATCAAGAGAGGGATGTCCACTCTCTCCCCTGCTCTTCAATATAGTACTAGAATTCCTAGCCAGAGTAATTAGGCAAGAAGAAAATATAAAGGGGATCCAAATAGGAAAAGATGAAGTTAAACTTTCTCTCTTCGCAGATGACATGATCCTATACCTAAAGAACCCCATAGACTCTACCCCCAAGCTACTAGAGCTGATCCAAAAATTTGGCAAAGTTGCAGAATATAAAATAAACGCTCAAAAATCAACGGAATTTCTCTATACTAATGACCTGAAGACAAAGTCTGAAATAAGGAGAGTAACTCATTTTGTAATAGCCTCAAAAAACAGAAAATACCTAGGAATAACCTTAACCAAAGAAGTGAAAGACCTCTATGATGAGAACTTTAAAATCATGAAAAAATGAAATTAAGTCAGAACTAAGGAAATGGAAAAACTTCCCATGATCCTGGATTGGGAGGATTCATATAGTCAAAATGGCAATATTGCCAAAGGCTATCTGCAACTTTTATGCAATACCCATTAATATCCCAACACCATTTTTTAATGAAATAGAGGAAGCAATCCAGAAATTCATATTGAACAATAAAAGACCTAGAATAGCAAAAACAATCCTAAGTAGAAATAACAGTACTGGAGGAATTACAATACCCAATTTCAAGCTGTACTATAAAGCTATAGTAATAAAAACAGCTTGGTATTGGCACTGGAACAGGACTGAAGACCATTGGAGCAGAATTGAAGACCCAGAAATGAACACACAGAACTATGCCTACTTAATCTTTGATAAAAGAGCTAAAACAATAGTTTGGAAGAAAGATAGCCACTTTAACAAATGGTGCTGGCAAAACTGGTTCAACACATGCAACAAACTAAAACTTGACCCTTATATATATCACCCTGCACCAAAATCAATTCCAAATGGATCAAAGACCTCGAAATCAAGACACCCTGAAACACTAAAGGAAGGAGTAGGAGAAACACTTGGGTTCCTTGGCACAGGACGGAACTTCCTTAACAAAGACCCAGAAAGGCTACAAATCAAAGAAAGGTTGGACAAATAGGACTGCATCAAACTTCAGAGCTTCTGCATTGCAAAGGACATAGCCTCAAGATAAACAGAAAGCCCACAGACTGGGAGAAGATCTTTACCGGCCATTCAACGGACAAAGGCCTCATTTCTAAAATATATGCAGAACTAAAAAAAATGACCTTCCTCCAAAACAAAACCGAAAAGAACCACTCCCCTCATCAAGTGGGCTAAAGACTTAAAAAGAGACTTCTCTGATGAGAAAATGAGAATGGCCAAGAAACATATGAAAAAGGGCTCTCATCACTGGCCATAAAAGAAATGCAAATCAAAACAACATTGAGATGTCATTTCACCCCAGTAAGAATGTCCTATATCAAGAAAACTAACAATAACAATTGTTGGAGGGGATGTGGCCAAAAGGGAACCCTACTTCATTGTTGGTGGGAATGTAAAGTGGTTCAGCCATTCTGGCAAGCAGTATGGAGATTCCTCAGAAGGCTAAACATAGAGCTCCCCTATGATCCAGCAGCCCCATTTTTGGGTATCTATCCAAAAGACCACAAACAAAATCACACTAAAGCCACCAGCACAACAATGTTTATCGCAGCACAATTTGTCATAGCTAGAATCTGGAACCAACCCAGATGCCCCTCAGTAGACGAATGGATCAGGAAAATGTGGTACATATACACAATGTAATTTTATGCCTCTATCAGAAAGAATGACATTGCCCCATTTGTAAGGAAATGGAAGGACTTGGAAAAAGTTATACTAAGTGAAGTGAGCCAGATCCAAAGAAACTTGAACTCTATGGTCTCCCTTATAGGGAATAATTAGCACAGGTATAGGCAAGTCACAGCAGAGGATCACAGGAGCACAATAGCTATAGTCTTATGAACACATAAGATGATGCTAAGTGAAATGAACGCCATGTTTTGGAAACGATTGTTATGTCACAATTGTAACTACTTTCAATGTGCCATTTGTAACTGTAGCTTCTATTATTGATGATCTTCTTGTATCACTCTCCTGTGGTTGTACCTACACTAACTCTGTATCTTATCTGAGTATATTGGAAACTGTCTATACTGGTATTAGAACTAGGAAATTGAAAGGGAATACCAAAATCGAGAGACACAGGGTAAAAAAAGACAAACAACTACAAAAGCAATAGTTGCAAAACTGTCTGGTGTAAATGAACTGAACAACTCATGGGGAAGGAAGGGGAAGGGGGAGGGAGGATGGGAAATGAGGGACGAGGTAACAAACAGTACAAGAAATGTATCCCATGCCTAATGTATGAAACTGTAACCTCCCTGTTAATCAGTTTGATAATAAATACTTTAAAAAAATAGAGAGAACATGGAAAAAAAAGAATAGGTAATTTGTACCAATTTTCCTAACAAATACAGTAAGACAAACTTGGCTAACAAGGCTAAAATACTTGTAGAAGTCTGTATTTCAGGACTAATAAGAGAAGGAGAATGGAAGCCCATGATAATTACTGCTCTTTTTTGGGTGAGGGGAGTATTTGTTATTTCAGCTGGAATGTTTGTTATTTGAAATGCTAAGCTCCTCTTTTAATAGCCCTGCTTATTCTGCTGAACAGAATAGAATTTCTAAGCACTCCTCACTTAAAATAACTATCTCCTGGGATTCAAAGATGCATTCAAATAATGGATCCTAAAACAGAGAAACAGCTGAATGTTCATTAATGTATCACTGGGTAAAGATAATATGATTTATATGAAAGAAAATGAAATATTACTTAATTTTTAATAAAAACCTATCATCTGCTCTTAGGAGAGGAACAAAAAGACCACCATGCCTACGTGCATCTGGATCATACAAAATGATACTTATTGAAATAAACACCAGGAAATGAAAACAAAATGTTTTTGTGGTTTTTTTTAAATTTTTGCTCTTTTTGTTTTGTTTTCTCTTTTCCTGGTTTGTTTGTTTATATATCTTTGGGAATGTAAGGGAAGGCACAGAAATAGAGGGACAATGGTTAAACAAATGCAATAATGCTGTTCACTGGACACTATGTTGAAAATGAACTATTCGACTTTTGGGTAGAGATGGGAGGGATAAATTGAGAGAGGGTGAGGGAATAAGTGATATTGTCCAAAATGAAATATATTCTGACTTATGTAACTGTCACCTCTGTGTATGTCACCTTTATAATAACAATAAATATTTTTAAAACTATCTTATTTGCATCAACACCAATACAGCAATACCCATGATATAAGACAGTGATATAAGACAAATAATAAAATAACAAATGAAATAATTTACATGTAGAATCTGAAATAAAAAGGTAAATACATAGAAAAAGGGCAAAATATTGATTACAAAGTGAGGAAAAGAAAATGGGTAATACATAGGTCAAAGGTTAGAAAACTATAATGATTATGTAAAATATTAGAGACCTAATGTATAGCATTAAGTACAGCATTAAGATTAATGTTATATTGTATTTTGTCAGCTTGCCATATATTAGATGATTGGTATATTAATTGATTTCACTGTAGTAATCATAATCATATCGAAGTAAACATATCAAAACATCCATTTCACTGCCCTAATATTTGTGCATTAAGACATTAAAATGTAAAAAGCAAAATAGGTTCTTACAAGAATTGTCCCACAGCTTAGTATGCTATTTAATGTAGAAATTGTAAGGCGTTAATTTTGAAAAGTGGTTTCTGTACATGCCTGATCTGAGGACACAGAGCACAATTTAACATAGTTCTTCTTTATTTATGCTAACAACACACATCAGTTCAGTAATTTCAAAATGGAAGGGGGGGCAGGAACAAGCAAGCAGTTCATTCAGCAGCCATCACAAACTTGGCAACCTCTAATTTAATTCAGTCCTGACACCATCTACCTAGATGTGCTGACAGATTCCAAAGGTTAAGGGCTGTGTTCCAAGGCTGCCCCATTCTGACACCAGCCTTTCTTACCAACTCAGTACAAATGGGGTTTCAATCACTTACTCTTTATACTTTGTTCATTTGCTAAGATGGTTTACAGAACTGAAATGTATTCATTCATTTATTATAAACAATATAGTTTTTATTTTCATATTTTAGTGTGTGTGTGTGCATACATTCATGTGTGCACGCTCATCCTGGGGCTTAATCTCAAGGTCTGGGTACTATCCCTCAGCTTTCATGCTCAAGGCTATACCTCTTGAGTTACAGCCCCATTTTTGGCTTTCTAGTAGTTAACTGTAGATGAGACTCTTATGGGCTTGCCTGGGCTTAGCTTCGAACTTCAGTCCGCAGGTCACAGCCTCCTATGTAGACAGGATTACAGGTGTGAATCACCTTGCCCTGCTTAGTATTTATTTTTATTTGTATATGTATATTAAGATATACAATATTTTCACCCTTTCTTCCTACCCACTTTTTTCAAACAGCATTTATTGTGTTTCATTATGCTGTATTCATACATATACAAAGATATATGTGAACATATGCATATGATTGTATATGTATAGATGGTTGTACATTATATGTAATATAACTCAATCCTCCAAACCTCTTTTCTCCTTAGCATATCCTCCTTTTCCCCATCCTCCTAGAAAGTAACCTTCATATTCTATTACTATTAATTTTTATCATCATCATCATCATCAGAGTCATTGTTGTCATCCATTCAGTCCTAAAATCCACACATGAGTGGCAATATATGATATTTGACTTTTGGGGTTTGGTTTATTTCACTCAATATGATGATCTCCTATAGGTTTAAATTATATGCTTTTATGGGTACAATTAATTCATTCTCTATGTGGACCCTAATAAATTCTTTCTATAAAGATTCCCCATTTTACCACTAGAATCTAGGGCACACATTGGTTGCTCTCAGGGTCACACTGCTGGTCTATAGCAAACTCTTCCAGCAAACCCATGCCACTGACTCTGAGCAACATGCTTTGGGGAGAGGTTGCAATAACCAGTTCACACTGCAAATTTGTAAGAAATTATTATGTGAGGACTGCAGATAAAATCAACAGAAGGATGTTAGAGAACTTGCAAAACCTCTATTTTCTTTATTCTGACTCGTATGATGTGAGATTTGCCCAACAGCCAAGACACTTGTGGTTTTCTGAGTCAGTCTTACACATTCTGAGTTTTGTACAGGTTACTGCTCTACCAAAGACCCAGGAAGCCAAAAGAAAGAAAAAATGATGGAGGGATTAAGATTGTTCAAAACTGACCCTGAAGATAGATTTTTCTTCTCAAATCTCTGTATCAATGAATTTCACTAAAGATAGAAGTGGAGTACAGAGAAATAAAGGGCAGAAAGGCCACATATTCTATTTGGTCTTGGCAATCTTCTTTCTTCACTGGGCTTCACAATGGATTTCAGTCTCCTGCAGCTCTAGAAATGCTTCCATTTGGTAAAATGAAGGACTTGGGGGGGGGGGGGGATCACATGTAAACAAATGAACAGCTGTTAGAATATTATAATATCACTAGCAACCCAGGACTAATTTAAAGATTAATTTCATTAAAGCTAATTTTTGCTAAATATAATTGATCAAAGAATATAAATTTATACTCATTAATTTGAAAATTATACTGCCAAGCTTTGTTAGATTTTACAAGCAACGTAGTAAAGTATAAGATGTATATTTGAACTGGGATTTTAACATAGGACCTTGAGTTTTCTAGGCAAATGGCCTACTATTTGAGCCATACTTCCAGTCCTGATTTTTGCTGGATATTTTGTTTTTTTTTTTGTTTTGTTTTGTTTTTTTTGGCCAGTCCTGGTGCTTGGACTCAGGGCCTGAGCACTGTCCCTGGCTTCTTTTTGCTCAAGGCTAGCACTCTGCCACTTGAGCCACAGCGCCACTTCTGGCCATTTTCTGTATATGTGGTGCTGGGGAATTGAACCCAGGTCCTCATGTATACGAGGCAAGCTCTCTTGCCACTACGCCATATCCCCAGCCCTTTGCTGGATATTTTGGAAATGGAATCTACCTAAGTTTTCTAATTGGGTTGACCTCAAACATCAATCCTCCTAATCTCAGCATGCAAGTTAGCTTGGATTAAAGGCAGGAAGCACAGGCACTATGCTAAAATATTTAATAGTTTGTTGCTGTTGTTGTTGTTGTTGTTGTTGTTGTTAGATGAAGGACTAGGAGGTAGTTTCAAATACTAACTTCCTAACCAAAAATATAATTCATCTTCTGTCTTCTGTTAAAATAAGTTTAATATTAGCGGGGGGGTGTGGGGGGAAGTAAGTAAAAAAAAAATCAGTTTAGGGCTGGGAATATGGCTTAGTGGCAAGAGTGCCTGCCTCATATACATGAGGCCCTGGGTTTGATTCCCCAGCACCACATATACAGAAAGCGGCCAGAAGTGGTGCTGTGGCTCAAGTGGCAGAGTGCTAGCCTTGAGCAAAAAGAAGCCAGGGACAGTGCTCAGGCCCTGAGTCCAAGGCCCAGGACTGGCCAAAAAAAAAAAAAAAAAAAATCAGTTTATTCAAAACACTTATATTTCAAGGTTGATGTAACAATTAATGATTTATTGGATCTCCAATGGTACAATAGCATTTTGGAGAATAGCGGAAAAAGCAAGGATGTTAGAGAACTTTGTACATAAAAGGGAAATGGAATTTTTAAGGGGATAACTTTCAATGAAGTTACTTATAGAGATGGAAAAATGAACTTGGCTGAATTTCAGTCCTTCTTATACTATTCCAATACCTGTGTTTTTTAAACAAATCAAAGTTTTCAAGAAATACATCTTACTATAGGCTGCCAATGTATCTCAGTAGAATGTGAAAAATCCCATCAAGGAACGACTTTTAAAAATCTTTCCTAGTCAATCTGGTGTTTTTGCAGAAATGTATCTCAGTCAATTTCCTGAATCATAAAAATTGTCTGTAAGTTCTTAGCTTCCTACTTTCTGTTTTTATCAATTTATGCCATAAGGTATCTCTGCAGGAGGAAAATGAGTTCTATTTTAGGAATATGACAATGAAGGGAAAAGAACTGAGAAAGGGAAGCACAGACGGTAAAATCGAATTCGAAGTCTGTGTCAGGAAAAGTGGTAACAGAGTCAAAACTCAGGTATGCTATAGCTACAGTAGGAAAACTTAGAATTAAATGTTCTTTTTAAGTGCCACTGCAAGAAAAGTCTCAGCTTTCTATTTGAAGCTCTTATTAGTCGCCTGTGAAGCAAATTTTTCTGAGGCTGATTCTGAAATTTTCAGACTGGAAATTAATAGACGAAAATATTCGTTTCTAAATTTTAGAATGATCTTCATGACACTCAGTTGAATCCCAAAGACATTCCATTCATTTCGCTTTTTGTTTTGTTTTGTTTTTTGTATTTATTGTCAAAGTGATTTATAGAGAGGTTACAGTTTCATAGTTAGGCCTTGGGTACATTTCTTGTACTGTTTGTTACCTCCTCCCTCATTCCCCCCTCCCCATTCCCCTTTCCCTCTCCCTCCATGAGTTGTTCAGTTGGTTTACACCAAATGGTTTTGCAAGTATTGCTTTTGGAGTTGTTTGTCTTTTTATCTTTTGTCTCTCGATTTTGATATTCCCTTTCACTTCCTTAGTTCATTTCTTCCTTATTATTTTTCATTTATAAAATGAGTTACTTTGATTGGTAATGTTTCTACGCAGCCATTTTTGACTGTTCAAGTAAGAGACGGATCTGTCAGAGATGTCGATACCACTTTGTGTGAGACTAGAGCCTTTCATCTGAACATGTAAATTTTTTCAGGAGCATAGATGTGAAAGAAAATGAACTAAAAATGACAGCCATAAGTCTTATGACAAAAAAAAAGGTAAAAAGAGACAATTTTTAAAAGAAGCAAATGTTTGGAGCATTTGAGGTTCTGTGACCCTAACAATATGTTTCTCTTTTCTGAATTATTACTCATTACTGTCAATCACCACCTTATCCTTGAATATAGGTCTTGTCACTTGAATTCCTATGTACATATGAGAAATCCACACTTTTTCAAAATTTTTTAGTTCATTTTAGGTAGGTTTTTTGGTTGTTCTTTTTGTTTGTTTCCTGAATGAGGAGCTCAGTAAATGCAAGCAATAGTAAGTTCTCATGGAATTAGGGTTTGAGGAATAAGAGTTTAAATCTAATGAGAACTGGACAAACAGTGAGAAGCTGTTACTCCATGTTTGCTGCTGGAAGATAGAGTATTTTTAAGCACAATGATGCTGCAGAGTGAAGTTAATTGAGAGCCCATAATTACAAGCTTTGTCTTCTAGCTGTTTCATTGAAGCATCTAAAGGACCTAGAATCTTACAACTGACAATATTTAGAGTTAGTTGCAAGACAACAAGAGAATCCCTTAACTTCTCAAAACTACTGAACCAAGGCACAAATTAGATTACTCTATTGCCCCAAACCTCAATTTCCCACCACAACTGGAATAAAAACCAGATTATCTTCAATACCCCACCTCAGTGGAATGCATGACATGGCCTTGCATACCATGATACGGCTTTGCGTAACTCTCCAATCTCCTCCTCTCATCCTGTCCCTTAAACTCAAAGAGATAAATTGAAAGATTTGGGTGAAAAACTGTTCACAGTTTTTCATTTCTCTGTGCCAGCTTTCCACACTTGTACTTATATCAGACACAGTTTTGCTCTATGATTCTGGATCTGGCTGAGTGACTTTTTGTAACCAACAGAATACTAGCAGACAAACATAGACGAAGTCTCAAAATGTGATTGGCTACCTCTTCTGTTTATTCCTTCCTTTTCCATGAAAGCAGAATGCATGAGCATGTAGCAATTGATTTAAGGAGTCTACAAAGCAAGTGGATAAGAACTGAACTTATCTGTAACACAAAGCTCCATTAAGACAAATTCAGACTAAATCATCAGACTCTAAGCGGCATATGTGGTATGTACTTCTGCTGTAAAACACCAAAACTTTGAAAAAACTTAATTTTGAATTGACATGGTGGAAAGAACTAATTATAAAACCATCCACACATATGTTATTACTTTCCACACTTTTCTCTGCCTGTTTCTGATACCACTGTTTCAACCAAAATGATAATTCATAGTAAAAACAATTTCCCTTTAGAAGAGTTTTGGTTTTTGTTTCTAACCATTCCCTTGAGGAAATTGCCTGCATGCTTTACTTATTAATATCTTATTCCCAGTGCCTGAAATTGCATGGTAGGCATTCAGCAGGTATTTGTGATGGAATAGATGACAATATTAAGAAGCAGGATACTGAAGGTCATGGTGAAGTTAAATTCATTCAGTGAGTGAGCTGGAAGGCTACAAAGGGGAAGTCTACAAACAAGGTTTTGAACTTGACCTTTCAGAGGTACAACATTACTAGGTTTGTAGGTAAGATGTCCTATGTTTTTAAGTCTAATGAGCCTGTGTGGGCAAACACAACAAACTGACTCCTGTCCCCACCCCTTGCCCCACATGAAAACTTCAAAAATAGTACTCACAAGTATGTTTTAGAGTTTTACTTAAGAGAAATTTGGATGAACTAGTTGTGACTGTGAATTTTTTCAAACTTTTAATGTTACCAGTATTAGGTAGTGTAATAGATACATGAAGAGAAATTCTTCTCTGAGGAAAAAAAAGCTTGAAATTATAAGAGAAATATTCCCTCATTAATATAAACAAGCCATTGCATATGAAAAAGACTTCTTTCCTTTGGTAAGGATTTTAAGAAGTTACCACCTTGGAACATCTGTTTGCATAATGGTTTTCCAGTGTACTTGAAATGAAATGTCAATTAGCAGGAAACATTTAACATTTTTAAATGCCCCTAAAATTAGGATTTGTTCATTAATTCTCCATTTTTCTTTGATGTTACTATTTTCTTCTTTGAACATTTCCTGAATGTTATCTAATTAATGGTTGGACACTTTGTACATGCTTAGTATTAGAGTGTTAGAAAACCTCATTAATTCTGACAATCAGTGGCTAACATTCTTATGCACCGCTATTGAAAGCAGACTGAAAAAGTTAGAAATGGATAAAGAGTCTTTATTTTAAGATTCAGTAAGCAAGAGTCTGAAGGTTTTGGATTCCAGGCTTTCAATGTACTGCTATAAAGGGGCAAAATGCCTTGCCAGTGAAACCTACTTGTTACAAATATGTGCAGAATCTTCGATGTCAAACAAACACATTATAAAGAATGAGTAGTTCATTCAATGTAAAATTTGAGGTATTTGGTTTAAAGCAATTGAGTGAGAACATTGAGCAGAAATCAATTATATCTAGATGTTATCCTTTATGTATAAGAAAATCAGCTGAAAAATAGACATGTCAACACAGTCAGAACCACAACAGCTCTAAAATTCCTGACTGCATGAATTCCTGAACTCTTACTAGAATTAGAAAGAATATGATCCCTTCCTTTTACATAGTGCTAATTAAAACAAATTTGAAGAGCAGAGTTCTTGATTGTGTGGGATTTAATTAAATGTCTGTCCTGCCTGAAACTGAACCGAAATCAAACAGCACATTGTTAGGTCCTTTCCCTGAGGGCTCCATGCAGATGCCCCCACCTCATTAAGTCTCCACCCAGTTACCTGGGTAACCAGCAGACCTGGAGGCAGTTACCTCCCCTTTCCCTGAGGTCACCTCCTAATACACCTGGCCACACCCCTTGCCCCTGCCCTAAATAAAGCAGGGCTGGGTGGGGGTCTCTCTCTCACTCTCTCCCCTCTCTCAGGCCATGGATCATCTTGGCCACAGGCCAGCAGTTTGGCAATAAACATTCTCTCCTGCCTGAATACCGCGTGGCGTTCTCCTTTACCGGCTACCTACTTTAAAAACCTAACATATATGGTGCCGTGACTCGGGAAGGGCTTAAGAGTCCGGACAGGCGGAATTCCCCTCTATTTTTCTTCTTTTTCTGGGAGTATCCCCAGTCTTGACGGCCCTTTTTCCGCGAACCGAACTGCAGCGAGTAGCCACGCGGCACTTTTCACTAATATCATTGCTGGCCTCCACATCCACATCCACCTCCACACCACTTGTCTACCCTGGTGAGTGAAACTGCTGCTGCTCGGGTTCTCTGCCGCTCCGTCCGCCGCTTCTGCCCAGTAAGCTCATTCACTCACCAGGCGCCTCCCTCCCGTGCTTTTTGGGTTGTGCATCACAGTCACACCCGAGCCAGGACACTGCTAGCATGCCTCTTGACAGTGCAATGAGGCCTGCTCGAAATACTCACTCAGATACAGTTTTTGCCACTGCAATGAAGACTCTGCTAGCACGCCTCTTGACAGTGCAATGAGGCCTGCTCGAAATACTCGCTCAGATAAAGTTTTTGCCACTGCAATGGTAAATGGTTAGAAGTCACTTATATTCAGGCTCTCTCTCTCTCTCTCTTTTCCTCTCTTTCTCTTCCTTTTTCTCCCTCTCTCTCTCATCTTCCTGCTTACTTGCTTACTTTATAAAATTCCCAAGTCGTACCATCGTTGTGTGCCTTGCTCACAAAGCTGCCTCTTTTCACAGACCTCTAAAACTGAGGCTTGACCACCAATGTGATTTGTCAGCAAAGATATCTAAAAGTTCTTTTCTCTAGCATTGACCACGTGGTGAATGTTGGGTTTAACAGGCATCAGCTCAGGCGCCATTATGCCATGCCACGTGTTCTCTGTTAGTGTGTTTGTGTCCTGCCACCCCCCTCAACATGGCATCCCACTGGCGTTTATCAAAATATGGTTTCTTCATTTGATAATCTGAAAATTGTTGTTTGCTAGCAAAATTGTTTTTCTAACTGACCACGTGGTTCTAAAATATTGGGCAAAAAAAAAAAAAGAAGTCATTTACTATTGGAATTCCAAAAGAGTCTCCTGGTGAAATTCATTTTTGCATGCTGTAAAACCCATGTGCACAGTGTGTATGTCTGTGTAAATGTCATTTGTTAGTATGTCCATCTAGCTATATATCTGTGCTAAAACTCATCACATCTACTGAGTTTTGTCATTGAAGAATTCTGGCAAGTATTTGGTCAGTTCTTGACAAGGTACAGGTAAGCTCTAGTCCCCTTGGTCTCGTTGTTTTGATTGGAAATCAAAAAGGGCTTTTGTGGCAAAGACTCCTTGGATTGCAGTTCGAAGCCAGCCAGGGCTGAAAATCTCTCTCAAACTCTATCTCCCAACTAACCAGCGAAGAGCCAGGCTGGAAGCATGGCTAAAGAGACCGATCTCTAACCAGCCAAATGCTGGAAGTGGAGCTCAAGTGGTAGAGTACTAGCCTCGAGCAGAAGTGCTCAGGGACAGTGCCCAGGCCCTGAGTTCAAAGCCAGTGAATGCCAATGGGGGCAAGCCATCCCAGCAACAAGCACCTAGACCCCTGGGACTCAGCCAGTTCAGGGAACAAGTATCATGGAGTGGAGTAAGAGGAAAATGATCATGTCCAAAATGGAGTCACTTTGTCTCGCCCTTTCAAAATTAATCAGAGCCGGGGGATCAAGAGATAGTAGCTTGTCCATCTAATGTCCATACCTGAGTATAAGAACTAGCCAAGTCACCCAATTTTTAATTTTGTGCCCTAAACCCTTCCTTTTGCCTTAATTTTTTTTTTTTTTTTGCCCAGCCCCTGCCTCATGAGACTTCTTCCAGGCTTCATTCAAGGACTGGCATCTACCACCAAGGGACCCTGCTGCTCGCCTTCTCCAGGAGGGGCCACATTTCTGCCTTTTACCCCTAATGCCGATGCCCCTTGCCAGCAGGAAGCAGCCAGAGAGAGTCTTCGTCCTTTTTCATTACTATTAAAAGGCTGGAATGTTAGGTCCTCTCCCTGAGGGCTCCATGCAGATGCCCCCACCTCATTAAGTCTCCACCCAGTTACCTGGGTAACCAGCAGACCTGGAGGCAGTTACCTCCCCTTTCCCTGAGGTCACCTCCTAATCCACCTGGCCACACCCCTTGCCCCTGCCCTAAATAAAGCAGGGCTGGGTGGGGGTCTCTCTCTCACTCTCTCCCCTCTCTCAGGCCATGGATCATCTTGGCCACAGGCCAGCAGTTCGGTAATAAACATTCTCTCCTGCCTGAATACCGCGTGGCGATCTCCTTTACCGGCTACCTACTTTAAAAACCTAACAGTTCTTACTCCTCTCCATGATCCTTGTTCCCTGAACTGGCTGAGTCCCAGGGGTCTAGGTGCTTGTTGCTGGGATGGCTTGCCCCATTGGCATTCACAGGGTTTGAACTCAGGGCCTGGGCACTGTCCCTGAGCACTTCTGCTCGAGGCTAGCACTCTACCACTTGAGCCACAGCTCCACTTCCAGCATTTGTCTGGTAAGAGATAAGTCTCTTGAGCCATGCTTCCAGCCTGGCTCTTCGCTGATTAATTGGGAGTTGGAGTTTGAGAGAGATTTTCAGCCCTGGCTGGCTTCGAACTGCAATCCAAGGAGTCTTTGTCACAAAAGCCCTTTTTTATTTCCAATTAAAACAACAAGGAGACCAAGGGGACTAGAGCTTACCTGTACCTTGTCAAGAACTGACCAAATACTTGCCAGAATTCTGCAATGACAAAAACTCAGTAGATGTGATGAGTTTTAGCACAGATATATAGCTATATGGACATACTAACAAATGCAGCAGTAGACTCTTTTGGAATTCCAATAGTAAATGACTTTTTTTTCTTTGCCCAATATTTTAAAACCATGTGGTCAATGCTAGAGAAAAGAACTTTTAGATATCTTTGCTGACAAATCACATTGGTGGTCAAGCCTCAGTATTGGAGGTCTGTGAAAAGAGGCAGCTTTGTGAGCAAGGCACACAACGATGGTACGACTTGGGAATTTTACACAGTAAGCAAGTAAGCAGGAAAATGAGAGAGAGAGAGAGGGAGAAAAAGGAAGAGAAAGAGAGGAAAAGAGAGAGAGAGAGCCTGAATATAAGTGACTTCTAACCATTTACCATTGCAGTGGCAAAAACTGTATCTGAGCGAGTATTTCGAGCAGGCCTCATTGCACTGTCAAGAGGCATGCTAGCAGTGTCCCAGCTCAGGTGTGACTGTGATGCACAACCCAAAAAGCACGGGAGGGAGGCACCTGGTGAGTGAATGAGCTTACTGGGCAGAAGCGGTGGACGGAGCGGCAGAGAACCCGAGCAGCAGCAGTTTCACTCACCAGGGTAGACAAGTGGTGTGGAGGTGGATGTGGATGTGGAGGCCAGCAATGATATTAGTGAAAAGTGCCGCGTGGCTACTCGCTGCAGTTCGGTTCGTGGAAAAAGGGCCGTCAGGACTGGGGATCAGAAAAAGAAGAAAAATAGATGGGAATTCTGCCTGTCCTGACTCTTAAGCCCTATCCCGGGTCACGGCACCATATATGTTAGGTTTTTAAAGTAGGTAGCCGGTAAAGGAGAACGCCACGCGGTATTCAGGCAGGAGAGAACGTTTATTACTGAACTGCTGGCCTGTGGCCAAGATGATCCATGGCTGGAAAGAAGGGAGAGAGAGAGAGAGACCCCCCACCCAGCCCTGCCTTATATCTAGGGCAGGGGCAAGGGGTGTGGCCAGGTGAATTAGGATGTGACCTCAGGGAAAGGGGAGGTAACTGCCTCCAGGTCTGCTGGTTACCCAGGTAACTGGGTGGAGACTTAATGAGGTGGGGGCATCTGCATGTAGCCCTCAGGGAGAGGACCTAACACACATAATGAAATAAAGGAAAATATCCCCAAATGAATTGTTGAAGGTGTGATGGGAGGAAGGGGGATGGCTACTTTTGATTCCCAATATGAATGTTCGTCATTCTCTTGGGATCATTTGGTTCTAGTGGGGTTTGGAGAGTTAAATAGACTTTATACTCACTGCATTATTACAGGGGGTTATTAGTGTAATTCTATTCGTTGTGGCCTCAGGAATCTTGAAATTCTTATTAAAACTGGTCTTAAAGAGCTAACTTACAATACAAGAAATATTGACTATTCCTTGTTATAGGTTTTGTGAAGATGACTAATTTCTACAGAATAAGTAAAATACAACTCCGTCTTTATACATTTTTAAGCAAAACACATTATGGAGTTCTGTGTTTAATTCTGGTTATAAATATTTTCCTATTCATTTCAAAGTTTAGATAAATACTAATAGTCTAAGTATTTTTATGGAGTTCTGATAGAAACTTCTATTCTTTTAATTGTATTTTTGTGCCAGTCTTGGGGCTTGAAATCAAGACCTAGGCACTGTCCTTCAGCTTCTTTTAATCAAGACTAACACTATCACTTGAGCCACTGCTCAACTTCAGACCTCCCCCTGCCCCCGCCACCCAGAGTTTATCAGAGATAAGAATAATCTCCGTGACCTTCATGCTCAGGCTGGCTTTGAACCACAATCCTCAGATGTCAGCCTCCTGAGTAACTAGGATTACAGACATGAGCCATATAATCACTTATAACTCACTGGACGTCCATCCTTAAGCAGTATCTCAGAATTCTGTCCTCTAGTTCCAATTGAACTCCTTTGATTTTGTTGCTTATTTCCAACTAATTCTGGCATTTCCCCCTTTTCTATTATATGATTGCATATCATTCTATTGTGAGCTCAGTGGACAAGTTTACAGTCTTTCATCTACTTTATCTTATAAATCATTATAAATTGAAATATATGAATAGTATGGCTATATTCTATCAAACATTGACAGGTACTAACTTCATGAATTGGTGGTGCTACAGCTCTCTCTAGCCTAACTAACAAATGGTCCATAATGTGATATAGGATACTATGAATGGATAATTTCAAATATTTTTGGCAGAATTTGCTTCTACTTGAGTTTCTTATTTAATAGTGTTATTGTTAATGTATTACACAGAGGGGTTACCATTTCATATGTCAGGTAATGAGTACATTTCTCTTTTCGGCCAATGTCACCCTTCCTTTCCTTTCCCCCAGTTTTCCCTTCTCATTCCTGCCCACAATTTACATAGGTCATTTTCTACCTACTGTATCTGAATAGCATGATTACATGTGTTTACTCTTTCCCTTTCCGCATGCCCCCATTATCTCCCCAGAAGAAAACAAAAACCAAAGCAAAACCAAATACAATGGCCACCACTACCACCATCACCACTAGCAGAAAAAAAAAACATATTTCCATTTCCTGGAGTTTGTTTTAATAGATATTTTAAATGTTCCGGATAGTTGCACCTTTGTGTCTCTCCCCTAAGGGAATCCTCCTTTAGTTTGACTGTATGTGAATGTCTACAATGCTGTATATGTATTCATATCTGGTTATATTTTTAGATCTAGCTTCTACACATGAGAGAAAACATGATGTTTGTCTCTCTGACCTTGCCTTACCTCACTTACCATGATTTGTTATAGATACATTTCCCTGCAAATGTCATGATCTTATTCTTACTCCATTGTGTATATGTACCATACTTTATTAATCTACTCATCTGTTGTACGGCATCCTGGCTTCTTCATAACTTGGCTATTGTGAATAGCACAGCAATGTACATGGACATGCAAGTGTCTTTACAATATCCTCCCTGGGAGTGGTATGGCTAGGTCAGAGGTAATTTCTATAAATCTGCTTTTTTGAGGGACCTCCAAACTTTCTTCCAGAGAGTTGTACTAGTTTACATTCTTGACAATCATGAAATATGCTTTCTTTTTCTCCCACAATCCAGCCAATGTTTCTTGTTTGAGCTCTTGATGGTGGCCAATCTAACTCACATGAGATGGAATCTCAAGGTTGTTGATGTTTGCATGTTCTTTTCTTTATGTTCCTAAGTTCCTTTTGACCACTTTATTTTGCTGTAAGAGAGTATCTGAGATTCTGTAATTTATAAGAGAAGAAAATCATTGCTTCAAATTCTGACAGTTGAGAAGCCTAAAGTCAGGAGGCAGCAATTGATAGGACCTTCTTGTTAAACAAGTGGGATAGATGAATCCTAGAGTACTGGAAGCAGAACTTACTGGGCAATTCTCGTGAGAGTTCAAAATCAGAAAGCCAGTAGAAATGTAGACAGCAAAGACTGGGTTAATACAATTTCACGTGGAAACGAGGGGTATTGGAACTCAGATTACAGGCCATTTGTTCTGGCAAAGAATTTGTCGACATTTCATCCATGCCCAGAAACTTTGTGGAAGGGTCAGTTCACAGCGACAGACTAGATAATTTGGTGGAGATTTCAATACAGCACAGCATTTTGGGTTTTGCAATGGTCTATATTTGTGGCTTTTACTGCCGGAGTACAAAGCAGAGCAGAAGATTTGGGGGGGCGGGCGGGAATGTCTGGCCAGAAAAGACTAGTAAAAAGTTCCAAAAGGTGTCATAGAGATGGCTTTGCACTAGGACAATGGGAAAGATGCCTGGAGGTCCACACCACACCTACTCCTCAGGCTCCACCTAATAAGCTTGCAAGGTCATTTGAAAAACTTGCCACAGAGAAGAAAGAGCCTCCCCCCACCCAGGCACACTTCTTGCCTCCAGCATCTGAGGAAGTGTTTCCTACATTCGACCCTGTAGATTTTCTGAAGCTGCTGCAGCTTCAGTCTTAGGGACCTGAACTGAGTTTGAGTGATTGGCAGACTTGAGTGCTGGTTCCAGTCATAGTGGTTTCCTTGCCATGCAGAATTGAAGTTATAGAATTCTGGAGACTTCCACAAGAATTACTGTGGAAGTCTGGGAAGCCAGGCAGCAGGCAGCAGATTTATGGTCCTGTTAAGTCTGTCTTGAGAAAGTAATGCATGAAGCTGTCAGAGTGGAGTCAAAGATGCAGTGGAAGCCCCAGGATATTGAGAGGCTAGGGATAAGTAGCCGTCAGCTTTGAGCCAAAGGAATATGCAAACCGAAAGAAATTTTTTCAAGGCAATCTCAATAAATACTCAAACCCTAAAGGTTAATGCTGTCATTCTCACCCTACATACATCTGGTATTCACTCTCTTGAAAGTATATTTCTAATAAACTTTGCTATCATTTTGATAGGATAGCTGTATGGAGCCTCTGGTAACACCAGGAACTGGGGACTGTCGGCAGAGATGAATGGCAGTTCTTGATCTCACTGGAGAGAGAAGTCAGGGGTAGACAGAGGAGTTTTAACGGAGATTTATTAAAGCAGATGCAAGTGCAAAAGTGGAACTCCATCCCCTGTGTAAGGTGAATGCAGGCAGTGTGAGTAGTCAAGTTCCCTTGAATAAAAAAAAAAATACACCTTTCAATTTGATATAGGTTGGCTTTCATCTTAGGTGCTTTTATAGATTGGGTTTGTACATATATAACTGGAAATTTGTCAGAATTCTGAGAAATGAATGGGCTTTTCTAAGAACTAGAAAATAAGGAATAATTTATCTAATAAGGTGTCCTTAGGACCAAGATGTTAATTTGTGAGGAAGTGTGTACATGAATAAAATAGAGATGAAGTCTTTGGAATAAACTTTAGGGTTAGACAGAGTCTTGGGGTTATTTGGGAGCTTTTGACTAGCATAGCAAGAAATACATTCACTATTGTTAACCATAACTTCAAGACTATAGCAGAGTAGATATATGGCATAATGTGGTTGCATACAGTAATGCATTTGCTCTAAATTCCTTCTGCCTGCCTTCTACTAGCTCAGAATATCTATTAACAAATGCCAAATGCAACGAGGGGACTAACAACAAAGTTCTGTAAACTGCAAAAGGCAAAACCATAAAAGAAGAAGTGCCAAAGTTTTTTGGAGCTCAAATCACCCTCCTACAAGCTGCAATGGTGATGGAGCTGCAGGGTTTCATGCTTTCCTTACCAGAGGTTAGTCTTGTTTTAGTCCAGTTTTCCTTGTTGTCATATAACTTTATTTTGGAATGGGAATGATTGTTCAGTCTGTTTTACATGGGAAGTACATAATTTTCTTCCTGCATTATGTTGGAGTGTTGCAGCTAGGAGTATGTTTCAAAGTCTTACAAGAGGCATTGCTTTGGGATGCTGAGCCACCATGGAATGCTTAAATTTGAGAAACTCTTGGAAATGGACTAAATTCATTTTGCATTATGAGATAGGCATTTAGGTGCCTGGGTGGAATGGTTCATGATGTGAATATCCACCAGAGACACTAATGTTTATACTTCTGCTGACAGTGCTGTTCTGAGAGTTTGTAGGATTTGAGGAAGCTTGAGAACCTAATTCCCTAGAGGCTAGTGTGTGAGGATTATACTGATCCCCTCCCCCTCTTTCCTCCCTGTCTGGTCTTAGGTAAAGAACTTCCTGCACCAATTGTTCTGGGTGCCATCATGTCCTTCATCAACACAGGAGTGAAGAGACAGACCATAAACAGCATCATCTGAAGTTATGAAAGAAAATAAGTATTTCTTCCGTGAAGTTGATCTATCAAGCTACAGTGATGAAAAAAGTAACAAATGTGCAGTATTTCCCATAACATTTTATAGTGATCGCATGTTTGTGATATAAAAGTAAATTATCATAAAGCCAAAAATTCTGTTTATTTTAATTTATAAATTATATACTTTACCGTGAGTTTACCAAGTACAACAAAATGTACTAAATTATATTTAAATGTACTTAGCACATACTAGAACTTTGTTCATGACAGTTCATTACACATAAAAATCACATCAAAAGTAGTACTTCAAAATCTACCTCCTTCCAAAAAATACTGGATGAGAATATTATTTGTTATCTGCTTTATAAATATAAAAACGTACTAAAAATGAAAAATATGCCTGTTATTTTCCATAATTAGAACTAGTTAACTAACAAATCCCAAAGCTATCTTTAGACACATATTAATTCTTTTGTTAAAACAGTTTAAGACAAATGTAGAATTACTCAAGATTGCTGGCAGGGGGCTGGGGATATGGCCTAGTGGCAAGAGTGCTTGCCTCGTATACATGAAACCCTGGGTTCAATTCCCCAGCACCACATATACAGAAAACAACCAGAAGTGGTGCTGTGGCTCAAGTGGCAGAGTGCTAGCCTTAAGCAAAAAGAAGCCAGGGACAGTGCTCAGGCCCTGAGTTCAAGCCCCAAAACTGGCAAAAAAAAAAAAAAGATTGCTGACAGAAGGGAATAATTGTTATTTTTTTATGTGGCTTTTTAAAACAAACAGATTTTCTCCAAATATAACTGTCTCCATATAGGAACCTATCATTGTAGGCAACAATACCATGATGTTGCTTGAAAGAGCAGTATTTATCCTAAAGAACTCCAAGTCACTTTCTGGAAGTCTACAATGTGCTATAAGAAAAACAACCCAGTGGGCCAAAGCAAAAAGTATAAATACATAATGGAAAATATATTATACTCACTAGATAATGTATTACCTTATTGACAAGAATATGAGCAATTCTTATGTAATATTTACATAATTTATGTACAAATGAGAACACCAGAAAATTTGTATTCACCATAAACTTTCACAATGGAAGAAAACACTGCTTTCCTACCATTAAAATTGTACTTACCTAGATTTTAGTGTTAAGAAAGATTAATAATTAAAGTAGAGGTCTGGAGCTATACTGTGTAATTTCTTACTTCCATCAATTATTGCCAGTTTCAACTTTCTATGTATTATCTCAATTCTCTCATTTGCATTGTCAGCTAAACAAGAATAAGATAGCCAAAGGATCATCCTGAAGAATGAACAAAGTATGATTTCAAGTGCCTAGACAAGCATCTGTCACATACGAATTCAGCATACTTTAATTATTAATATTTTTCTGACTTGTGCAACAAATTTCTTTAGCTATGTTTAATGAATTCACTTAGGCTAAGAATGGTAGTTCATTCATACCTGTTATTCCAGCTCTTCAGAAAGTAGAGATCAATAGTTTCATGGTAATGGCCAAATTGAGCAAGAAATTAGCAAAACCATGCTAGTACATGCCTGTGATCTCACAGATTTGTAGTATCACTTTAAAAATATTGTATATGTTTATGAACAATTTCAATTATAAATAATTTAATTCTAACACATTCTAGGTTTTAATGTTTACCTTGAAGTAATGAAAATACTTATGTACTTATAACAATTTCTTGTGTAACACCGAAGTCAGTCAGTCTAAAAGAACTTTCAAAAGTTATAATGTAACAGAAAATGATGCAGTTGTACTGTATAACGTAACTGGTTTATATTTGCAATGGTTCCACAATCTTAATTCACAATGTCTTTACTCAGTCTACCTACATATATTTTAGTCAATACACTGTTTTCTTCTTTCACTGATGTTAATTTGTATCCATACTCAATTAAACTCATGGTGATAAGCTAGCAAAAGGGAGAATATTCAGCTTACACTTCACCAACCTGACAGAATAAATGTGGTATGTTTCCATCATTGCTGTAAAAAATATTTCCTAACTTGTCATCTTAAAAGAATGCGAATTTATTCTCTTATAGTTCAGTGTAGCAGTTCAAATTCAGTTCTATAGAATTAAAACCAAGGTTCATAAAAGATCATTCCTTCTGAAGCTTTATAAGGGGAAATTCATTTCCTTGTCCTTTTTCAGCTTCCATTGGCTGCCTCTGTTCCTAGATTTGTGATGCTCACTTCAAGTTCTAAGCAGATTATTCAAGTCACTGCTTCTGAGCACAACCTTCTCTAATTTTCACTTTTCTTGCATCTATCTTGCAGTGGGATTCTTGTAACTACAGTTCTCAACTGGTGTAATCCAAGAAAATATTCCATCACAAGGTTCTTTTTAATTGCATCAGCATTGTCCCTTTTGCAATAAACACATTTTTTTTGTAGATTCAGGTGAGTGGTACTTGTACAAAGTTAAGGGCCATTATTTAACTGATCACATGAGTTCAAGGACTAAAGCCCAGCAGTACCATGTATAAACTTTCTAAGTTATTGCATTTGTTTCTCATCTTGTTAGTATCTTTAACTAATTTCTTTATTCTGCCTAATGAAAAATTATAAGAATAACCAAAAGCAAAGAAACAAGAACAAAAAAAGAGCAAATGAATATGCCAGGCATTTAATTATTTCTCTGATTTGTAACAATTAAAAATTATTTCTATGCTTGTAACATTTTAAAATATGTTGTGATGCATATATTTGAGCAAAAGTCATCTACATTTTCAATTATTCTCTTAGGAAAAATTCTCAGCATTAGAATGACTAGCCCAAAGGGCATGAATATTTTGTTATTAAAAAGAATTATTGGGGGGCTTGATAAAGAGTGAACTCTTCGACACCCCGACTCGCTCCAACGACATAGTGAGCTGGGAACCCCAACACCCAACACCCCATCAAGAACCCAGCAAAACCAGCAGCCAGAAGCAGTGGAGAAACGCAGGAAAACAAAAAGGAGCAAAAAAGAAGAACCGAAAACCTACACGGAGCCGGAGATTCACCGGGGCACCCTCCCCCCTCCAGCCGACCCTGGCACAAACAGGGTCAGGCTGGGAAAGGGGAACCCGGCGATCGGCAGACAGGCTGCCAGGAGCGCAGAAGTCATATAGGGGGAGACCCCTCGGACACAAGGCAGGGTGCGGACCAAGACACACCGGCAGCGACGAGAAGTTCGGGTCCACACCGGGCTTGGACAAGGGAACCCAGCGCGGCAGAAATCGGGAACCAGGGAAGCCACCACGACACTTAGCCAACCCCTGGAGGGCCAACGGCGGCGCGGGACACACACACAAAGCAGCAAAAGTGAGTGCCCTCCCCTCCCCCCTCCCCCACCCCTGAGGGAACAAAGAACCCACAAATCAGGCGGGGAAACCCCCATCAGGCGCTGGGAAGTCAGTTTAGCAGGGGAAGGGCTCAGCAGCACCAACACCCCACAGGTTCCTGAACTGGCAGAACCGGCCCCGCCCCCTTCCCAACAGGGGCCGGGAGACAACCGGTTGTGCAAACCCCACCTGAGGCGCCTGGACCTCGCAGACTCTTACAACTAAAACCACAGGCGCTGGTGGGCAATACGAGCCCAGCAGGGTCACTTGAGCCTGATCACGTCCCCCCTCCTAACAGCGGAGGTGAGGTCTGAAGGTGCCAAGCCACACCCGGACAGTCGATCCCACTGGGCCCCACACGTACCCCCCCCCCACAACGGACTCGTGGGAGGGCGCAAGCACAACCCAACAACCCAGGACTTGCTCTGGGAGGCATATCCCGCCGAAGTGCCTGTTGCACTGAACGCACAGCGCACAGGAGGGCGGGGCCCCCGGCGACAGCGCCCACTCTGGTAGGCGTACCCTGCACTGGTGGGCGGGGACACAGCGACAGCACCTGCTGCCCGTAGACACGTCTACACAGGAGGGAGGGAGGAGCTACAAACCAAACCTGAGAAGCCATCCAGATCTCCAGATGCGCAAATCACAAAGAAACATAACTCAGTTCATCAAAGGGCAAGCCAACTCGCCAGCTCCAAAAAGCAGCACGACTGAAGAGGAGATGGAGACTAAAAAAGCAAATGAGGCCATGTTAACAGGAATGATCGAAAGCGTCAGAAATGAAATCAGAAAACAATTCCAGGAATTTAGAGCGGAAATCTGGAAGGACACCCAGGAAGCCAAGAAAGAAATGGAAGCAAAACTGGATACAATGCAAACCTGCTTTAAAGAAATGGAAGCAAAAATGGATACAATGCAAGCTGCCTTTAAAGAAAATCTCCACATCCTAAGAATTGAAATGCATGAAAAAATAGATTTAAAATACAACTCTTTAAAGGAAGAAATCTCCACGATCAGAGCTGATATGACAACCATAAATAGCTCTCTGACATCCATAAACTCCGCAATTGAAACCATGAAACAAAGAGTAGACCATATAGAATCCAGAATCTCTCGCCTGGACGATGAAGCAGCTGACAACAACCAGAAAATGACCACACTCCAAGAAAAGGTGAAGCTTCAGGGAAGACTAATCCAGGAACTAATGGACAAAGACAAGAGATATAATCTGCGCATAATTGGAATAGAAGAAGGAGCCGAATACCAGAGCAGAGGGCTTAATCATGTTCTCAATAAAGTTATTGCAGAAAACTTCCCCAATCTCACAGGGGACCCCATCCAGGTAACCGAAGCCTATAGGACACCTGGCAGGCCAGACCCCAGGAAAGCCACCCCAAGGCACATAATATTCAAGACTTCAGACCTCAAGATTAAAGAGCAAATTCTGAATTCAGCCAAAGCGAAGAAGGAAACTTTTTTCAATGGGAAGAGGATTCGAATAACATCCGACTTATCCACACAAACTTACCAAGCTCGAAGCGAGTGGAAGAACACCATCCAAGTACTCCAGAATAACAATTTACAACCTCGGATCAAATATCCAGCGAAATTGGAGTTCACATTCGAAGGGAGAACCAGATCTTTCCACACCAAAGAGGAGCTAAAGGAGTATGTGAATAAAAAACCAGCCCTACAGCGAATATTAAGAGGGGAACCCCACCCAACAGAGATCGTAAAAGACACACAGACAGAATCAGAAAGAAACTTCAATAGCCAAAGCCCAGCAGAAACACAAGCTCACTAAAGACAAGAAGAAAAAAAAAAGAAGAAAAAACAGCCCACCAAGAAAATGGAAGGAGAAAAAACACCCTTATCCTTGATCTCTTTAAATATAAATGGTTTAAACTCCCCGATAAAGAGGAGCAGACTGGCAGAATGGATTCGCAAACAAAAAGTTGACATCTGCTGTCTACAAGAGACCCACCTTACAGCAAGGGACAAAAACAGGCTTCGAGTGAAAGGATGGAGCAAGATCTACCAAGCAAATGCATCCACCAAAACGGCAGGTGTAGCCATCCTGATCTCAGACAAGCTTGACTTCTCTTTAAAGTCCACTCAAAAAGACAAAGAAGGACACTACATATTAATACAAGGAAAAATCCAGAATCAAGAAATCACGGTGATAAATGTATACTCACCAAACAAAAGAGGCCCGACATATGTCAAGCAAATTCTCAAAGAATTACAGAGCAAGATAGACGCAAACACAATCATAGTGGGAGACTTTAATACTCCTCTCTCTCCAAGAGACAGATCCAACACTCAGAGGATTAGTAAGGGAGCTGAGGACCTAAATAACACCATTTCCCAAATGGATCTAACAGACCTATATAGAACCTTTCACCCCACAGAGACCCAATACACCTTCTTTTCAGCAGCCCATGGATCATATTCCAAAATAGACCACGTCATAGCCCACACAAAGAACCTCAGCAAATACAAAAGTATTGACATCATCCCATGTATTATATCTGACCACAGTGGATTAAAGGTAACCCTCAACAACAAAGGATACCACAGAGCCTATACACACTCTTGGAGGCTAAACCCCACGCTGCTATCCAACACTTGGGCCACAGATCAAATTAAAGATGAAATCAACGAATTCATAAGCCACAATGACAAAGAAAACACATCACAAAGAAACCTATGGGACACAGCTAAGGCAGTTCTGAGGGGCAAGATCATTGCACTCAGCACCCACATAAAAAGAATGGAAGCAGAGCAGGTGAATACCCTCACGATGAAACTAAAACAACTGGAGAAACAAGAAATGACAGAATCTAAAACGACTAGGAGAGGAGAGATCACAAAGATTAAAGAAGAGATAAATCTGATTGAAAATAGAAAGACCATTCAACAAATAAACAAGACTAAAAGCTGGTTCTTTGAGAAAATAAACAAAATTGACAGACCCCTTGCAAGACTTACAAAAAAAAGAAGAGAAGAGACTCATATTCGTAAAATCAGGGACTCCACAGGAAAAATTACAACAAGTACACACGATATTCAAACAATCATAAGGAGTTATTTCCAAAACCTCTACTCAGCAAAAAACAATAATACTACAGAAATGGATCAATTCTTAGAGAAGTACAAACTGCCCAAACTGAACCAAGAAGAAATAAATCAGCTAAATAAACCAATAACTTACGGTGAGATACAGGAGGTAATCAAGAACCTCCCTACTAAGAAAAGCCCAGGCCCAGATGGATTCACCAATGAATTCTACAAAACCTTTAGTGAGGAGCTAATTCCAATACTCCTCAAACTCTTCCGCGAAATAGAAATGGAGGGAGAAATTCCAAACTCATTCTACGAAGCTAATATCATACTAATTCCCAAACCAGGCAAAGACCCAACAAAAAAAGAGAACTACAGACCAATATCACTAATGAACACAGATGCAAAGCTCCTCAATAAAATATTAGCTAATAGGATCCAGAAAGTGATCAAGAATATCATACATCATGACCAAGTAGGCTTCATCCCTCAGTCACAAGGATGGTTCAACATCCGTAAATCAATCAACGTAATTCACCACATAAACAGAGCTAAAATCAAGAATCACATTGTTATCTCAGTCGATGCCCAAAAAGCCTTTGACAAAATACAACATCCATACCTATTAAAAGCTTTGGAGAGAACAGGAATAGATGGAACATTCCTCAAAACAATAAAAGCCATATACAACAGACCAACTGCTAATATCATATTAAATGGAGAGAAACTTAAGTCATTCCCCCTAAAATCAGGAACAAGACAAGGATGCCCACTCTCCCCACTTCTGTTCAACATAGTGCTGGAATCCCTAGCCATAGCAATAAGGCAAGAGGAGGACATCAAAGGGATCCACATCGGCAAGGAAGAAATCAAGTTATCCCTATTCGCAGACGACATGATCTTGTATCTGAAGGACCCAAAAACCTCAGTACCCAAACTCCTACACCTAATAAACCAATTTGGCAAAGTAGCAGGATATAAAATCAACCCACAAAAGTCAGCAGCTTTTCTGTACACCAGCAATAGACAAACAGAAAAGGAAATTATGGAAACAATTCCATTTACAGTAGCCAAAAAAAGAATAAAGTACCTAGGGATCAACTTAACCAAGGACGTGACGGACCTATTCAATGAAAACTACAAAAATCTAATAAGGGAAATCAAAGAAGACACAAGGAGATGGAAAGACCTCCCATGCTCATGGGTAGGCAGAATCAATATAGTGAAAATGGCCATATTGCCCAAATTGTTATACAAATTCAATGCAATACCTATCAAAATCCCAGCCACATTCTTCACTGAAATAGAGAAACCAATCCATAAATTCATATGGAACAGCAAAAAACCTAGAATAGCCAAAGCAATTCTAGGCAAAAAAAGCAATGCAGGAGGTATCACAATACCTGACTTCAAGATCTACTACAAGGCCATCATAACAAAAACAGCATGGTATTGGTATAAAAACAGATCGGAAGACCAATGGATTAGAACTGAAGACCCAGAAATAAAACCGCACTCTTACAGCCAACTGATATTCGACAAAGGAGCTAAAGATATACAATGGAATAAACATAGCCTCTTCAACTACTGGTGCTGGGAGAACTGGGCAGCCATATGCAGAAAACTCAAAGTAGACCCAAGCCTATCACCATGCACCAAGATCAACTCAAAATGGATCAAGGACCTCAACATCAGACCTGAATCCTTGAAACTACTGAAGGACAGAGTAGGAAAGACACTAGAACTTATAGGCACAGGAAGGAACTTCCTGAATAGAGTCCCAGGGGCACAACAAATAGGAGAAAGACTCGACAAATGGGACTACTACAAATTAAAAAGTTTCTGCACAGCTAAGGACATAGCCACCAAAATAGAAAGACAGCCAACGATATGGGAAAGGATATTTACCAGCACAGCAACAGACAAAGGCCTGATATCGGTCATCTACAGAGAACTCAAAAAACTAAGCCCCTCCAAGCCCAATAAACCTATTAGGAAATGGGCAAAAGAGCTAAAGAGAGACTTCACAAGAGAAGATATAAAAATGGCAAAGAAACATATGAGGAAATGCTCAACATCCCTGCTAGTAAAGGAAATGCAAATAAAAACAACCCTGAGATACCACCTCACCCCAGTTAGAATGGCCTATACTCTGAACTCAGGAAACAACAAATGCTGGAGGGGCTGTGGGGAAAGAGGAACCCTTCTCCATTGTTGGTGGGAGTGCAAATTAGTACAACCACTTTGGAGAACAGTATGGAGGTTTCTCAAAAAGCTCAATATAGACCTACCCTATGACCCAGCCATACCACTCCTAGGCATCTATCCTAAACAGCAAAATCCAAGATATCAAAAAGGCATTTGTACTACCATGTTTATCGCGGCACAATTCACAATAGCTAAAATATGGAAACAACCCAGATGCCCCTCCACAGACGAATGGATCCAAAAAATATGGTACTTATACACAATGGAATACTACATAGCGATTAGGAATGGTGAAATATTGTTATTTGCAGGGAAATGGTCGGAACTCGAACAAATAATGTTGAGTGAGACAAGCCTAGAACACAGAAAACAAAGGGGCATGATCTCCCTGATATATGACTGTTAACAAAGGGAGACGGAGAGACAGTAGAGACCAAGTCTGTGAATACTGTATATGTTCTTGATACATTGTATATTGCATATATGTCAACCTGACCTAGACAAGGGATAGAAAAACAGGTTGTAAGATATCATAAGAAATGTACACACTGCCCTACTAGGTAACTGCACCCTCTTTGCACAACACCTTGTAAAAAAATTTATGTCCAATTAATAAAAAAAAATTAAAAAAAAAAAAAAAAAAAAAAAAAAAAAAAAGAGTGAACTCTTCAAATGAAATATTCTCCATGCTCTGGGACATTGGCTGGTACCATGGAGCTGGCTATTATTGATGAAAGTAGTGTATTAATGCTGGCCTCCAGCTGATCTTACAGGATCATTAAGTCATATGAGCAACTGCTCAGCTCCTTGTGGCTTCTACTCTTGCTACAATGCTACTTCTCTTGGTCCATGCTTATGTCTGATGGATAATAGGAGAAAATAAAAAAACATGAACAATGACTACAATTAGCTGTAGAAACAAAGACTATAGTCATCATAGTCTTTGTTTGATAGGCACATATTTGCATATATATTAACCAGTTCATTTCTTTTTGTCTTGTCATATTTTCATATCTCCTAGCATTTCACTTTACGCCTCACAAGTTTAGTTACAGAATACCATCCTAGACTTTGTTGGGGCCATCATTCAAAAGGGAGAGTATTTGCTTAGCAAGTACAAGGCCTTGAGTTTAAACACCATTGCCAATTATTTATAACTGCATGAATGAATGAATAAATAAATAAATAAATAGAATAAGAAGCAGACCTGGATCTTCAGAGTTCCAGAGTTCCATAAAACCAGCCAACGATGGCTTTTAGTCTTTCCTTTTCTATTGACTTTCATGTTGTGGTCTTCCTATCTGCAGATATTGTACATGCTCACTTTCTGAATCCCAGCAACACTCTGAGAAGTGGGTACATGTTACATCTGTGACAAATAAAACAATGTTGCCAAAGTAAAAAAAAAAAAAAAAAAAAATTATTGTTGCCAGTGACTTTCCAAATATATTGTTTGAGATAATAATCCCA
Source organism: Perognathus longimembris pacificus (assembly GCF_023159225.1). Classification (NCBI taxonomy): domain Eukaryota; kingdom Metazoa; phylum Chordata; class Mammalia; order Rodentia; family Heteromyidae; genus Perognathus; species Perognathus longimembris. Next base: position 44,069,253 of record NC_063169.1, read on the forward strand.
TATGTAAGTATAACAGGAAAAATATCTATCTCATGGTATCCTGTTAGTGATTTTTACCAGCTATTAAAAAAAATTAGGGGCTGGGGATATGGCCTAGTGGCAAGAGAGCTTGCCTCCCGTGCATGAAGCCCTGGGTTCGATTCCCCAGCACCACCTATACAGAAAATGGCCAGAAGTGGAGCTGTGGTTCAAGTGGCAGTGCTAGCCTTGAGCAAAAAGAAGCCAGGGACAGTGCTCAGGCCCTGAGTCCAAGGCCCAGGACCGGCAAAAAAAAGTCACAGCAAATTTAGCAACAACACGATGAGAAGATGCAGTCATCCATGTTTGCTCACAGAGTAACTTTCCTTTTTAATTATGACATTTTTTTCAGTCAGTCACCTATCTGCTTATGTCTTTAACTGTTGTTAATATTTTAACTTTCCCCTATTTCTAACTAAGGCCACTTAAAGTTCCAGGAAAATACTTTGTTTTTGAGTAAATAGTCCCATAATAAACTAATATGTTCCATTTATTCATGCTTCAAATGTTTCTATTAAGGTGCAGTTATATTTACTCCTCTAGTGTCCTATTAAAGTTTTACATTTCTTTGGTTCTCCAATCAGTGTATATCTTCTGGTAAGTCATACTTCTTTAACATATTAGGACATTTCTGAATGAGGAACAAAAAAAGAGACATGTATTTTTAGGCTATTTGAGGTTATAGTTGATTTAAGAAGTACAGATGAATATTTTATTCTAATGAACTTTAGTTTCATACTCTTACTCATATTGTACCTTAAATTTTTCAGAAGCTAAATCGTGAACCTCACCAATGATTACTTCAAACATAATATTTTCACAGAATAAATTTTTCTGTGTTACTTTAGTAAGTATTCTGTACATTGTAAATAAAAAATTATATTTTTACAGTCTACTCAGAGAAATTCTATGCTATTTTATGAGTGTCTACAAATTTTGCTATTTCATAGAGTTTTGTTTGAAATATTTATTAGAAGAGAAAAATCATAGTACTTTTCATTATTTAAATGATATTAATAAGGGTAACCTTAATTCTGTTATTTGTTCGAGAAAAAAACATGCCTTTGTACATAAACTTATGATGAATGATCTTAAGTTAAATTGACCTAGCTAATGTTTACATACTCATTGAAAATAGACACAAATTGTACTGTGATTTTATTTATATTGAGGTGGCTATCCTATATTGATAATGGAACTTTCCATGGAAATCGCACTTGAGTTATGTCAATCATGTTACACTTTGGGGGAGGGAGTACATTTTTCAATTTTCTTAAGTATAAAGACTCTAAAAGGCAAAAAATGAACAAAATTCTCTTTTTCTTCATTGCTGTTCTTGTGGGTTTTTTTTTTTGTCTTGACTGTTCATTTATTTGTCTTTCAGAGTGTAAGAGGGACACAGAAATGGAGGGACAAAAGGTGAACTAACACAGCATTGATATTCACTAGGCACTATGCTGAAAATGAACTATTTAACTTGTGAGTGAGGATGGGAAGGAAAAACTTGGACAAAGAAAGGGGTGACATTGTCCAAAAAGAAATATACTCTTTACCTGATATATGTAACTATAACTCTTTTGTACATTACACACACACACACACAATATTGCCATATGTAATACATCCTATATACTGTCATATCTGACAATTAAGAAACTTAAAGACAAAAATAAGGAATATTAGTTTGACTAAATGTAGTAAAGTTAGCCAGTGAATACATTAATCAAAAAGTGCTTATACAGAGATTTACATAAAGTTGGCAATAATACTGCTAGAACAGAAGTCTTAAGAACAATCAAAGTAATGGTCCCTGACAAGAGCTCCAACAAGTTTTTATATTGGGAAACATTTTTGTAAGTCCCCACTACTATAAACAATGCCAGGATGTTAATAAATTGCATGTAACCATTTTTGAAGAAGAAAAGAATACTAAATATGTGAGATAAATGTGTATTTTTATAATATGTTTGATAGATGACAGGTATATTATATTCCTAAGGCTGAAATAACAAATCAGTTGAAACTGGGTGTCTTTACGCAACAGAAATTTATTCTCTCATTATTATTAAAAATAAAGTTTATGGAACTGGATATATGTTTCCTGTGCTAGAGTACCAGCCTTGAGTATAAAAGCCAAGCAAGGATTTGAGGCCCAAATTCAAGTTCTAGTACCAGTACAAAATAAATAGGAAGGAAGGAAGGAAGGAAGGAAGGAAGGAAGGCAGGCTAAAATTTAGTTTTATTGAACTGAAGTCAAGTGTTAACAGGACCACATTTTTTCTGGCAGTTTCAGGGTAGGATCTGTTTCTTGGCTCTTTCAGGTTTTGGCATAGCTGATATCACTTAGTATTTGGTAGCCTTACTCCTTTGATTTCCTCTCACCATCCTATCTGTGAGTAAACTAGAATACTTTGCCTCACTTCTACAAGGATATGAAGGTTCACCTAGAGAATCATGATGATCTCATCTCAATGCCCTTCTCTTAATCATATCTGCACTAGCTTTATAATATCAGGGGAAAGTTCCCCCTCTTAGCTCACAACAACAGCACCAAACAAACAAAATCCCTTTAATCAGATGACCATTCCAAGTTCCTCAAGTCAAAGAAGAAAACAAAAAAAAACAGCATAAATTCCCTATGTTTTCATGGAGGATTGGTGTTAGCCTTCTGAGACAGAAAGAGAGAAAATGAGGGAGAGGGAAAGGTGAAAGGGGAAAGGGTAAACAAAGTTTTATCTTATATAGTTTGTTTTGAATTATTAACAGCTATTAAACTTTTCTTCTTTCTTTTGTTTCTGAAAAGGCAATACTGTTGTTTCCCATAATGGCTTTAACAACCATTCTGGGAACTATCATCTTCTGACAACAGATGTAAAGAAATTTTTCACATTACTTTATTTATATGCGTTAATAATTCATATAAAGGTAAAAATAATTATTTCAAAACTGTACTTTATGACTGAAAATAAGAGCCTTCTAATAGTAAGTATTCACTAGTTTGCATTTTCAAATATAAAAATTCAGAAACCTACTGTTTTATCTACAATCTCATATTTTCATTTATTATTTTAAATAGCATACAAATAAATACTAATCTTTTCAATGGAGCTTAGTAATTTACCATAATAAATTTAAATATCTTAGTCTCAAAGCTCCAAATTCTCTCCAAGTTCCTAAATCCTATTTCTGTTATATACAAGTTACAAAGTACTCATTAAATTTTCCAGGATCATTCTGAAATATTTCAGTAGTTTTGTTTTCTGCAAATCTATTCAACCAAAACAGAAAAAAATAAACTTCACGAGGCCTATGTCTGAAATAATAAGACTATTACATACTGACAAAGGGAGGGCAATTTTTTTTAAAAGTTGGGTTTTCCTCCTGTCTTTTTCCTGCCCCAGAAATATTAAAATTGTCTTAACAATGTATTTGGGAGATTTATGGTACTTGTAAGACATAATACTTTGGCAAGAAAATTTTTCAAAATAGCATCAAACAAAATATTTTAGAAAATGCATTGGATTTAGGCCTTCATTTTTGCCAATTTCTCCAATGCCTTGTACACTTTTATTTTTGACAAAAGAAAAATTTGAATTTTTCATATAGCTTTGGCAATTAATATTCATATTCACCTTGTAGACATTTTTCTCACCACAGAGGGCCATTTGCTGACATTTCAACTCAGAGATTTGCAGTCACAGATAACTGGTGCCAAAATGAGTTGTGACAGTTGGAAGAAAAACTACTACATTAAATTATCCTTTCATATGCCAAATCATTTCATTACTTATATTTCAGTGACATATTTAATGACATTTTACATCATGATAAAGTAACATAATATAGAAACTTGTCTTTTGGCATGCCATACATTTAGTCATAAATCAGACAATCTATTAAGTTTTCAAATTACCTACATTGTGATTCTCGCATTTATTGTTTCTTTATGACTGAATATCCACAATACCTAAGGTCTATTCAAATATTTGAATACTCTCTAATCTTTCTAAGATGGAAATTCTTACACTCTAAGAGACCACAAAATGTTTGTTCACTTTTCAAATCGAGTTCTTCTGACTGAAGTTCACCTGAGAGGGAATGAATGGCAATTACCAAGTATAATTTAAAGTTCTAGTATTATTAGCAGATGCATTCATATTAGGAGTGGGGCTTTGCATTTGGTATGGATTTAAAGAAAGCAGCATGCCACAAGAGAGACAAAGTAAAGTTAAGAATGAATCAGCAATTTGGGTGAGTTCCACCATTTTAACTTATCAATGAAAAAGCAGTCATCACTATGTTTGGGGGGAAGTTTCTTACTACATCAGGAATAAGCAAGTAATTTAGGAATGTAAACAAGCAAAAGGTCGAGAAATTTAGAAAACAACAAAAACTAGGAAATTTCAGTGACTCACTCTAGCTTTGTACAAGTGATACCCTGTAAAGTGCCATTTGGTTTAAGATGAGTAGGGCTAAATTTATCAGGAAGATATAAATCCTTAGTCAGGCCTATATCATTCTGGTACAAGAATATACTCCATGAGATTGATGCAGTAATATAATATCCCACCCAAAAAGTCCAAGTGAAGATAGATTCACTGCTGAATTCTGCCATACCTTAAAAGTAGAACACTGGTGCCTCAAAATAATGAGTGAAATATAAAAGGAAGGAGCACTATCAACTGATTTCAGGACGTGGATACCAAAATTGAACAGGGGACAACAAAGAAGAAAAAAGAAAGCCTGTAAACCTTTGTTTTCTTTGTAAATATAGGTGCAAAAGTGAATTCAACACAACACAATATAATTAACTTAATTTCAATTACAGAAATTCTGTGGTGGTCCAACAGGTGTAAATGATAAAAAAAATTAACATATAAAAACAATCAAGGGCAAAAATGATATGATCATCTTAATAAATTCAGATAAAAATATTTTGACCAAAAAATTAAACAAAAACTCTGTTAGTAATGAAAGCTCTTAAGACACTGGGAATAGAAAAAGATTCATCAACATACTAAAGACAAAACATAATAAACTAATAGGCAATATTATTCTAAATGAGGAAAGATGAAACTAAGATCAGAAAAGAGACAAGAGTGTTGATCTCTACTCTTAGTTGAGCACTTGTGAAGTAAGAAAGAAATCTTAATCAGTCCAATATTTTCTACAGGGATAAACAATTTTCCTTTTTCAGGAAAGACTTTAAAATCTTAGGGAAGTTTATGTCAAGAAAGGATAGGTTAGACAGAAAGGACAGCTTAGACAGATAGGTTAATGCGACCCTGTCTCAAAGCACAAGCGAAGTTTGGTACTGTACACATGAAATCTCATATTCATGAAGAGACATGGATAAAAGGATTGAGATTGAGACCAGTGTCCAAAAACAAACAACAGTTCCTATCCAGAAAAGAATGAAATAAAAAACAGTATAGCAAATGTGGATCAAATGGTATTGTGCCTACCTAGGAAAAGGCCCTTATCAATTCAGTACCAACTAAAACGTACATTCCTAACCACATATGAAAGTCAGTAATAATGACTTGAATTGCCTAGAAACTTTGGTGTTAAATGTCCTTTTATTTGTGGGTTAGGAGTTGTTTTTTTTACAATATTATGAAGGACCCTAACGAAATTGTATTCACCAGAAGGCCTTTAGAATCTTTCCTTAACACCACTAAATGAATGGAGTTACTAGGCATCCTGCTTGTGGGTATATAATGAGGACTGTCATTTCATTCATGCTAATTTTGTGTTTTTTTGTGTTTTTTTTTTGGTGAATGACACTCAGGAACAAACTCCAACAATCAAACCAGCTAGATCATCCTCAACCAACATTCATCCAATCCTTTTATTGATTCTTTTCTGTAAGTGGTCGGTTCTGAGTCTCTTTCCTAATATATAGGAAAGCATATGAGTGTCAGAAATGACTAAGAATCTCTGACCATCTATAACCATTACCTGGTGACTGTTAGGGTTTTTACACCTGCCTCTAATTTAATCACCTACTGAGACTGTTGCTCAACACCAAAATATCTCAAGTAGATCTCATCTGCCAGGGGGAAAAAAAAGGAATTCTTAAAAAGGAAGCTTACTAGGAGAATTTCAACTACTCTGACACATCTCTAAAGGAAAAAAAAAGAACTTAAAAGACATTTTTCAAGTGATTAACATTGATTAATTCACAACTATGAAGATCATTTGAATAATTTTAGAATATATAATTACTTCCATGATTTGTCTGAACACTTCAGACATAGTTTAGTTTTTCAAAGTTTTCTCACACCTGAATCAATTTACTATTTATACCTATCCTCAAGGCAGCTAAATAGTAGTGGTCTGAGTAGTGTTCAAATACGGAGGCAGGAAAGGATGGAGTGCTGATAATAGGACTTGGGGCTGCAGATCTGTGTTCCAATCTTGGCCTAACTAATGACTATATGACTTTGATAAGTCATTTAATTCTCTCTAGATTTTCTGCCCTTATCCTTAAATCAGGGACAAAAATATCAACTTCAGAAAGTTTATATTAAATTATATAATACAAGTTATTTATTTAGCTTATAATTTCATTGAAAATCAGCTTCTGTTATAATTACTGTTCTGATGATAATAACTTGCAATATACTTAAATTCATACAAATTTTAAGGTAATGGTAAATTTATAGATCACAAAATATTTTAGTTCTATAATTCTATACACTTTGTAATAGTCTATAGTAGTAAACTCTCTAAGGGAGTGAGGGGTGAGATGAGATTCCTTTCAGATTGCCTCTCACTTCTCCAAAGAATATGCCAATCTTCGTGTCAGTACACATATAGTGTGTGTGTGTGTGTGTGTGTGTGTGTATTTGCAATTGTGATTATATATGGTGTAGATATGTCCCCATATTTCACATTTGATAATGAATTTTATGTAGATATATCTGTATAAATTAGTGTGCAAGCTAGAACTCCAGAGAAGTGTGGAAAGACAAAGAATCAGCAGAAGTTACATGGAATTAGTAAACAGGAAACAAAGCGAAGATGGGAGAGTTGAGAAGCTACATCTCTGGCACAAACTCCAGAAATATTATACTTGGCAAATAAAACAAAAATATTTTAAAATTTGAAAATTCATTTTTAATTACTTTCTGTTGTTTTTAGTTTTAGCTTTTTAAAATTTCTTTTCACCCTTGTGATGAGTGCTGTATTTCAGCAGACCACAGTAAGGGAAATACTCTGGTAAGTATGAAACCCAAACTTAGAAGCAAGTTGTCTACAAATGGATTAGCACGATGTCCCACTCAAATATGCATTTCTTCATAGGTGAAGAATTGCCTACTTTCTCACTATACCCATTTCCCAGAACAAAGTACTCTCCCACACTGGAACTCAATCTCAATGCAAGGTGGGGGAAACAAATTCTGTTCAGACTCGAGGCACAGGCTGGATAGAAGAGTGAGGGACCATTATCTGAAGACCATCAAGGCTCTTTGGGTACTGCTATCATTCTGCTTAGGCAGGTTTCTGATCTAGAAGCAGTGTGCAGTCATAATCCCACAGATGGTAGCTTTGACCCTTTGGCTTCTCAACCAAGGACATACACCAAATATCTGAACTTGCAGTTCTATTACTGAGCAGTATTACCATGGCAACAACACATCATCAGTAGGACAAAACCAACCTGTCTCATGACATTTGAATCTCAATATTCTATATTAGTGGGTGAACAACATGGCTTTACATCTAAAGATCAGAAGGTGACATTGTTATTAATGAATTTTTCCAAAAGCCAGTTATCCCTGTGGTAACTTTGCTGACACTTTATGCTTAAAATCCCAAAAGTAGAAGGATTAAGAAGTTTCACTTTCAAAGTCTGTATTTGTGCTAAACATTATCAAGTGGACATTTGTCTTCTTCTCTCAGAGAGGTTTCTTTCCAATGTGAGCTAGCTTTAATATGCTTGGTACTGTAGCACAGGTGTAGCAACCTAGTCAAGCACCCAACCTGACTGCCCCATGAGGTGTGATGTTTAGCATGCAGAGCACTTCAAGTTTCCCACTACCACCACCAGTTAAGTGGGGGAAAAAATGTGTATTTCACCGACAGCATGTGAGACTGATGGATCTCGATTTGTATTCCTCATAGATCAACAAGGAAGAGAAAGACTCTGAGAGACTCTCATTAATTTTACACCTCTCATGTCTCTTCATCAAAGTAGATTCAAGGTCACCCAGTTCATCGCTCCCCTGTAATTTCACCAAGCCCATTCCTTGGCTGAAAATCTACATCCTATATTTATAGTATATTCCTGTATCAGACACCAAATACAGATATTCTAGAAAATAATAGAAAACTTTAGAGAATAAATCTACTTCCTGTCTCTGCACCATAGGCTAAATGTGATTGGACATTTTTATTTCTTTTCTTTTCCCCTCTGTGCCTATTTTCCTTATTTCATAGACTTAGCTAATCCCATTATAATGAAGATTAAAACAAACAACGCAAGTATAAAATAAATGCAAAATAAATTTTACTATCATGGTGAAATTCATTAGTAATATTTATTGTTTCACTAACAAACAGGAGAAATTATGGAATGTGACCAATACTCAAACACAGTAAGTATAAGCAGATGTTTCCCAAATATATCTGATTGTAGTTTATGCTTCCTAACATTATGCAAAAATCTCCTGTCTTCAAACTCATAGTGGAAAGTGGATCTTCAGAAAGTATCAAAAATATTGAAAACCATGAAAAATATATTATTATTTTAGCATCATTAGTGTTAATGTATAAATTAACTCAAAGAATAACTTAAACCTGAGACAATGTAAAGAATGTCAATTCATACTCTGCACTTACTACCAATGGGAAATTCAAACACAGAAGCAATAGACTACATTTTTGAAAAGTCAAGTTACTTCACTTTCACTAAGAGATTTCTTGAAGCTCTGTAAGTTCATAGCTTTTAGTGTTCTTGAAAGAACTTCATCCATTTGTTTCCAATGGGAAAAATAATGTCAGTTCTACCTATGCCTGTTTAGAAAACTGGTATGAAAATAAGTTGTAAATTATAAAAACTGGAAAATTCTAAATGTCTCCATCTTGGAAATGATTCTGAGATTGTACAAAAGTGCATCTGGCTGCTGAATAATGAAAACATTTGACTCTTACCGAATCCCATGTAGATTTTCCACTGTCAAGTTTCATTATCATCAAATGGACCAAAGGTAAGGACATAAGACAAAGAATGTAATCAATAAAATATAAAAGCTTTCATATACTCTTAGATACTTCACAGAGTATCAGCCTTACCTTGAAATCTACAAATTGCAATGATCCATAGCTGTATTTTTATTTGATTTGTTTTACACTAATCGTACTTCTGGGGACTAATGGCATTTCTGATATACCAAACACTTTGAAAAATTACTGGAAGAGTGGGAAATAACAATTAATAACTCATAAGAAAAATCTCAGTATAAAGTACTCCCCTTATTCTTGAAAGAAGTTTCCTAGGAAAATAGGTAACTTCATGGGACTGCCAAACCATATCATCTGATGGGCCTATCCACTCAAATACTTCATATCCTTCATTTATTATTAGAGTTGATATGAATATTTGTGGTTTCACAAACTGAGCCCTTATTCCCCAAATGAACATCATAAATATATCGACCTCTTTGAGTTATTCTAAGTGTTAAATCAATTAATTCATATAAATTGTTTAGAGGAACATGGTATAAAGGAGAAAATTCAAATAATTAGAGATGTGAATCAGTTTATGGTAGGGTTATATTTTGATAAGCCTGTGAGAAATTGAAAAATATCCTAAGTTGAAAATGAATTTAGCACATTGAGCCTACCCAAACCTTTGTCCCACGGATTGCATGGCTGATTGGGCACTGTGTCTTGCTCTCACTGATCAGCATTAAGAGAGAATTCCATACCGCATACCACTATGGATTAAAAATGAAATTTTAAAATGTTATTTGTATTGGATGCCTGTTCATTTTGCATAATTGTAAAGAAACAAAATCATGAATTGTAACACAACTTAGTTGGTAACAGAATGAGCTCTGGGATCTTCCTTTCTACTTAAAATATATTGTTCTTCCATGTACCATCTTAAAATAAACTAATAAAATAAAGTCTAGAATCAATACAACCAGAGTGTTAGCTGAACTCATTTTCTGTTCATCCCTTCTCCATGTCTTCTTTGCTTATATTGCAAGAGGTTCTTAAACACTTTAGAGTCCACTTCCAGTTCCTTTTAACAGTGCCTTCAGGTCTATATTGGCATACAAATAAATTTGAGTTTTCTATACTTTGTGTGATCTTGGTTTTCTCCAAAGTGTCTTAAGAAATTCTGGTAGCACAGGCATAGTTCTCAAGGTAATGTTCCTGACGTTATGACTTTTATTTTTATACTTATTTATTGTCAAAGTGATGTACAGAGAGGTTACAGTTTCATACGTTAGGCCTTGGGTACATTACTTGTACTGTTTGTTACCTCCTCCCTCTTTCTCCCCTTCCCCTTCCCTCTTTCCCTCACCCTCCATGACTTGTTCAGTTGGTTTAAACCAAATGGTTTTGCATGTATTGCTTCTGGAGTCGTTTGTCTTTTTATACTTTGTCTCTTGATTTTAATATTCCCTTTCACTTCCCTAGTTCTAATACCAGTATATACAGTATCCAGTGTAGTCAGATGAGATACAGTGATAGGCAGGTACAACCACAAGAAGGGGATACAAGAGGAGCATCAACAAAAGAAGCTACAGTTTCACATGGCATGTTGAAAGTTATTACAATAGTGATATAACAGTCATTTCCATAACATGGAGTTCATTTCACTTAGCATCATCGTATGTGATCATAGGGGCATAGCTATTAGGCTCTTGTGATCCCCTACTGTGACTAGCCTAAACCCGTGCTAATTATTCCCTATGAGGGAGACCATAGAGTCCATGTTTCTTTGGGTCTGGCTCACTTCACATAGTATAAATTTTCCAAGTCCTTCCATTTCCTTATGAATGGGGGAATGTCATTCCTTCTGATAGAGGCATAAAATTCCATTGTGTTTATGTACCACATTTTCCTGATCCATTTGTCTACTGAGGGGCATCTGGGTTGGTTCCATATTTTAGCTATGATAAATTGTGCTGGGATAAACATTGTTGTGCTGGTGGCTTTAGTGTGTTCTTGCTTGTGGTCTTTTTGGTAGATGCCCAAAAGTGGGGCTTCTGGGTCACAGGGAAGCTCTATGTTTAGCCTTCTGAGGAATCTCCACACCTCTTTCCAGAGTGGCTGAGCCAGTTTACATTCCCACCAACAGTGAAGTAGGGTTCCCTTTTGGCCACAGATTGGGAAAAGTTCTTTACCGGCCATACAACAGACAAAGGCCTCATATCTAAAATATATGCACAACTAAAAAAATTAAATTCCACCAAAACAAAAACTCAAAGAACCGACATCCCCCTCAACAAGTGGGCTAAAGACTTAAAAAGAGACTTCTTTGATGAGGAAATGAGAATATGAAAAAGTGCTCTATGTCAGTGGCCATAAAAGAAATGCAAATTAAAACAACATTGGGATTCCACCTCACCCCAGTAAGAATGTCCTTTATTGTCGGGATCTCTGGGACCCCTCTCTCTACTTCTCCAGGGGAGATGCCTGAATCCCAAACTATAAAAGAGCACTCGGCTTTGTCCCCTGCCCGCAGAAGGCAAACGTGCTCTTATGGAATGCACTTAGCTGAGGGATTTAACCTGGAGTAACTGTTAGGATAGGACTATTCACATCCTCACAAGGCTCATAAATCATTCAAGTAGCTTCCAATGCAAAAGAGAGAGAGAGAGAGAGAGAGAGAGAGAGAGAGAGAGAGAGAGCTAGAGAGAGAGAGAGAGACCAAGGAATTGTTAGTAGTGAAATCAGGCCGCTTGGGAACAGACAGCTAGCACACGCGTTGTACCTGCATCCTAGGAAGCAAAATGTGTAATTTTGGGTCAGGAAAATTTAGGTTAATAGTCACATTTGTATGAAACAATTTCAATTTCTTGATCTTGAGAGTTTATGAGAACACAGGAGAAAAAAATGGGAAGGTAAAAATCTTCATTTATACCAAGGAATTGTCAGGACTAGATGTATACTTGACTTTTAACACACTGAATATAAAGAATAACATACTGGTTTTATATCATTGTACTTATACCACATACTGTATTATTTGAACCTTTGAGTTTTCCTTAGACATATTCGCTTGCGCCTGAACACAACTGCTTTGTATTGAAAACCTATTTTTGTTTTGCGTTTAAGTTTTACCAGACATACAGACACACAGACACATATGAACCCAGAGGGCTCTTAAAATTGCTTTTTTTGATTGGCCATTTAAGTTTTCTGGAATTCCAGTGGCAAATTGTATTAATTTGCCCATAATAAAACCACATGGTTGATAAAAAACAAAAAGGAAACCTCTCCTAGTCAGCCAATTCCAAGACAAATCTGTGACTCCCAACATGAAAATTCTTCAAATCACACCAGATAAGCAAACTTCCATCCATCCAGAAAAACTCCTCCAATTTTTGTATCTTTGAACTGGTAATTATAGGAAATCCAACCAAATTACTTATTGCTGTATCAAAACTCTTTGTTTCCCTTTTTAATATTCAGTTTTAGTTTATAATTTGAAACTTTTCCTTGTTTTAACCCCGCCTGCAGCTTTATGTCTGACACAGAGAAAATGTGCAGGCAAACACAGCGGGGAGTTTGTTCACAGGCAGGCGCCAGCCCCGCCCAGCTGAGACTGTCAGTCTCTTGAGTCCCCGCCCAGCTGCGGCAGGAAAATTTGGAATCTCTTTTATCTGTTAACCAAGCTTAGAATTTAGCCCACAAACTCAGAGTTAACAAATCTCTGACTAGCGAACTTTGACAAAAAACCAACAACTCTTTGGTTTCCTTTAAAGCAGATTATCCAGCCTACCCAGGCCTCAGAGGCGGGGGGGGGGGGGGGGGAGCCAATATAAAGCAGTTTCTGCCTGCCATGCGCTTTGGGGGTGGAGAGGGCACACCAATGCTCTGTGCCCCGGGACATTGTCGTGTTAAGCGCAGCCCACAGTTGCCGGGGGAGCCAGCTGCTCCCGTGCTCGAGCGCACATCTGCCACACCGCGCTCAGCGGCTCAAAGATTCTCACACTAAGCACTCGGTGCCGCCCTAGTCCGCATGGGCCCAGCGCACGCCGCCACTTGTGAACCCCAACAGGGGCACTGGCCCAGGTGGCTGCAAGGGCCCAGAACACTGCCTCCGCCCGAGGCCACGCGGACCCCAGATCATCCTCCGCACCTGTCCCGTGACCCGTTCACAGATCGGGACCTGGAAATGCCCTGTGGGCAGGAGTTCACGGGCAACATGGCAGCACCCGCTCCGGCACCGTGTCCCGGGACTCGCAAAGCCCGCAAGCCCATCCCTGTTTTCTCTCTATGCGTATGTCCCTTCTCTGGGCGGGCAGTTCCTCCTCTAAACACAATTACTAAGCGTAAGTGCAATCTGTGGGGTCGCTGACCCCCAAAATTCCCGGCCGTGCGTTCCCGCCCCGCGTTGGTGCCAGATGTTGGGATCTCTAGGATCCCTCTCCCTACTTCTCCAGGTGAGATGCCTGAATTCCAAACTATGAAAGAGCACTCGACTTTGTCCCCTGCCGGCAGAAGGCAAAACATGCTCTTATGGAATGCGCTTAGCCAAGGAGAGAGTTGTGGGTACCCCCTTCCCCCTCCCAGTCCCCTCACGTGTGGAAGGGCGGAGGAGAGAGGCATCAGGGAGACAAATCGATGGTCCACAAGTCTCACAGGATTTAATTGGGGGGAGTTATATAATGGTAATGGTGGAAAAGGATGGGGACTGGCCAAAGGGCCAGTCATAGGCTAAAGACTGTATCTATCACGGTGATGTCACGAACTTCCTCTATGGGCGGGGACTACAGCCCCCCAAGGGCCCAGCCTCTGCCATTAGAAACGTGGCCAAGCCGGCAGGCGGGGACCGCTTGTTTCTCTTCCGGTTGAGGCCGGAAGGTGGGAGGGGCTCCCTCCCCCACTGCCCAAGGGCTGTTTGAAGGGCAGCGTGAATCCCTAACACTTTATCAAGAAAACTAACAAGGGAACTTCCAGGAAGACAGCGGGGGAGCAGCACAGCCCTAGCTGAGCTCCCTCTGACATTGCAGTTTTCTCACCCCATAGAAACTTTTACTCCTAGAAAGATAGCCAGAGTAAGTTCTAACAATACAGGGATTGTGGCCAGGAAGGAAAAATCAACTTTGCCAGTCTGAAAACACAGATTTGAGCTCCAGGCGGTGTCCTGCCACCACGCCAGTTCCAGCCCCGGCACAGTGCCCAGCACAGCAACCCGCACTCCACACAGCTAAAGCACACAGCATAGACCAGGGAGAAATTCTCCAGATAGCAGCTGAGCACAGATGGGCTGAAATCGCAGAGAAAGTGTGAGTACCCCACGAAAGATAATCTCACTCACTCCCACAGAGCAGCTTCTGGAAGGTAGCCCTTCCCCAACAGCCAGAGCAAAGTGCCATCTTTGACACTGACATAGGATCAGACCAGACTGGAACTAAAGCAGGCCTGGGGAAAGCAGGTACAAAGGAGCCATCTTTGAAAAGGGCAAGAGGGACCGACCAGTGAGAGCCAGCTCCGCCCAGGAGAAAGCACTCTGCCCAGGCAGGAGGCATGTCCTGGGCCGCTGCTTAGCCAGAGGTGCCCCGCCCTGCCCGCCGGAATTCCTAAATTTAAAGCAAAAGTGGCAAGCAGCTACCAGCAGCACGGAAACACCAGATGGGAGAACAAACAGTTCCTGAGACAAATAAACGGTCCTGTCACAGAGGAAGCCCAAGTCCCAGCCCGAAACGGAGCTGAATTCCATAGCCAGCTCCGCCAAGGAGGCCGCCAGCCCGGGAGGGAGGAACCTCTCCCAGGCAAGCAACTCTCATCTGGGTAAACCAGGCTAGAGGCGCTCCTCCCTGCTGAGTATACAGAGGATTCAAAGCCAGGCGTTAAAGGCTGCAGCCCCACAGTAGACAGAGGAGCCACAGTTCCCAAGACTGCTCATGTCCCCATCTACAGAGGAAGCCCATGGCCTACCTGCAAGCTGTGTGAACCACAGAGACCCAGGATTGCACCAACCCAACGGGGAGAAGGGTCAGAACAGATCCAGCCCCTGCAAACTGAAAGCAAGTCAAACCAGCCAATCAGGAAAATAGACTGCAGACCATCACAAGAATACCAGAGACTGGGTAAAGACCACCCAGACAAGGAGGATTCCTTTTTTTTTTTCTATTCAAACATTTTTTAAACTTTTTTTTTTTCACTTCTGAAACGTCGTTGGTTTTTTTGTTTTTCATTTTTACCTGTTTTTTTTTTTTTATCAAATTTGTTGTTGTTGTTGTTCATTTTTCTGTTTTTTTTCCTTTTTCCTTTTTATTTTATTTTTCTTAAATAATTTTTCTCTGTTTTGTGCAACTGTCTTACAGTATTTTTTACTTTATTTCTCTCTTTGCATTCTCTTTCTTTAAAAATTACTTTCCTATGAATAACACCTCCACTCTTTTCTGCTAACTCTCCATTGTCTATCATTTTAACCTTGTTCTTTCTACTGATACTACTCTTCTCCACATTTCCACGTCACTGAAACTAAACCAAAATAATCACTCCCCTCCCCAATACATTTTACTTTATTCTCTTTACTACCTCTAATTTTCCCTCCTTCTTAGTGCTAGGACCTCCAGGTTCCATTGACTCCTGGTTATTGGATAGAGGGTATCCCTGCTTAATCCGAGTGAATCAAAGGGGTTCAAAGAGAAAGCCAGTCCTAAAAGAACTTAATATAAGAACAAGAATTGCTCATAGGGTTGTAACAGTAAATAAGTAACTACTGAATACAGGGCCCAGGATCAATTGTTATATTGAAATTGTATTCTTTAGGAACACCAAATCTAATTTTATAGACAGGTATACAAGGTATCTGTATATAATTGTGAACACTAAATAAAAATAACTACCAACCAAGAAAGAAAATGGTCTCATTCATAGCCAAAGGTCAAAAAAAAGTCTTCCACAGGAAGGAAAAACTGAAACAACATATCTCCACCAAACCAGCTTTACAGATAATCCTCAAAGATGTACTATACAGAAAAAATAATCAAGATGCCAATACAGACAGAGAAATGAAACCTAAATAGTAAACATCGGATCAAGAAATGGGAAGACACAGCATTTAACAAGATAGTGATAATGAAAGGAACAAATGATCAGCTCTCAATCGTAGCTCTCAACATTAATGGACTTAATTCTCCAATCAAATGACATAGGCTCATAAGTCAAGATCCATCTTTCTACTGCCTCCAAGAGACACATCTATACAGCAAAAGTAAACATCTTCTAAAAGTTAAAGGCTAGAATCAAATCTATCAAGCAAATGGCCCCCATAAGCAGGCTGGAGTTGCAATCCTAGTATCAGACAAAATTGACTTCAAATTAAAAAAGGGAAGAGACAAAGAAGGTTACTACATACTAGTAAAGGGATCTCTCCTACAGGAAGATAAAACCATTCTAAATATCTACACACCAAATGCAGGAGCACCCAACTTCATCAAACAAACACTACTGACTCTAAAAACAGTCATAGACCCAAACACATTGACAGTTGGGGACTTTAACACTCCACTATCACCTCTGGACAGATCAACACATCAAAAGCTGAACAAAGAAATCACAGAACTAAATATTTGCATAGACCAACTAGACTTAAACAACATCTACAGAATGTTCCACCCAGCAACAACAGAGTACACATTCTTCTCTGCAGCACAAAGAAAATCTATACAAATTCAGAAGTATCAAAACCATTACCTGCATACTCTCAGACCACAATGGAATAAAATTAGAGCTCAACTCAAACAACCACCACAGAAAATCCTACAATTCATGGAGATTAAACAGCACACTGCTGAACCTTCAGTGGGTCATTGAAGAAATTAAAATGGAAATTAATGTTTATGGAATTCAGCCAAGATGAGGACACAAGGTACCAGCTCCTTTGGGACACAGAAAAGGCAGTACTCAGAGGAAAATTTATATCTCTGAGCTCATACACCAACAAACTGGAGAAACAGTAACTCAATAATTAAATGAAGCACCTTAATGTCCATGAAAGAGAACAACAAGCCAAACCACAAGTCAATAAACAGAAGCAAATAATTAAAATCAAATCAGAATTAAATCAATTAGGGATGAAAAAACCATTGAAAGAATCAATAAAACAACGAGTTGGTTCTTTGAAAAAATCAACAAGATAGACAGACCCCTGGCAAACCTGACCAAAAAACGAAGGCAGCACACTCAAATAAACAAGATAAGAGATGAAACAGGTAACATCACCACAGAAACAAC
Organism: Perognathus longimembris pacificus; assembly: GCF_023159225.1. Lineage (NCBI taxonomy): Eukaryota > Metazoa > Chordata > Mammalia > Rodentia > Heteromyidae > Perognathus > Perognathus longimembris. The sequence continues at coordinate 44,086,707 of NC_063169.1, forward strand.
CAAAATTCAGACCATAAAAAGGGACTATTTTGCAAACCATTATGCCAGCAAATTAGAGCTCTTGGAAGAAATGGATGATTTCCTAGAAAAAAATTGATTTCCCCAAACTCAACCATGAAGATTTAAACCTTCTAAACAGACCCATATCCAGTATTGAAATAGAAACGGCAATAAGTGATCACCCATCCAAGAAAAGCCCAGGTCCAGACGGATTCACTGCAGAATTCTACAAGGCCTTCAAAACAGAACTCACACCAATATTTCTCAAACTCTTCAATGAAATTAGAAGAGAACGTTCACTACCAGACACATTGTATGAACCCAGTATAAACCTCATCCCAAAACCAGGCAGGGACTCATCACGGAAAGAGGACTATAGACCGAATTCCCTGATGAACAAAGACGCAAAAATTCTCAATAAAATTCTGGCCAACCGACTTCAACAGGTCATCAGAAAAATCATACACCACGATCAACCTGGATTCATCCCAGGGATGCAAAGTTGGTTTAATATACGCAAGTCAATTAATGTAATTCACCACATCAACCGAAGCAAGGTAAAGAACCACATGGTTTTATCTCTGGATGCGGAAAAAGAGTTTGATAAAATCCAGCATTCATTTATGCTAAAAGCCATGGAAAAACTGGGATTCCAGGGAACATTCCTGAATATAATCAAGGCAGTTTATGACAAACAGCAAGAATAACTCTAAATGGTGAAAAACTAAAGCCATTCCCTTTAAAATCAGGAACAAGACAGGGATGTCCACTCTCTCCCCTGCTCTTCAACATAGTACTAGAATTCCTAGCCAGAGCAATTAGGCAAGAAGAAAATATAAAGGGGATCCAAATAGGAAAAGATGAAGTTAAACTTTCTCTCTTCGCAGATGGCATGATCCTATACCTAAAGAACCCCATGGACTCTACCCCCAAGCTACTAGAGCTGATCCAAAAATTTGGCAAAGTTGCTGGATATAAAATAAACCCTCAAAAACCAATTGCCTTTCTCTATACTAACGACCCAAAGACTGAGGCTGAAATCAGGACAGCAACTCCTTTTGCAATAGCCCCCCAAAACATAAAATACCTAGGAATAACCTTAACCAAAGAAGTGAAAGACCTCTTTGATGATGCAGTTCATTTCACTTAGCATCATTTTATGCATTCATAAGGGCATAGCTTATTGGGCTCTTGTGATCCTTTGCTGTGACTAGCCTAAACATGTGCTAATTATCCCGTATGAGGGAAACCATAGTGTCCATGTTTCTTTGGGTCTGGCTCACTTCACTTAGTATAATTTTTCCAAGTCCTTCTATTTCCTTACAAATGGGGCAATGTCATTCTTTCTGATAGAAGCATAAAATTCCATTGTGTATATGTACCACATTTTCCAGATCCATTTGTCTACTGATTGGGCATCTGGATTGATTCCATATTTTAGCTATTAATCTTTGATTAATGAGCTAAAAAATAAGATGGAAGAAAGATAGCCTCTTTCACTAATGGTGTTGACAAAACTGGTTCAACACCTGCAACAAACTAAAACTAGATCCTTATATATCACCCTGCACCAAAATCAATTCCAACTGCATCAAAGACATCAAAATTAAAACAGATACCTTATAAACACTAAAAGAGGGAGTAGGAGAAATACTAGGACTCCTTGGCACAGGACGAAACTTCCTTAACAAAGTCCCAGAAATGCTACAAATCAAAGAAAGGATGGACAAATGGGACTGCATCAAACTGCAGAGCTTCTGCATGGCAAAGGACATAGCTCGTAAGATAAACAGAAAGCCCACAGACTGGGAAAATATCTTTACCGGCCATACAATGGACACAGTCCTCATATCTAAAATATATGCAGAACTAAAAAAATGACCTTCCTCCAAAACAAAACGCAAAGAACCACTAGCCCCCTCATCAAGTGGGCTAAAGACTTACAAAGCAACTTCTTGGATGAGGAAATGTGAATGGCCAGGAGACATAAGAAAAAGTGCTCTACATCACTGGCCATAAACGAAATGCAAATCAAAACAACATTGAAATTCCATCTCACCCTAGTTAGAATGTCATATATCAAGAAAACTAACAATAACAATTGTTGGAGGGGAAGTGGCCAAAAGGGAACCCTACTTCATTGTTGGTGGGAATGTAAGCTGGCAAGCAGTATGGAGATTCCACAGAAGGCTAAACATAGAGCTCCCCTATGACCCAGCAGCCCCACTTTTGGGTATTTATCCAAAAGACCACAAACAAAATCACACTAAAGCCACCAGCACAACAATGTTTATAGCAGCACAATTTGTCATAGCTAGAATCTGGAACCAACCCAGATGCCCCTCAGTAGACGAATGGATCAGGAAAATGTGGTACATATACACAATGTAATTTTATGCCTCTATCAGAAAGAATGACATTGCCCCATTTGTAAGGAAATGGAAGGACTTGGAAAAACTTATACTAAGTGAAGTGAGCCAGACCCAAAGAAACATGGACTCTATGGTCTCCCTTATTGGGAATAATTAGTACAGGTTTAGGCAAGTCATAGCAGAGCATCACCAGGCCCAATACCTATACCCTTATGATCACATAAGGTGATACTAAGTGAAATGTACTCCATGTTATGTTGACGATTGTTATATCACAGTTGTAACTACTTTTAATGTCCCATGTGTATCTGTAGCTTCTACAATTGATGATGTTCTTGTATCACCTTCTTGTGGTTGTACCTACAGTATCTCTGTAATCTGATCTGAGTATATTGGAAACCGTGTATACTGGTATTAGAACTAGGAAATTGAAAGGGAATACCTAAATCGAGAGACACAGGGTTAAAAAAAAGACAAACAACTACAAAAGCAATACTTGCAAAACTGTTTGGTGTAAGTGAACTGAATACCTCCGGGTGGGAAAAGGAAAGGGGGAGGAGGGAGGGGGGAATGAGAGACGAGGTAACAAACAGTACAAGAAGAGTATCCAATGCCAAACATATGAAACTGTAACCTCTCTGTACTTCAGTTTGATAATAAAAATTTGGAAAAAAACTAACAATAACAAATGTTGGAGGAGACATTATGACTTTTAACAAGTCTCTTTGTGTCTACTGCACTCATAACCATTAACCAGAAGACTTTTAAGCATTTTTTAATCAAAGGAATAAAAATTTGCTGCAAAAATTCAGTTTAGGGATATGTGATAAAGAGAAATAGAAATGTTCCTTGCAGAAATACAGCTTAATAAAGAGGGAAAATTAGTCTTAATATACATTTCAAATATACATTCATTGATTTCTTCAATATTGGATACTGGATACTTTCCAGGACATTGCCTTCCAATGAGGAGAGAGAAGTGTACAAAACTAAAGTTTATGCAGTAGTAGCAAGATATTATTCAGCTATGAAAAATGTGAAATTCTCATATACCAGACAACATAGATAAAACTTTATGTCATCATGTGGAGTAGTGTAATCAGATACTAAAAAAATCTGTGTATGGTACTATCTCACTCATGTAAATTAAAAAATAAACATTTCTTCTAAGGTGGAAGTGGAACTATGGATTCCAGAACTAGAGTAGGTATATATGAGTGATGTTTGACTGATAGGTCCTGGAAACAAAACGTTCTGGTTTACAATTGCTCAGTAAGGTAGATATGTAGATAATGATAATATACTGTGTAATTTGAAAGATATAAGAAAATGATTTAAAGGTTTTGTGGTTAAGAAATGTTAAATATTTGATTAGATAGATTTAGACACTATCCACTGTATTGGTGTATTGAAACTTTACATGTTACCTCATTCACATGACCATCTTTTATGCTTTTATGAATAAGTGTTAAAAAATACAAAGAAGGGGCTGGGGATATACCCTAGTGGCAAGAGTGCCTGCCTCGGATACACGAGGCCCTAGGTTCGATTCCCCAGCACCACATATACCGAAAACGGCCAGAAGCGGCGCTGTGGCTCAAGTGGCAGAGTGCTAGCCTTGAGCGGGAAGAAGCCAGGGACAGTGCTCAGGCCCTGAGTCCAAGGCCCAGGACTGGCCAAAAAACAACAACAACAACAAAAAAAAAAAATACAAAGAAGTAGAATGTTGAGCAAGTAATTTTTTTTTCTATGGTTCCAAAGATAACACCAGTATTAAGACAACGTGATAGGATCTACGAAAAACCAACTGTGTGGATACAGAATTTTCTGGAAAGTGAAACAATGCTACAGATGTCTGTTTACTGTTACAGTGATGTTCTATCTTTTCCATGTAAGTGTGCATAAATATAAGTACACATATACCTAAACCAGGAAAAGATTAAATGAAACAATTCAGGCTTAAAGAGACAAAGGGCACAATTTCTCTCATATTTGGAAATCGACTGAAGTCGATGCAATTGACAAAAGTGGGGTATATGCAAGGGAGGATTCCAATGGTATAACTCTGAATAACTAACTTACAGCATAACAAAATGAACACCAGGAAACTGAAACATACTTTATCTAAGGTGGTAGGGCTCAAGGACAAGAAAGTAGAAGAATAGACAAAGGAAAGATAGGCACATGCTCATACTATCCAATGCACATATGTGAAAATGGAATTAGGTAAGTTGAAAACATGGAAAGGCTGACACTGATCAAGATTAAATGTACTTGAATTGAAACTTGTCTGTGCAACTACCTAAAGTTAACAATTAAAATAATTTAAAAGATGGAAAAAATCCACCCAAGAATATCTATAGGACAAAATAATATAACAATATAGAAAAATAATATGTCATCTGGAAAGGAATATCTACATCATAGTGGATGAAATAGTGAAAAAAATAAAACTTTTGCTAAGCAATGAAGAAAGGTAAGATATATGTTTTGCCTATGGTTTTTACTCTTCAGAACAATAATTTTATAGAACCATTCATTTTTTAAACAAAAGTCACTATAAATAGAAAACCCAAACAAAAGCAATAGCTTTGTCCTTAGAATCGTTTCTGTAATCTAAGTTCTATTGCCTTCGAAGAATTGTTGAAGTATATATTTGTATCAATTGAGTGTGGTTTCCCAAATGAATCAAATATCCTCCTTATTCTTCTAATTTGTTGCTAAAAAACACTGAATACTAGTTTGAAAAGTGTTGGGAGCCTAGCCAGCAGCTAAATTCTTCCTGACCTCTGGCTGTGTTTTCAAGGACGTGCAAGGACATGGCTTAATGGAAAATTGGAAATGCTTTACTATGTCTGCCATGAGTCCATTCTTATGTTAACCAACCTCATCCTGTCTTAGCTACCATCAGATATTGCTCTGGAGTCCATTCTTATGTTAATCAACCTCATCCTGTCTTAGTTATCATCTGGTATTGCTAACTCCAAGCCTTTTTCTGTTCTGGAATTTTAAGGCTATGCTATTTCCTGGTTTTCAAACTGCATATAAGGGCTGGGGATGTGGCCTAGTGGCAAGAGTGCTTGCCTCATATACTTGAGGCCCTGGGTTCGATTCCCCAGCACCACATATATGGAAAACAGCCAGAAGGGGCGCTGTGGCTCAAGTGGCAGAGTGCTAGCCTTGAGCAAAAAAAAACAAAAAACAAAAAAAGAAGCCAGGGACAGTGCTCAGGCCCTGAGTCCAAGGCCCAGGACTGGCAAAAAAAAAAAAAAAAAACAAACAAAAACAACTGCATATAAGCTAGAAGTCAAGAATAAACATGGCTGCAGTCTTGAGTTACAATCTTGAGTTGCAGACCTCCCAGACCCCATCTTTGTCTCTTGCCTTTTTTCTCTTGTCTATCTTTCCTTTTCTTTAATCCTCGCCCCCCTCAGTCAGGATTTCCTTTTCGCTGCTGGCTTGCTCTGGCAGAAAAGTACACTAGAATATGGATCCAGATATATATATATATATATATATATATATATATATATATATATATATATATATATGCACTCACTTAAACTCTGAAAGTCATTGCTTGTGTGAGCCTGGGGAAAAATTGTTACATATGTGGAACCCCCATTGGAAATACATGAAACACATTTGAGACATTGCCTTCTTCCATGCTTTTACAAGCCTTAGGGTCATTACTTTCTTGATTTAGAAGCTATGTTGCTTCTCTCCTCATATTGAAGAGATGGTAGAAATAGGCATTCTACGACTACTTACAAATTTTCAGCAAGATGAGTAGGAATATCAGTACCTACTGGTACATACTGATGGTCAACCTCTGTAGTTGTCTCCTTGGAATTGGAAATAGAACAAATAATGCATTAGTCTTTGACCTTGGGCAATTTTCTACACCAGAGTGTGTCATTTTCTCTTCTTTGAAATACATGAGGTTTTTTTTTTTGTGAAAATTGTCAACTTACACAAAGAATGAAGAACTATGATTGATGTAAAGCAAGTACTCAAAAATAATTGCCATTGTTATTTCTTTTATCTCTCACTAGAAGAAGAAATCTAATCTTCTATTTAAATTCTTAATATTGGAATCGTTGACTTAAAGGATACCACATATGCAACTCTTCTGTCCTTCAGCATCTCTATGTTTTCACTGGGGAAGGAGAGAATCAAAACAGCCTTAAAGAAAAAGAAATATTGATGGAGAACTTCTTTTATGATAATAGTATGGGAAGTATACAAATTTTAAAATATATTTGATTAGCTCACATTAATATTACAACTTGAAATCATTATGACATTTCCATATGTGCATGCAATATACCCATCCACCTCACCTCTCCTATCTCTCTTTATATCTCTCCTGTCCCATCTCTAAAACAACTACTATTTTTGTTCTATTTCCATACAGCACTTGGACTATATTCACCCTCATTCAATCTCTCTTGTTGAAATCCTGTCCCACTGATATATATCACCAAATAGAAATTATAAAAAAAAATGTTTGTTTTAGTTGCTTTTAAGTTTTGAATTACGTGCTTTGGTGTCAAAATTTCAAAAAAACAAAGCTGAGTAAAAATGGTCATTAGAACCAGTTTTATAGGAATTGCAAAGTATGAGGAAAGAAGGAAAGATAGCTTCTCTATACCTTAAGTATTTTTCTTAAAAATAGTATTTCTACATGAAAGATGAAGAAAGATAAGTGAAGATCTTTGCCTGCTTTGTTTTATTTTCTGTTCATCCATATGTCCTGTTAGTTCTTCCTCCAAAATACATTGCAAACTTTCACCTTTTCTGTCTTTATTGAGTTACCTATGTTCTAATTCACTATCATGCTTCTCCATATTTCAGCATCACCATTGAATTCATTTCTATCTATAACTATTCTTATCCTTGAATATATTTGTCACTCACAGGTCTGAATGAAACTTATACTATCACATCTCCTCCTCAGAAAATTCTATTAGCTAGTGCTACTCTTAGAATAAAACTCTAGAAAGATGTTGTCTCCTAGATGAGGGAAACATTTTGTTCTGTATTTTCTGTTCTTACTCAGAACTTTGGGTTCAGAATCCGCACATAGTCACCACGTCATTGTTCAAATCTGTTAGCAATGTAATCACAGAGTAGTCATGCTAACCTGCAATTTCTTCCTCTTGTTAATCTTGTTATTATATTTTTCTGTATCTGAAAATATCCCGTTTACTTTGGTTTACTTTCTATTCCCTTCAACACATCAAGCTGCCCGAGTTGAGGGCTTCATCTAGTTTGTATCTTATCTCCCAACTCTACAAACTGTATTTGTAATATTGTAACCTATGTTGCATATTAGTAACCTATCTGTACCAATCTCAAGTACCACAAGCCCTGGCCACATCTCAATTTTAACATCATTATATTAAAAAGAACATGGTTCTCCAGCCCTTTCACATGAATTTTTAATGATTGCTGTAAGAATGTGTACTATGCCATTTGCAATGAGAGAAATAAAATATTTTTGTAACATTAAAACTTATGCAAAATCTGTAACACAAACCAATTGATTCTGTCCCTGATTTACCATTACTTCTATTTTTGGCTAAAGCCTTGTCAAAGGCATGATCTACCCATTTTAACTGAATTGTAAGCCAAACCTAGTTCAGGAATTTAGAAAATGTTTGTGGGAAAGTGTTTGAGGAAATTATAAATTTTCTCCTATGTTAATTTCCTCTTACCAGTAATCATCATAAAGCTTGCTGTCTCTATTCAAGCAAAACTAAGAAGAGGATGGAAGGACATTTTGTTTCTCTGTCTATCCATTTGTCTGTCTGTCTGTCTGTCTGTCTCTCTGGTCATTCTCTTAAAGTTTCCAAACACTTCACTTTGTATGTGTATATATTGACTTAGTTAATTTCTTCTAACTTATAAACCAGCACATAGTATATTTTAGTTAGGCCACTTTTCTTAAGAAAAATTAAGATAAAATTATCAGTTTGTTATATCAAAAATTGCATTTGCTTGAAATTTAAATAAATCTTTCTAATTCATAAAAAGGATTTAGGCATTCAAATGCCTTATTTACACTTTATGAACTCACGCTCTGATACACAGACCAATTAATTGTATAGTTTGCTAATTATACTAGGAACATTTACTACTACCAAATCACTCTACTGAAAAGCCAGGAAATCACATATCCGCAGCTTTGAAGTTGCAGAATATACTTTCTTAATAACTTCAAGTGAAGTTAAGAGAAGTTTGGATGCCATTGAAGTGTTAAATTAAAACTCCACAATTGACTGTATAAAAATAATTCAGATTGTGTGTGGGAAAATGCACTGTTAGAAAACAAGAAATTTCTCTGTGAAAAAAAGAAATGATTAAAAGAAGACCAATGGGAGGAAATTGATTTGGAGGAAAGCAGCTGCATCTCCATCTGCACTCACACAAGGGACAACTCTAAACATTACACCACAGCAGATTTTTACCTCTCAATTGTGAAGAAGAGAAGAGCAACTCTGCTATTAGTTGCCTTATAATTCTCATTCTTTCTGATTTGAATGAAAAGATTTTATAAAGGGAGAATAAGAAATTTGAGCAATTTTCTACAATGTGGACAAAAAAACCAAAAAGCACAAATAGTTTTCTGCAAATACATTTTAATGTCAACATCAGAATCTACAAAAGCCTTCAGTGATAATTATTCCATAACTGGTGGTACAATTATTAGAATAAAGCAAAGTAAGATGGTTATCCTAATAGGTACACAAAGAAAGTACTAGCAAATTGGTTTATGATTTGCTTCTGTATGGAAGTATAATATTTACTAGGCAAATAAAATGTTAATATGGTTGTGCATTGGACTGTAGAATTTAATGGAATTGAAATTAGGAGAAAAGATGACCAGATTAACTGGTATATTTGAACTTTTTTCCTTATTTTAGGCAATGATATATTATCTTGAGTTGTGAATTAATACATAAAACATATTTCCTACCTTCTAGTTCATAACAACAAATTGACAGGGCAACTCATTATGATAGGGTCAAATCATGATAGAAAGAAAGACTGTCTTAATTATCCAGACTTTTCCCTGAGAGACAGACAGACAGACAGACAGACAGACAAAATGAGATGGAGAAAGTTTTGTAGAACGTAAGATTTCTTATACATATTTTCTGTTTGAGTTTTCAGTGGAGATATCAAATTTTGTGTGCAGAAAGGTCTAGAAGTGTGGAAATGAGCATCAAGAGAGAGAAAATTTAATTGTCTTTGAGTTATCATAGATAAAACTAAGGAGGAACACAATGAAAAGACATTTTTTAAGTGGCAGAAATAACAAGTAACAGAATCAAGAGTTAAAATGAGATTTTCTGATTCCACGTTTCCTTCATATATACTATCGCAGATTTGAGAACAAAGATAAGAAAAAGAAGGAAGGAAGCGCAAAGGAAAACATAGACATAGAGCTTCCCTGTGACTGAGCAACTCCGCATTTGGGCATTTAACCAAAGGATTAGGAGCAAAACCACACTAAAGCTACCAGCACAACTATGTTCATTACAGCACAATTTACTATCACTAAGATATGGAACCAACTCAGATGCCCCTCAGTAGATGAATGGATCAAGAAAATATGATACATATACACAGTGGAATTCTATGCTTCTATTAGAAAAAAATGACATTGTCCCTTTTGTAAGGAAACGGAAAGACTTGGAAAAAATACTAAGGGAAGTGAGCCATACTCAAAGAAACACAGACTCTATGGTTTCCCTCATTGATAACAATTAAGACATGTCTAGCAAAAGATCACAATAGCTCAAGAGCTAGTACATATGAACACATAAGGTGATGCTAACCAAAATGAACTCCAATTTATAGAAATAAGTGGTTTATCATTGTTTGTTAGTTTCAATGTACCATGTGTAATTATGGCTTTTTCTTTTGTCTTTCTTCCCCATGGTTTTACCTCTGATGTCACTGCAACTGATTTTGGTACACTGGGTATTGTATACATGTTTATCAGAAATAAGGAAGGGGAGAGTAACATGAAAGGTGAACCAATGGAACAACAATACTTAGAAGATAATATGCTTTAAGCCAATTGCACAAATCAGGGGGGGAGGTAATTGGGAAGGGGGTAAGGTGGGAGGAAAATGAGGGAGGAGGTAACAAGTTTAATAACAAATATACTCACTGCCTTACTTATGAAGCTGTAACCCCTCTGTACCTCACTTTGACAAAAAATAAATCATTTTTTTAAGAGACAATCACTTTGACAATTAATTATAAAAGAAAAACATAGACAAATCACATCTCAGAATTAAGTTAACATGAATTGTCAGTCAGCATAATTTTGAAAATTTATCTAGCAGTTCAGCAACCTTGAAATACAACCTAAAAACAGATGGTAGAGTGAGTCACTGTTGAAGACTGGCAAGTTGACATATGCAAGGTTAAGTTTACAAGGGATTTTCTTATGACAGTAATGAGTACATCACCAGGAAATCAGCCATGCTGGCAATAAAGGCACATAAAACCAAATATAAGCTAAAGACTAAGGAATTTGGGAAACTTTTCCTGCTTCTCTCTTCCTTTGTGGAAGACCAGATCTGCAGTTTTTATATTCTCTTTGGATTCTAGATTACAGATATATTAGAGATTTCTCAGGCTGTTTGTGAAGACTTAAGGCAATTTTGAGGCCTTCCTAATATTCTCTCCATAGGTTCCACATCACATGACATTAGTGAGAGGTGGGTTATTTTTCTTACCTAGCACATAGTATTTGAACAATTTTGGTTTCATTTTTTTCTGCTTGCCTTATCATCTATTTTTAATTACACAGTGAGCTTACAACTAATAAAGACTATGACTTATCACTCAACAAATTGAAGAAAACTCTCAGAAATATTGAGGCATTGATTTGATATGGATAGAGGAACTCATTAGCTTAAAACCTGTCCAGGACAAAAACATGAAAATGTTTCAGAGTCAGAACATAGACATAGATATTCAGTAAGTGTAGAAATGGAAATCAGAAGATCACCTAAAAAATATGAGAAATGCTGAAATTCCCCAAAGAGTCTCTAACCTAGCTGACAAAGAATAACCAGGAATTCTGGGTGTTATCCTAGCTACTCCACAAATTGAGATCTGAACATAATGGTTCAAAACCAGCCCAGACAGGAAAGTACATGATATTCTTCTCTCCAATTAACTCCATAAATCTGGAAGTGGAGTTGTGGCTCAAATGGTAGAGTACTAGTATTTAGTAAAAAAGGTCAGAGATAGACAATGCTCGAGTTTAAGCCCCAGAACTAGGGGAAAAAATTAGTCGTAATCTAGGTAGGTAGTAAACACCTCTGGCTTATCAAAGTGAAACACTATTCTCTTTACTTTGTCTCTCAGCTAATTCCTCACACCACTTATTTATTTTTTTAATCTTATTCCCTCCTCCATTTTTCCTGTCATACCTAGTTCTCCTCCAGTGACAGGAAATACAATGTATTCATTAGGCATTATATCAATTTGGGTAGAGGTATTGAATATGGTTTTCACACACTGTATGGTTTGTACCTACAAAATATAAAAAGAATACAAGTATCATTTCAGTAAATTCTTTTTTTTTTTTTTTTTTTGCCAGTCCTGAGCCTTTTGACTCAGGGCCTGAGCACTGTCCCTGGCTTCTTTTTGCTCAAGGCTAACACTCTGCTACTTGAGTCACAGCGCCACTTCTGGCCATTTTCTGTATATGTGGTGCTGGGGAATCGAACCCAGGGCTTCAAGTATATGAGGCAAGCGCTCTTGCCACTAGGCCATATCCCCAGCCCTCAGTAAATTCTTGTACTTAAAACAAGGAAGAAAGAGATGGCAAACTAGCTAGGAGTAAAGTGCAACAGAGATGTTCATCTTGACTACTTACTAAAATCACCTGAGAAGCCTTTAGTCTATTTCTAATAACTCATATTTATTTGATTTAAATGGTGTTTGGAATTTTCATTTTCTCTTAAAACCCTATTCAAATGTACAGAGTAGTTATGAGCTGAAAAACTATATTCAATAGAAGCCCACTCATGCAAAGGTAAAGACAAGGAAATACCTATTTCCGAAACCCCAAAACAAGAGAAAAATTGACTTTTTTTTAAAAGGGGAAAGAAGATTATAGACACCCTCACATAGAGTGATCAATGGGAAAATGTAAAAATCATTGTTCTGGTAGAAGAGCACAATAAATCAATTAGAAAAGGAGAAAATGTGAGGAGAGTTTAAGTGGCACTGGTGGTAAAGCATTTCAGATAGTCATGGTAAAAGGAACAGTCAATGCTTCCCACTCCAGCTTTCCAGTCCAGCAACAATGGAGAGATTACAGTCCATTTCTCTTTCTAAGACCCAGAGAAGGAAAGAGCAGAAGGCAGAATATAGCAGGCAATATGCTTAAGAACAATCACACAAAGAGTGAAATAAAAGGTAACAAACGGATGAGTAGTTTGAAAAAATAAATCTTAAAACTCTCAGCAAATAAGAGCAAACTAAGCCAAAGTCAGGAGCACAATTAATGGTAAGAAAATTTTCTGTGAATAGTTTGAATCCTCTTGGGCCTCTTTATAGACCACAGAAATTTTATATCAAGTATGATTAGTGGATGTATAATTTAAAAAAGAGGGTAAGGGGAAAAACAAGATTAAGGGGAAGGTTTGCCCTTTCAGAGTACAAACAGGGAAATACTGGTTGGGCCTGCAGAAAGTATACTGTACAAATATTAGGAGTACTTCTTCCTTGTCAACAGGGACATGTCAAAATTCATTATTACACATAAAATGATGGAAAAAGTATAAATAATACAGGAGTTTACCTACAGAACTGAAAAGTAAGAAAAGTCTCATTCTTAGAAAAAATAAAGCTAAAATAAGCTGTAAACTCAGGAACAGAGGCCCTATCTGAAAAATACCCAGCGCAGAGGCTAGAAGCATGGCTCAGGTGGTGTAGAGCACCTACTTACCCAGCTAGAAGTCCTGAGTACAAACTGCATTACCCTACCTACAAATATAAAAACAATGCATGGTTCAGCAATAGGTAAAAAATTCCACAATTTATACTTAACATATTGGATTTTTCACATACTTGTTCCTCTCCCTACTTAATAGTGAACTTTACTTGTGCATATGTCAAAGTTTTTACCTAATTTAATTTAATATTTTTTGTTGGGAATGGGGCTTGAACCTGGGGCCTGGGAACTGCAGCTGAGCTCTTCTACTAAAATCCAGTGTTCTACTTTGAGCTACAGCTCCACTTTCAGTTTTCTGGTGGCTAAATGGACTTGCGTCTCACAGATTTTCTTGCCTGGGCTGGCCTTGAACCACGATTCTCAGAACTCAGTTTCCTATATAGCTAGGATTACAGGCATGAGCCACTAATACCCAACTCAGTTCTGGAAGTTTATTGGTGGAATTTAATTATATTTTCAGAAACATTATAATAAAATCTTGGTAGGGGTAAGTAACTATCAAGTTACTTACAAGAAGGTAAGGATATCTGTAATAAAATGTAGACTCATAAAATATAATAGGAGTTATATTGACGTCAGATATAAAACAAAAAGAATTATCTCATGTCTAAGGTTAATGTAAAAATTCAAAATAAAATCTGACTTTTCAAAATGTATTTTTATTGTAAAGGTGATATACAGAGGGTTTATAGTTACATGGGTCAAGTAATGAGTAGATTTCTTTTTGAACAGTGCCACCTCTTCCCTCATTTTCTCCTCTCCCAAACCCTTTCCCCACAAATTCTACAGTTCATTTTCAACATTGTGTCCAGTGAGTAGCACTGCTGAATTAGTTTACCATTTGCCCCACTATTTCTGTGCTTCCCCATACCCTCCTTCAAACAGATAAATTTATATACACACAAAAATGCAGAAATCAAAAACAGTGACAAAAGGGGAAGAAGAAAAAACAAAACAAAAAGCAAAATTAAAAAAACATCTTGTTTCCATTTCTTCGAGTTCATTTCATTAAAATCCATTTTATATTATTACATAGCTAGTGAGCCTTTGAGATCCTCTCCTAAGAATATCCTCCTTTTGTCTCACTGTGTGAATGTTTAGAGTCCTTCAACCAGAAGAAAAAAGCAGGAAGAACTCCAGGAGTAGTCATGGGCTCCTAAGTACACATTACTATTGTTCTTTTTTTTTCCCACTGCTTTCCATTCTAGACTTTGCCATAATTTGAATTCATCTTAAAAATTCCAAGTGCAAGAAACTTAATTCCCAAATTCATATGTGGATGGTATTTGAATGTAGAAACCTTGGGAGGTAACTGAGATTAGAGGAAGTCAAGAGAGGAGGCACACCAGATCAAGAGCTTTGTATAAAGCAGAAGAGACCTGAGTTTACATGTTCCTTTACTCCTTGGCTCTCACCACATGACCTTGCCATGTTATAACACTGTAAAGAAGTCCTTTCATATTAGACTTTCATATTAGACTTTCCAGCATCCAGATCTGTGAAAAACATACACTTTCTTTAAAAACTATCTAGTTCATGGTGTTCAGTAGAAAATGGACTAAGAGACACCTTATCCCTGTGAGTTCATCTCTGTCAATGTCGAATGCAAGGTCTTCTAAACTTATCATTTCATAAATGCACTTGCAGAGAATTTACCTAATTAGCATGTATTTTCTGATTGCATATAATGCATTAAGACAGGCAATCATGCTTCATGATAAGGTTCCAATTGGGTAAAACTCAATCCTACTCTGTCCTTAAAAGAAATCATTTCAATTGGGTGATAAGTGTTCACAATAAGCAGTATTCTATGATTACAAAAACAATACTCTGATTGGGAAAATATGCTTACTACAGCAAGCTCAGTGATGTTACATAAATTTTGCTTTACTTTTCATCCACAACATACAAAATATTTTTCATCATACACTTATTTATGTGACTTTATGTCCTTTTCCAAATCGTCATAAGACCTGGATAACCCACAAAGTGACCAACAAAATACAGAATTAAAGTCATGTGCAAAAGTAGACATATTTCTTCTTCTCCTTAGGAATGCTCTCAGTGTTTAAAAGGTATAAAATAGTCAGGCTGTAACTCAGTAGTGGCATGCTTGCCTAGCATTTATAATGACCTTCAAATGATCCCCAGCTCTGATTTTTTATAATATTGTTGTCTAAATGATAAATCCATATTACTGTGCTTTTTTTTTTTTTTCTCAAATTTTTATTGTCAAACTGATGTACAGAGAGGTTACAGTATCATACGTTGGGCATTGGATACATTTCTTGTACTGTTTGTTACCTTGTCCCTCATGCCCCCCTCCCTCCCCCCTTCCCCCCCCCCCAGTGTTCAGTTCACTTACACCAGACAGTTTTGCAAGTATTGCTTTTGTCGTTATTTCTCTTTTTTTACCCTGTGTCTCTCAAATTTGGTATTCCCTTTCAATTTCCTACTTCCAATACCAGTAAACACGGTTTCCAATATACTCAGATAAGATTACAGAGATAGTGTAGGTACAACCATAGGAAGGTGATACAAGAGCATCATCAATAATAGAAACTACACATACACCTAGGACGTTGAAAGTAGTTACAACTGTGATATATCAATTGTTTCCATAACATGGAGTTCATTTCACTTAGCATCATCTTATGTGTTCCTAAGGGTATAGCTATTGGGCCTTGTGAACCTCTGCTATGGCTTGCCTAAACCTGTACTAATTATTCCCAATAAGGGAGGCCATAGAGTCCATGTTTCTTTGGGTCTGGCTCACTTCACTTAGTATAACTTTTTCCAAGTCCTTCCATTTCCTTACAAATGGAACAATGTCATTCTTTCTGATAGAGGCATAAAATTCCATTGTGTATATGTACCACATTTTCCTGATCCATTCATCTATGGAGGGGCATCTGGGTTGGTTCCAGATTCTCGCTATGACAAATTGTGCTGCGATGAACATTGTTGTGCTGGTGGCATTACTGTGATTTTGTTTGTGGGCTTTTGGATAGATACCCAACAGTGGGGCTGCTGGGTCATAGGGGAGTTCTATATTGAGCCTTCTGAGGAATCTCCATACTGCTTGCCAGAGTGGCTGAACCAGTTTACATTCCCACCAACAATGAAGTAGGGTTCCCTTTTGGCCACATCCCCTCCAACAATTGTTATTATTAGTTTTCTTGATATATGACATTCTTGCTGGGGTGAGATGGAATCTCAATGTTGTTTTGATTTGCATTTCCTTTATGGCCAGTGATGTAGAGCATTTTTTCATATGTCTATTGGCCATTCTCATTTCCTCATCAGAGAAGTTTCTTTGTAAGTCTTTAGCCCACTTGTTGAGGGGGCTATTGGTTCTTTGCGGTTTTGTTTTGGAAGAAGGTAATTTTTTTACGAAATTAAGTCAGAACTAAGGAAATGGAAAAACCTCCCATGCTCCTGGATTGGGAGGATTAATATAATCAAAATGGCAATATTGCCAAAGGCTATCTACAAATTCAATGCAATACCCATTAATATCCCAACACCATTCTTTAATGAAATAGAGGAAGCAATCCAGAAATTCATATGGAACAATAAAAGACCTAGAATAGCAAAAACACTCCTAAGCAGAAAGAACAGTGCTGGAGGAATTACAATACCCAACTTCAAGCTGTATTATAAAGCTATAGTAATAAAAACAGCTTGGTATTGGCACCGGAACAGGCCTGAAGACCAATGGAACAGAATTGAAGACCCAGAATTAAACCCACAGAACTACGCCTACTTAATCTTTGATAAAGGAGCTAAAACAATAGTATGGAAGAAAGATAGCCTCTTTAACAAGTGGTGCTGGCAAAACTGGCTCAACACATGCAACAAACTAAAACTAGATCCTTATATATCACCCTGCACCAAAATAAACTCCAAATGGATTAAAGACCTTGAAATCAAAACAGGCACCCTGAAAACACTAAAGGAAGGAGTAGGAGAAACACTCGGGCTCCTTGGCACAGGACAGAACTTCCTTAACAAAGACCCTGAAAGGCTACAAATCAAAGAAAAGTTGGACAAATGGGACTGCATTAAACTGCAGAGCTTCTGCATGGCAAAGGACATAGCTCTCAAGATAAACAGAAAGCCCACAGACTGGGAGAAGATCTTTACCGGACATTCAACAGACAAAGGCCTCATCTCTAAAATATATGCAGAACTAAAATATTACTGTGCTTTTTAATGATCATTCTTTACCTGGCACCAAGTTAAAGCAGTTCAATGAATAACTGAAATTTATTTACTTAGTGAATTAGTGCCAGTGCTGAGGTTTGAATTAAGGGTCTTGTGTTCTCACTTGCCTTTTTACTCAATTACAGTGCTCATCCTCTTGAGTGACTTCTCCACTCTGGCCTCTTGGTGGTTCTTTGGAGATAAGAATCTCATGAACTGGGCTAGCTTTAAACTGGGATACTCAGACAGTGCCCTCCTGAGTAGCTAGGATTATAGGCATGAACCACCAGCTTCCAGCAATAATTGTTTTTTTTTTCTTAGTCTGTTGTGGCACATAACAGAGTTCCTCAGACTTTAAATTTATAGAGAACAAAGCTTTGTTCTTCACAGTTCTTAGTGCAGGAAAAACTACAATGAAGATGGCAGGATGTCCAGTACTTGGGGAAGGCCCATTTTTTTTGCTTCCCAGATAATACTTTGTTACTATATTCTCCAGAGAAGATAAACACTGTATCTCATAAGGGAGAAGGGCAGAATAATCTAGCTTGTTCTCTCTAGCCCTTTTCTCAAGGCAACGATCCCATTCATCAATGTTCTGTCCTTAGGATAAGCCATTGTAGCACTTCAAGTCCCCACTTCTTGTTACTCTTAGATTGAGGGTGAAGTTCCAACATGAATTGAAGAGAGACATAATTTTAAACTACCACACTGACAGAAGACAATAAACACAACATGGGAGGATTTGAAAAAGGAAGATGAATCTAAATGGAGGGAGATAGAATCTTGAAGTTAATGGACATATATTTGCTAATAGAATAAAAGACAAAGTTAAGAAAATATGGATGGCATGGCTAAAAGAATCAATGAAAATGGAGTACAGTTTGACTTATTACTAGAGCTAATCGTAGTTTTAAGATGGAGTGATTCCAACCATCACATTAGTCCTGCCTTTTCTTCCCGATTCTACTACCTATTTCTTCTTTCCTATCACTTCAAAATGAGACCAAAAAAAAAAGAAAAGGAGAAAAAAAAAACTCAAGACAATTCTCTTTAGGAGCAGCAAATACTAGAAATGTCTCTTCCACAGGCCTGAAAGTTTGATTTATTTCCTGGAGATAATGAGGCTAGTCAGCCTCAAGATAAGCTTGATCTGCTGTCAGTTTAGGATATTACAAGCAAAAAGCTCCCTAGTAAAAAAGTAGGTGAGTTTGCCTATTGAAAACCCATGTGTCCTGGTTCTCTGAGAGACAATCTGTGAGAGATAAAGGAGAGCTCCAAGACAGGGTGGAAAAGCCATAACTTTACAATTCAGATTCAGCCCTGACTATGAGGGAAGAGAGCAAGCCATTTATTGAATGAAGGAGAATGCCTTAGGTTCAAAGGAATATTCAGAAAGTAGTTGGGAAACCAAAGTCATTGTCAAAGGGGACTTGATTCTCCTCAGAACCATCAGGCATGCATCCATAACATGCTCACTTCTCGTCTAGAGCAGAGTGTTGTTATCAAAAGTGGTAACAAATATCAGTGTTCATGGAACTTGCAGTGAATTCTGCTTCCTGATGTCAGAGATCTGCGAAATTACTCATGGCCTATTGGTCCATCCTTTGTTCCATTACACACAATAAAGGACAAAATACATGGATTTTAAACGACAAAATCTTAAATAGATAATAGGTGTATAGGAAAAACAGAACAGTAGCTCTGTTGTTATAGTTAGTCTTGTCATTGCTATGATTTCTGGTTCTGTTCCTTTTTTGTGTTGTGATTTGCTTCAAATCTTCCCTGCTGTTGGTATCATCTTGGCAGGAGATATGCTCCTTGGTGTGACACACAACCTTTTGTTTCTTAGGGTTGTGACCTGTTGGTCTGTGTTTGATGCTTATGCTTACTCACAACCATAGTGGGTCAGAGAAGTAGGAGGAGGTACCTCAGTGGATCAAGTGGATTCTTCACTGCCTCCATTGTGTAAGAGCAGCTGGTCCCCTTCCTAGTGATCAACTCCAAATTCTTTTAATGTTATGACTATTCCTCTTCTGACCTTCTGGTTCCTGGGAACAATGAGGACAAATTGTCTTGGCAGCAGGTAGTTTATCACTGAATGGTACTGAAGAGTGTCTAACTCCCATGAAGGTGTGTGCTAATAGGCAGCTAGCTCTCTTGAGTCAGAAATTCACTGTTTCTTAATAAATGAGAAGACAGTAACTGGTTCAATGACAATAATTTTTGATATGCTCCTGACCAGTTTTTAA
Organism: Perognathus longimembris pacificus; assembly: GCF_023159225.1. NCBI lineage: Eukaryota > Metazoa > Chordata > Mammalia > Rodentia > Heteromyidae > Perognathus > Perognathus longimembris. The sequence continues at coordinate 44,106,527 of NC_063169.1, forward strand.
TTTGAATTTTAACACCCTGAAGCTACATTGGAATGAACTATCATCATTCCCTCCACCCAATCACATTTAGATTGTTGTTAAGTTTTAAATGTGATAGTCTATGTTCCCAATGATGAGCTATATAATGAACATTTTATTTCAGATAGTTATTGAAACGAAAGTTATTCATATAACATAAAATAATTTTCTTTTCTTTTTTTTTACATTTTTATTGTCAAACTGATGTACAGAGAGGATACATTTTCATATGTTAGGCATTGGATACATTTCTTGTCCTGTTTGTTCATTGAAGACCAATTTGTGCCATGCATAGCACTGAGCATGGGAATGAGTAAGACAGGCTGTCTTCAGGACATTTGGAGTGGAAATACTATGGTCTCCTGTCAAACTTTCCTCATTAGGTTACAGAAAGGCCACAGTGGCTCATTCTGTAGAGCGAGAGTGAAGGACCAGAGTAACTCCATATTGTACTAAGACCCCATTCTGTACTTGACTGACCTTACTGTAGGTCCTACCCCCCCACCCCCCCCCCACCCCTCGCTTCCCGGTAAAGACTATATCCAACCGTGAGTTATGAGTGGAATTTTCAGTATCTAATCGTGAGTGTGATTTCCAGTATTTGTGAGAGGGATTTCCAGTATCCAACTGTGAGTGCAATGTCCAATATCTAATCAAAACCCTGCAGCTGTGCATACATCCCCCTTGTTACACCCCTATGACTTAACCAATCAATTTTAAATTCATCAGTCCCTTGAACTGACCAATGACCCTTTTCAGATTCCTTCCCGCCACCAAATGCACCAAACATGCTTAAGAATTATTTTTTAATTTTCCCGCAGTGTGTGTTGATTTGTTGGAAGATGCTATGATGTATGCTAAGTGCCTGCCTTCCCCAAAGAAGGTATAAAACAGCTGGAAGCCCTCGGCTCAGAGCCTCTTAGTGTCACCACATGCTGAGTGCACAGAGGACAGAGCTAGCTCGAAATAAACGCACTTTTTGCTGCTTGCATTGGTCTTGGTCTCTGGAGGTCTTTTGGGGCATCCGAACTTGAGTATTTCAATTCCTTACCCAGATCATTTAGATCTTACCACCTACAAAGTACTAAGATTTAACTGAGTAATCCAACATGTTAGTTTTGAAACAGGATCATAAATATTTCAGAGGAACTTACAAATAAGACGCGATCATCCCACTCATTTTGATATATTAGTTGTAATTTAATAAGTAGGGGAAGTTTCAACTATTTCTTAATGAGTATATGCAAATATTGTATTTTTTTGCCTTAAATTTACATCCAGATATCACTCCTATTTTGACATTTAGAAAAGGAATTGTTTATATTAACTGACTCCATACAAATCTGGGATGTTGTATTTGGTTTCTGTGGCTGATTATTTGTCACTGCTTCTCTACAGTTTATACTGTCTGCTGTTCATTAGCATGAAGAATTCATTTTAAAAATGTGAATAATGTATCTCATGAAAAATCAGTCATATCAGTAACACCAAATTTTCATTCCCCAGAGGCAGAAAAACATTCTATTCTTTCTTTGTTCTCTTTTCTCATTCTGTCACAATATCTTGAATATTTTTGCTTTGAATAATGTTCCTATCATGATGTTCTGTACAATTACAGTAAAAGCTCTACACTTATAAGCAGTGCCTAATTTACTGAAAAAGTAGATTATTTGGGCAATGAAGTTTCCTTTTTTAAAGTGAGGTACAAATTGTAGGAAAAATAATAGCCCTCAGCATAGAATTTTACAATTAAAAGATAAGACAAAGAGAATCAGAGGAAGTCAGATGAAAGAGGAGCCAAGAAAAACAGTAAGAAAATCAATATAATAGATATGTATATATGTACATATATAAATATAATTATCATCAGATATATAGAGTTTGAAAATTGTGTAGAGTTTATATTCTATACAATTATTCAACCATAGCATATTAAAAACAAATTCCAAAAGTAGAAATTTAAGCCACTCTCTTATTGCAAGTTGCTTATTTTAAAAACACACAATTTTTAGGTGTTTATTTTTGCTTTCTACAGATCAAATAGTACTGGTCAAATTAGTAGACTAATACAAAGTTTTCGAAGTGTTTAGTCATTTTATCATATTCAAAATTGGGAGCTCTGTAGCATTACTGCAAATAGCTATATATTTAGTTTTCCAGAAATATTGGAAAAATAAATCCTATTCTTTCTCTCCTAGTTATTTTCAGGGACATAAAGACCTATTGTTCCATTTACAATGACAAAATTAGGGGAAAGTAAGATAATTTTGTGTCCCCTAGTAGACTAAGCAAGCACTAGGGATAGAAGCAATGAGAGTGAATTTTAAAGGTAGACTAATTTGAAATGCTACAAATTCTTGCTAGTGAACACATGTCCTACTATCAACTGGCCCAGATTTGAAATTCTTAGTACAGTCACTGTTCAATCTAAGTTAAAGATGCTAGATAGCCTCAGTAATAATGCACATGTCTCATAGCTCAAGAATTTAGTAAGCTATTATTATGAGTTTAAAATTACAAATACTTAGATATGACTTTTTAATTTAGAAGTTTTTCTTTTTATTGCAAAAAATGTCACATAAATGTAACATTTTAGCCATTTTTAAAAGTATGATTCAGTGACTTTAAGTTAATTTTTGTTATATGGCCATCAATACCATTTATCGCCAGAATTTTCCCATCTCTCTTTAATAAAACTTTGTCTTCATCAAGCAACAACTCACTATTCTCCTTACTTGCCCTTGTATCTCATACCATTTTCTCCATCTATAAATCTAAGCACTCCAGGGAACTATTATGATTGGTAATATGCTCTATTTGTTCTACTTCTAGTTTATTTCACTCAGAAGAATGTCTTCAAGGTTTCCTTCATTTTAAGGTTCAAATAATATTTCATCATAGAGATATACATCATCTTATTTACCTGTTGATAGTCATCTAGTTTGCTTCCAGTTCCAAGTTACAATAAATAATGCTGCTATGAACATGGGTGTGCATGGATCTTCTCAAACGTGTTCACTTCTCAAAGACTGAGTTACTTACTGAAAAGGCATGAAAGAAAAAGGCAAAGAAGAGGCAGAAATAGTAGGATATCAAGTGTGTACTCTGGTCACTGATATTGTAGGATGTGCTTCTTAAAAAACTTACAAATTAATTTGCATTAGGTATGACCATCTGACAATGATGACAGTTCCTTTTCTTTCAAGTTCCCAGCCCCACTATCACAGAGGCTTTATGAATAAAACTACATTTCCCACATGCCTGTGTAACTAGGATAAGAGTTCCTTCAAATATTGAGATAATCTTGCTCAGAAAAGGGAAGGGATGGGATTATGTTTGTTAAGTATAATGAAACAGACAGATGAGCATGGCCAAGCAGGTGTCCTGCCTACTACATCCAGCTGGCCTGCCTACACCAGGGAAATCAACTCAGTGCAGAGTAGCTGTGGACTTGATTCAATCACCATAGTACTTTCTTCATGACTGAGTGGCAGTAGAATTTCTTGAACATAGTTTCCCTTCACCATAGTTTCACAGGCACCTTAATTTTGGTATTGAATTCCTCTGTACTTGAAAATGTTGCATGATTTCTATTCTCTGCCATGAAGGCTAACAAACAAGATTCAAATTCAGGAATTAATTATACTGAAGAACTAACAAAAGAAAAAGACAAAAGCAAAATCGATGCTAAGAGCCTGAATGGGACAAGGCTGAAAGTGTTGCCTCAGTCTGAGAATTTATATGTGTTGTTTAGTGGAAAAGTAGTCAATGATTGATGAGTCTTTGCTGCATAGAGTCTCAGAATAAATGATCAGGAGATTGCATCACTAAATCTCCAGGCTGCTGAAGAGAATGAGGTATTTGGGATGAGCCCAGTTATGTATCATCAAAGGTATGACTACTGATTTGATGCAGTGGGAAGATAAGAATCTGACAGATTTACCCTGAGAGTGCAATCTCTTACCCCCTTGTTAAGATCAGAAATAACATTTATGAAGCTTAAGAATGTATGAATACACTTATTTATAGTAAGTTCTTCCTGTTACCATATCTTAAATGGGACATATTAAATGAAAAACATTGGCATCATTTGAATCCTCTACATTAATAAATAACAAGCTACATATCACTCTGGAAGGACAGCAAGTGCTCACCCCTTTGGTTAAACAAATGACTGGACCTAAATGCTGTTCTATTAACTCTTTTTCTAAGCAGCCGTATGACTTAAAATAGGCAGTCAATTCAAAATATCAACATAAGGTCTAACAGCAGATTATTAGAACATTAAATGAAGATGTCTCCATTGGATAAGACTGTAAGGGCAATACGCTTACCAATGATCTCCCAACACATTATCTCTTAAAACTCTCCATATCAACATCTGGTAATTTTTTTAATGTCTGTAAATGAATCACATATTTTTTAGAAGAATATGCCAGAAATTGAATACTTTAATGGGAACTGCTGGAATTTTATTTGAAAGCAGCTCAGTTCAGAAGATGAATACCTGTGTTCTGAAGAAGGGCAACCAGCTTGCTATTGAAATGTTGCTGAGACCACTCCTGTTGTAAAAGAGTATCAGAAAATCTTTGTTAACAATAGCTACCAGATTTATAACACATCGAAGAAACAGTATAGATACACAGAGGGAACAGAGTTTGTTGATAAAATAATTTAAGAACTGGCAACACCGAAAGTTCATCATATATGTATGAATCAATGGGTTACTTCCACACCAGTGAGAACACTCACTGTTTCCATTATTCTACTCTCTCAAGTCTGTAACTCTCCCCAGTGAGGTGAAAAATTAAAAATAAAAATAAAGTCTATTTGATTCGTGGAACATTTCTCGTAATTAAAATTCATATCTTTTTGTAAAATAACATGGCATAAGGTACCTGAGCAAAGAAAAGAAGTATCAAATTATAGCTCATTTACTTCACAACTCATAAAATCACTAATATACTAAAGGATTATACTAACTTTCATAAGAAAATTACTACCTTTAGAATGTCTCTGGGAGGAATTTCTTGAGAATAAAGTTCTGCACTTGACTGATTGTATTATATCAATCCTTTCCTGGTAACCTTGGCCACCTCTTGGTATAAACACAAATGTATACATCTGTGTTAAGTAATATTGGCATACATGGTCACTTTGTCATCCAGCTACATAAATGTTGCCTGTAGAAACTGTCTCATCTGTAAAGAATTGACTTAGTGAAAGAACTGACTCACCCCTTTCCCAGGAAGGTTGAGATGGGATGAGGAGTCACCTGAGTGGCCTCCCATTGTGGCCCAGTGCAGAATAATTCTGTTAATCCATTTTAGCATCAGAAATTACTGCGAGGTAGTCCAAAATTATTACCACATTGTATCATAACTGATCTTCTCTTTCTGTCCAATTTTGCTTTCAAATGGTCTCTAATACACAGCACAAATGGTAAACTTCATCCATAATCTGAATTCCAGAGAATTCCACCTATGGTGGTATCAGAAGTGGAGTTTGGAACAGGATTTATTATTCAATGTAGTTTGATTAATAATGAGGATCTCATCAACAATTGTAGGTGGGCAACAGGTTGATAGACAGATGGTAGCTTAATTAATAAAACTTTCATTTATGTTCTATCATAATTGTTTACTAGAGAACAGAATTATCTAACTATATATAAAATTCAAGTTGAAAGCCAGAAGACTTTCCTTGAGGCATACAAGCAAGGAGAAAGAAAAAGAAATGAGACACGTATCACCTAATTCCAGATACCCTTAGACTTCAAATCTGTCTCATCCCTCTTATTTAGAAAAGTCCTTTGTCAGTCCCTTCCCTTGCAGTATGTAAGCTCTTCCCTCATATGAACATTATACCTCTAATGAAACACTAAATCCCAATGTAACTCAGATTACAAAAAATGAATGTGCCCTGGCATATGTTAGATGGAGCAAAGGGAATAAGCACAACAGCAGGATCTCAGGGTGTTGGATAAAGGAAGCTAGAAACAAAACTACATAAGGAAGGCTCATTGAATGGGGAATTCTCTACTGAAATACAGAATTCAATATCTTGGTGAGAACTACCAGGAGATTATGAAAACTTCCTGCTAGGATGGTAGCTTAAAAAAAAAGAAGTCGTCTATCTATGGTTTGTGTATTGTTTAGTGTTGAAGACTTGGTTGACATTGTGCCATATCACATGGAAAGGAACAATTAAATGATGAAAACAGATTAATAGTCACATGCCAAATGAGGAGGAATAAAATACTGTAGAGCCTGAGCTGGCACACACCCCTAGCAGCCTTTAGGAAACTAGGACAAACGTATCATGAGTTCCATGGTAGTCTTAGCTACTGAGTGATAAATTTTCTCAGAAGAAAAAAAATATTTTATCTTGAGTAGCAGTAGAAAATAATCCAACATTTAAGGCCATATGGCAAGTGAAAGTAAACCATGACCCATAGGCTAACTTTGTTTTGCTGTCTGGACTTGCAAGTAAAATTTCATTGGATAGTTTGGGCAACATACTTGGCACCAGAAAACTTGCTACCTCCATACTCCAGTGATCCAAAAATATACCATCTGTGAATGGAACTAAGAGTAGGAATGAGTTCCACAACAAATCCTAGATTCAGTGCAAATAGAACTACCTTTGGGTAATATACCCAAAGCCTCTATAACATGATAAATTTATTTCAAATAACTCCCTGCAGGCAAATCACAACTGAAATTCCTGGGTTTCTCCAGTATTTATTATCTTTAGAAGATATTCCTAATAAAAACAACAACAACAAAAAAGCCTTCCTTTTCCTTGTTTGGTTATTTGACTCCTATGCCATGGAGAAACTTGGACTAGGTTGGTATTGCTTCTGCCTATGGGAAAGAGATATTATTGAATCACATTATCCCACCAGGGAAGAAGGGTATAGGTTAAAATGGACAATAAAGTGAAACCATAATTATTATGGCAAGTAGAAAGAGGGCACACATGGATCAAGTCTCCAGGAAAAGACAATATTATTCCCATCAGAACATCTTGGAGCCAAAGAATAATACTCTCAGATATTTCTGTCAGATTATATCAGGATAAATGGCCAATGCTGAGAGAAATCATCTGGTCTACTTTCTCCAGAGAAGAAAAATGAAATTTGTGCTTATTTACAGCCACTGTGTGAAGATTCCACCTGGAAAATCAGGAAAAAAGATGTAATACAGTGCCCCCTGGTGATTCAACTGACCAATTATAACTGCCAATTATAACTGCCAATTACATGCTACCATTTGGCACAGTGTTTACAAATGATATTTACTACTTCGTTCTTTTGCAGACAACCAGAGACAGAAATCACCTTGGAATTACACAAAGCATAGGTTGAAGAGCAGTTTAACATCTGCACATGGCATGTCATCTAATCAATATGGCAGCACATTGCCAAAGGAGTTGCCTGGGAATAATGGGAAGCAGATTGCTGTTGCCTGTCTTGTGTGCCAGGCCGGGCATGTCTCTTTCAAATGGATCATGTAAATGTGTATTGAAAAACTGAAAGGCAAGTAAAAATAGAACCAGGATAGCCTTGAGCAGACTAAGAAGTAGAAAATGTACACAGCCACATATCAGAACAGCCCCATTGGATAGTTTCATGAAATGTCCAATACTTTGGATGTGTATCAGGTACTCATGATACATGCTGTATTTGTGCTCATATTACAAATTCCTAAAAGCAAAAAGTGACTCACCCCAATTGACATTATATTTCAAAAAGTGAAACAGCAAATGTGAGAAGGAAATAAATTGATTCATGAGTGGACTAGAAGTATTACCAAGCCAAGATAGTTCTCCATCTATTTTAATACTAAATGGAGACTAATACTAATGGAGACTACAATCTCACTTATATCTATTACTAAAACAAGTTAACCTAGATATGGCCACTTAGACACAACTTTATTTGTTATCTCCAGCAATTCTGTGTGATGAGAGTTCAGCTGGGAACAAATTCCAATCTGTATTTCCTAAAGAGTTCTAATCAGTGACTGAGGCCACTACCATTTGAAGATTCAGCTGGGTTATATGCTCATGATATATTTTTCTACTCCATTTTTTGTTACCTCAGAAGGATAGAACAAGCTGGAGCTAGGGTATTTTTGAAGGCATCTCCATACTTGGGGCTTGGGCTTTCTCACAGAATGAGATTATTCTGCTTCCTTCTAGAAATTTTTTTTATCACATTTCCAGTAATTTCTATGATGTTTCATGTTAATTTTTGCATTTGGATACTCAATTACTTGAATATTGATATCCACTTGTTTTTGCATCATTTGTTGAACAGCTGAATCTCCAATGAATTTCTATAGGCTCTTGGTCTAACATGAGCTGTTTATATAAATGGATCTGTTTCTGGGATTTCTGGCCATGTGGTTAGCCTATTCTTTTATACTGTGTTTAGACAAATACCAAGGGTCTTCGTACTATAACAGCACACTGTGTATCTTAGTCTGTGTTTTGATGCTATCACAGAGTAATTTGGAATGAGAAACTAAGAAAAGAAATAATTCTGCCACAATTCTGGAGTCTAAAAAGTCCAAGACCTAATTGGGGGTAAGTTCTACTTCTGATCCTCCAATGAAGTCTCATTACAGCATCTTCCAGAGAGGAGGAGTGTTTTATTCTCTAATAGCAGAAGAGCAGGAAAGGGATAATCCATTCCCACAAGCCTTTTAGAAGTGTCATTGGTCTATTTGTGATAGCTGAGCCCTCAGAATCTAAATAGCTTCAAGGAGGCCCAACCGGCCAAACTATAACATTGGAGATTAGAAGTCGAACTCATGAAACTGAGAGGAAAGACATTCAAATCATAACACAGGCAATGAAGCCTTTTGTTAAATTCTTGCTGACCTTTATCTCCTTTCCCACAACTGATTGCATCAGCTATTATCTCCCATAAATATTGGATGGAAGTGTTAAGAGTGAATTTCCTTTTCTTTTTCTTGATCTATGGATATGAATTTTGCAATTAAGTAAGATATTCATTGTAGAATTTGTTTAAATAAATACCTTCTATCAGGTTGAGTGATTTCCCTTCTACACTTAGCTGTCTGAAAATTATGATCAGAAAGGCAAAATGAATTTTGTCAAATGCATTGTTTGTACTTCTTGATCATTTATTTTATTTTAGTTCCTAAATACAGCAAAGTTCATTAATTGATTTTAGTGTTAAAATAACTTTGAGACCAGATGTGGTGGTTAATGCTTCTAATCTCAACTTCTCTAGTTGAAAAAGAGATGATCATTGTTTGAAGCCAATCTGGATACATAAAAAGCTCCAACTCAATAAATATGGTGGACTTGCTTGTCGTCTTAGTTCCACTGAGGGCATAGGTAGTAGGGTCACAGTCTTAGTATGGTTACACAAAAAAGAAAGACAGAAAAGATCAGGTTAAGATTGCTTCCACTGGGAATTATTTAAAGAAGAGGTAACACAAAACTTTAAAAAAAAACTCTTCCAGAAAACTGAAGTGAGCACAATATTCCCAACATGCTATAATGTAAACATTTTACAAAGACTAAAACCAAAGGGGAAAAGAAAACCTAATAAATCACTAAGGCTTGAGACATGGCTTAGGTGAAAATGTAACTGCTTACCAAATGTAAGACAGTGAGTTCAAATTCCAGTGCTGCCAAAAACAAAACAAAACAAAAAAACTTCCAAACTTATTAACCTTGAATTTCAATAACAAACTATAGATGTTCATATGTTTTTGTTAAAATTTTTATTAGAATCTATGTTCAGTATATTGGCCCGATGGCTTTCTTTTTTTAAAAAAATATTTTAGTCTGGTTTTGGTCTCGGAAATTTTGAGTGCATAAATTACATTGAAAAGTATTCCTCTCTTTTCCATGTTCAGGAAGAGTTTTTAAAAGATTAGTGTAGGGCTGGGAATATGGCTTAGTGGTAAAGTGCTCATCTTTTATACATGAAACCCTGGGTTGGATTCCTCAGCAACACATATATAGAAAAGGCCAGAAGTGGCACTGTGGCTCAAGTGGCAGAGTGCTAGCCTTGAGCAAAAAGAAGCCAGGGATGGAGCTCAGACCCTGAGTTCAAGCCCCAGGACTGGCAAAAAAAAAAAAAAAAAAGATTAGTGTTATTCATTAGGTAATTGGCATAATTCACAAGGGAAGCTATTTGGACCTGGAGTTTTCATTGTGTAAAGAATTTTTACATTAAAAATTATATCATCAGGAATAGACAATACAGAATCCCCTATACAGTGCTACCTCTCAAGGATACCCATAAGCCAATTGGTGGAAAAGTGATGATGTTGAACTTCATCCACTCTGAAATGTGCAATGTGATCAAAATTATTATGCCCTCTAGAAATGTGTTCACCTTTGTTGCTTCTGTGACTCCTTAGGCACTACTGTCAAGGCTTCACAGAGGTTTTTTCTTTTTCTTTTAATATGCCTATACCCTCCATAATATCACTTCAGACCAAAATAATCTATAACAGCCTGGTATCATTTGGTCCTACCACATAATGTATAGCCCCAAACTGCTAGCTTATAAGAGCAATTAAATACTCTCATGTAGATTCAGCTGTCACTGGGGAGATGACACACAACAAACATGGTGTGCTCCTTCTAGATGGGGTACATACTTATAACATGCTATAGAGAATGTGGTGCTCTTTTCACTTATTCTGAGAGACTCTTGGAGGAATCTGTGCTTCTTTTCTCTGTGGGCATAAGCTTTGTTGGTGTGGAGTGTTTGATTTCTTGATAGTGTATCACTATGCCAGGATGGATAGCCTGTTCCTCTCTAGATCTAAAAGTGTGGTTCTGCCTGGCCCTTATCTGCTTCTCTTTGTATTTACAAGGAGAAATAATGACCCAAATTCTCAAACTGATCTTGATCTTTATAAAGAATTCTGTCTGGGGGATGGAAATATGGCCTAGTGGTAGAGGGCTTGCCTCATATGTATGAAGGCTTGGGTTCAATTCCTTAGCCCCACATATATAGAAAAAGCCAAAAGGGGCACTGTGGCTCAAGTGGTAGAGTGCTAGCCTTGAGAAAAAAAGAAGCCAGGGATAATGCTCAAGCCCTGGGTCCCAAGCCCCAGAACTGGCAAAAGAAAAAAGAAAAAAGAATTCAGGCTGCTGTTACATAATAGGGGCAGGGAGGAATATGTTTAGCAATCTATTAGTTGGCTCTTGATAGTCATATGCATATGCACTTATAGCTAAGGAAACAAGAACACAGCTACTACAGATTACTAAGGGAATTGCAACTAGAAATCAAATAACTGTGAATAAGGGTCTTGGTCAACCTAGGGTGGAAGATGACCAGACCAAAAGGCAGCAGAATCTAGTAAAATGGTAATGTTAGATATTAATGTTGACCTTGGGATCCACTGACATAATAAAAACTGTAGTTTAATCCTATTCTTAATCACACACACCCGACGGGAAAATCAGAACAAATCAGACAAATCAGAACCCTGAAAAAGTTACATTTGGACAGAGAGAACTTTATTTGATCAGCAAGTGGGTTTATGTAGCATAGGAAGATGACTGTAGCATATAATGCCCTGCCCAATTCATCCTGAAAGTAGCTGGAACGTAGGTGTTGCACATGTTGGCTGACAAGAATTCTACATGTTTGCCTGTCCAGAGATTTTGCCTCAGTAAAATGAATGCCAATTTGTTTGGGTGGCTACACAGTATTACTGTCTAGTCCCCCAGATTAGAACTCCACTAAAGACTACAGTCTATTTCACTTGTCTAAAGTTGAATAAAACATATAGCATTGCCCTCCACCCCGCCCCCCCCCAGCAAATTCATCTGAATACCAGACTAGAGACCCAAGTTCACATTCTTATTCTTGTTCCTTCATTCTCTCTTGGAAACAATAAACAAAAAAAAAGGATCTCAATATCTTTAAGGCTCATTTCTAGAGCCTGTCTTTGAGAATCAACACAGTATTGTAAAATTTGAGTAACTGTGAGAGCCAAAGTAATAAGAATCCAGATAGATAGATAGATAGATAGATAGATAGATAGATAGGAACTTCCTTCTTAAAAATTCTTCTTAAAAAATGTCCATTGTAATGATGGAAAATCTTGACACCTATCCAGTGTCGCTGGACAGACAGTATGCAAATATGTGCAAAATTTAGTAAAGATATTATTGAAATGTAAGCATTGAAACAAACTACTATAAAAGTAACACAAATGCTTAATAGTATCAATAAAAATGTATTCATTAGACTATGGTTGAGAGATTTTCTCTTCTGGTCTCCAGCTACTTACTGCTCAGAGATTATTATTTCTATGGGTTGCCAGATTTATGGATTAAGCCCCATATGTGTTCCTTAAGAAAGGAAATGCATTTCTAATAAATATACTCTCATAAATAGTTGTAAAAAAGTTATATCTTTTTAAAATAAATTCATTGTTTGGACTATACATTTTGTGTTTGATTTTAGGCAGCAATGATGGTTAATTTTATGTGTATAGTAACCAATTTTTCAATTAAAAATGAATCTTGATGTTGCTCAAAGATATTTTGTAGGTGAACAAGATTTGAAATCAGTTCACTTTTAGAAGATTATTCTCAATAAACTGAGTGGCATTATTTAACCAGTTAAAGATGAAAACAGTAAAACAGATTTTTCCAAGGTAAGAAAAACTCTGTCTCAAGACTCAGGCCTCAATCCTTGAAGCAGTTTCTAGCTTCCCAGCCACAAAGATCTTGGATGTTTCAGAACCTATAATTTCATACTCAAAATGAATATCTTTTGCTTATAATATCACACTCAAAATGAATATCTTTTTTATAATATCATACTTAAAATGAATATCTTTTCATGCATATGTTGGTTGTATTTCTGCTTTTATACAGTTCTGTTTCTGAACACTGTTTCTCGATTTCCTTTTTAAAAATATTAACTATCTAGATGCATCTGTGACTTCAAAACTGATCATGAACTGTATTTTTTTTTTTTTTGGCCAGTTCTGGGCCTTGGACTCAGGGCCTGAGCACTGTCCCTGGCTTCTTCCTGCTCAAGGCTAGCACTCTGCCACTTGAGCCACAGCTCTGCTTCTGCCGTTTTCTGTATATGTGGTGCTGGGGAATCGAACCTAGGGCCTCGTGTATCCGAGGCAGGCACTCTTGCCACTAGGCTATATCCCCAGCCCCCATGAACTGTATTTTGAATCAATTTTGTTTTACTCCATGAGGTTAGTATTATATCTGCCATTAGTACATGTAAGTAGCTTCTTTACTGGTTATAAAATAATACTAGCATCACATTATATGCATTATGTATACTTTAGAGTACACACCAGGATGTCAACCTCTAGTTCTGCCATTTTCTGATTGACCCTTCCAAACACCTTGTTGTGGCTTGGTTCTTAGTTTATACCATAATTAAATACATGTTAAAAAAATGCAAGTATAGCCAGCTAGCTATTAGACTGCATGGATTTTCATTACCTCAGATCTTAGTTTTCTTTATCACAGGAGATCAACATCTACACAAGATGCTAAAAATATTAAGATTATATATTTTCCTATTTATTATAGGAAGGTGAAATATGAATAGTACTATCATTTCCATTTAGTGTTTTAGTTTGACAGTTTTAGTCTAAATTTAGAAAGCCCTCAATCTAAGGTAAGTTAAAGATACCATGGTTAACCCCAGTGATTATAGGGCAGTAAGTATGTGTTTCTACTTGCCAGATTGTCAGGTGTCAGATAATTTTCCATGTTATTGTAGCTCAATTGAAGTAATGAATAATTAGATTCCATAACCAAGATACAGGACTACAGAATGAACAAGACTCCAGAGTCCTGGCTTCATTCCCAGCTCAGTCAATATCTATTACAAATAAATAATCTCACCTGCCTACTTCATTTTCTCCCTCTATAAATCAGAAGTGCTAAGAGTCATCACATTAAGACCTCAAAGCAAGTTGCAAAGATTAAGAAGCTAGTGGTTACTTTTAACTCCTCAATCATAAATTACTATGCAAGGGTTATGGTTATGTGATTATGACACAAGTGAACAAAGAATGTATAAAATCACATTTAATCTGAAAATAGCCGAGCATACAGGCATGCAAGTATTACATCCACCCCTCAAACACGATTACTACTTGTTTGCATTTGTCCAAGACATATATGAAATACAATATAAAAACAATGCCTTTTAATGAATATAAATTTATTATTTAAAGGTTTCAGACAACTATATAAAGTAAGAAAGTGTCTTGACATAAATGAAAACTAAAGTCTGAGTTTAGTATTTGTATGGGTATCCTTAAAATATCTACGAATAATAAGTCTATAGCACTCTTTTTTTTTTCCAGTCCTAGGGCTTAAACTTGGGGCCTGAGCACTGTCCCTGCCTTCTTTTTGCTCAAGGATAGAACTCTACCCCTTGAGCTACAGTGCCACTTCTTGGTGCTGAGGAATTGAACCTAGAGCTTCATGTATATGAGGCAAGCACTCTTGCCACTAGGCTATATTCCCAGCCCACTAACATTCTTTTTCTTACAGAAAACAGTTATCTTCATTCCCATTTTTTTTTAAAAAAACTTCCGTTATAAACTAATAGAGCTTACATTCAGTTTACAAATATGATTCCTTGACCTCCAAAAGCATACTTTCCCCAGCCACATCCATCACTTATCATGGCAGCATTCAATGATTCAATCACCACTGAAGGCACACCAGGCTCCTTCTCTGAGCATTGATGTATTAACAACTGAGCCTTCACTGTCTGTGGAACACTTCAAACCACAATAGAAGTCATACATATTTTGAGTAAGTTTACAAATTATTAGAAAAATGAAGGACCGAATGTGATCATTAAAAGTACAACTTGTGTTGGGCACCAGTGGCTCACACCTGTAATCCTAGGTGCTTGGGAGGTTGTGATCTGAGGACCATGGTCCAAAGACAATGACAGGCAGGAAAGTCCACCTTGACACTCTTACTTCAAAATATATATTTAAAAACTGGAAGAGGAACAGTGACTCAAAGGGCCAAGGTGATATTAAACAGGTGGGTGTCACTGGGAAAAGTGAATACATTATTGAAGATTACCTTCAAAATTATTTCTTACATCAGTATTGCATGTCAGAATGACAATTGTTAACGTTATCCTTCCTTCCACTTAAAATAACTGTGATTTATTTTTCAGTCATATCTTCTTACACATATTTCTAATCAATAAAAGTAGATGAGGGGCTGGGGATATAGCCTAGTGGCAAGAGTGCCTGCCTCGGATACACGAGGCCCTAGGTTCGATTCCCCAGCACCACATATACAGAAAACGGCCAGAGCGGCACTGTGGCTCAAGTGGCAGAGTGCTAGCCTTGAGCGGGAAGAAGCCAGGGACAGGCCCTGAGTCCAAGGCCCAGGACTGGCCAAAAAAAAAAAAAAAATTAAAAAAAAGTAGATGAAGAGCTGGGAATGTGGCTTAGAGGTAGAGTGCTTGCCTAGCATGCATGAAGCCCTGGGTTTTATTCCTCAGCACCACATGAACAGAACAAGGCAGAAATGGCGCTATGGCTCAAGTGGTAGAGTGCTATCTAGCAAAAAGAAACCAGGGACAGTGCTCAGGCCCTGAGTTCAAGCCCCAGGACTGGCAAAAAAAAAAAAAAAAAAAGCAGATGATCATGATATCTTCCTCTGCATTTGTTCTAACCACCATTTGTATGATGAAGTTGGAAAGATAAGTTATAATTCCTGGACTTTCAAGTAGCTCAGGCTCTATAAATTTGATGTAATTGTAAGAAAAATGGAAAAGTACAAATGAGGCAGAGCTTCTGTACTCATAGTCATTCCTTGTTTCTGAATAGTGGTTGATACAAGTGCTGACTCTCAGGAAGCCATAAAAGCAACTTGAGTTGACCTGACCCTTTCATGCTTAATTTGCAGCCTCAGGAGCCCATTCTCTAATTCTTGTGTTCAGGGCTACACTGCGAATGACTACTATTTCAGACCCAAGCTGGCACAACTTCAGTGCTGATATCAGACATGGGAGTTCTTCCAATGGGTCCAGTTTTGTGTTATTCTTGGAACTGTTCCAAGAGCTCCAGCTTGGAAATTGCAGGTTTACCCTATCCAACAATTTTGAAAAGCACTTAAATCCCTGCATTGAATAACATCTTGCTTAAATATCTAAAATGGTTTGATCCTAATATTAAATCCTGTCTGATTATTTTATTTTGCAATTTTGTCTAAAATATTCACTAAAAATAGCACAACAAAATAGGAAAGAAAAGCTCACTTTTATTATAATGAATTCTTCTGTAGTTCCTGTATAATCATCTTTTTTTTCTTTTCTCTGTCCTTTCTTTCTTCTTTCACTTGAAAAATGTCTACTTGAGGCATGTTTATGTTAGAATGAAAAAATTTTAAAGTTCTAGTTAAGTTTTCTTGCTCATTCCTAATGTTCTACCACTTGTTCTACAGGCTCTTTGATGGTTTTTTACTTTTGTTCTTTCTTTTCTTTTCCTTTTTCTTTCTTTCTTTCTTTTTTTTTTTTGATGATTAAATCTCTCTGACTTTTCTGCCAAGGTGGACTTCAAATTATGATCCTCTGGGTTTCAGTCACAGAAGTAGCTAGGCTTACAAGCATAAGCCACTCTCACTTGACTTCTTAAGCTGTTACTTTTAAGATGGACAGCCTTGGCACAAATAGAATTGTATGATGGCATTTAAAATATAGCTCATAGGAGCTAGTATAAGAATGGCTTAGATGAACATTGTTGTGCTGGTGGCTTTAGTATGTTCTTGTTTGTGGTCTTTTGGGTAGATGCCCAAAAGTGGGGCTGCTGGGTCATAGGGGAGTTCTATGTTTAGTCTTCTGAGGAATCTCCATACCACTTGCTGAACCAGTTTACATTCCCACCAACAATGAAGTAGGGTTCCCTTTGGCCACATCACCTCCAACATTTATTATTGTTAGTTTTCTTGATAAAGGGCATTTTTACTGGGGTGAAGTGGTATCTCAATGTTGTTTTGATTTGCATTTATTTTATGGCCAGTGATGTAGAGCATTTTTTCATATGTCTCTTGGCCATTCTCATCTCCTCATCAGAGAAGTCTCTTTTCAAGTCTTTAGCCCACTTGTTGAGGGGGCTGTTGGTTCTTTGCAATTTTGTTTTGGAGGAATTTAATTTTTTTAGTTCTGCATATATTTTAGATATGAGGCCTTTGTTCGTTGTATGGCTGGTAAAGGTCTTTTCCCAATCTGTGGACTTTCTGTTTATCTTGCGAGCTATATTTTTTGCCCAGCAGAAGCTCTGCAGTTTGATGCACTCCGATTTGTCCATCCTTTCTTTGATTTGTAGCATTTCTGGGACTTTGTTAAGGAAGTTTCGTCCTGTGCCAAGGAGTCCTAGTGTTTCTCCTACTCCCTCTTTTAGTGTTTATAGGGTATCTGTTTTAATTTTGAGGTCTTTGATCCAGTTGGAATTGATTTTGGTGCAGGGTGATATATAAGGATCTAGTTTTAGTTTGTTGCACGTGTTGAACCAGTTTTGTCAACACCATTTGTGAAAGAGGCTATCTTTCTTCCATCTTATTTTTAAGCTCATTTATCAAAGATTAATAGCTAAAATATGGAACCAATTCAGATGCCCAATCAGTAGACAAATGGATCTGGAAAATGTGGTACATATACACAATGGAATTTTATGCTTCTATCAGAAAGAATGACATTGCCCCATTCATAAGGAAATGGAAGGACTTGGAAAAATTATACTAAGTGAAGTGAGCCAGACCCAAAGAAACATGGACACTATGGTTTCCCTCATAGGGAATATTTAGCACAGGTTTAGGCTAGTCACAGCAGAGGATCACAAGAGCCCAATAAGCTATGCCCTTATGAATGCATAAAATGATGCTAAGTGAAATGAACTGCATGTTATGGAAACAACTATTATATCACTGTTGTAATTACTTTCAACATGCCATGTGAAACCATAGCTTCTATTGTTGATGATCCTCTTGTATCCCCTTCCTGAGGTTGTACCTGCACTATCACTGTACCTTATCTGAGTACACTGGAAACTGTATATACTGGTATTAGAACTAGGGAAGTGAAAGGGCCTATCAAAATCGAGAGACAAAGGATAAAAAGACAAAGGACTCCAAAATCAATACTTGCAAAACCATTTGGTGTAAACCAACAGAACAACTCATGGGGGGAGAGGGATAAGAGGAGTGGGGAGGGGGAAATGATGGAGGAGGTAGCAAACAGTACAAGTAATGTACCCAAGGTCTAATGTATGAAACTGTAACCCCTCTGTACATCACTTTGACAATAAATAAGGAAAAAAATTTTAAAGAATGGCTTAGCAAATTCTAGCCAATAACTACATACCAGATCATCAATGTCAATGCTACTTCACCCCTGACCCCCCTTTTTTTATATCTTAATATGTTTGTTTATTAATTGTCATATCCAAGTGGTATTAGGCTCATACACCTTGAGGAGCTAGCAGCTGTCTTTGCTTTTTTTGTTTGATTTTTGTTTTACTGGTTCTGGGCCTTACACTCTTTGCCTGGACTCTGTCCTTGAGCCTCTTTTGCTCAAGGCTAGTGCTACCACTAGAGCCAGAGCACCACTTACAGCCTTTTCTGAGTATTTTATTGGAGATAAGAAAGAGTCTCATGTACATTCCTGTCCAGGCTAGCTACCAACAACCAGCGATCTTCAAATCTTGGTTTCCTGCGTAGATAGGATTACAGGTCTGGCCCACTAGGGCCTAGCTTTTTGCTCTTGTTTTCTTCCATCTGCTTACTCACAGCCCTAGAATCTCTACATGGCCTGGAGGGATATTTACCTGATGCCAAAACTGGTTCAGCTAATATATGACCTAGCATAATAAAACATGTAGTTGTCCAAATGGATATTATTTCACCTGTGATCTATTGAAAGTTCTTGTTTATATCATTGTATTGATAGACCTCAATATTATAACCCAAATACAACTTAAAATTGAAAATGTATGAATGACATTTTAAAAATTATGAATGACCAAAATAAATTTTGAATTTTGATCACTTAAATTGTATACAATTGTATGCTGGGACTCATTAACATATATGTGAATATATTATTTGTTGCAATAATATTCATCCTTAATACATTTTGAACTACGCATATTATTTTTACATGCTCCTTGGCTGACATCTTCAAACTGGTTCCATAATACCATTACATATTGCTAAAAGCAACATCATATGCAACCAAGCAAGTAAAAATATTCTAAACTTTTGAACGAAACTAAAAATGTCTGATAGAGCCTGGAATATTTCCCAGAAAGAATCCATTGAATGTAGGTTACCATGGTGATTAGCAAATATGTGGAATGAAGTTCATTTCGTGATAATTGCTACATATTTGCAGCTGAAGTGCATCTTTCAGTTTGAGTCTCAGACTTTGAGACCATAATAATAGCTCTGGAATCTGAGTTGTATATTTAAACCTATAATATTGTTCAAAGACATATCTAATTCTGCGGACAGTCTTTTTTTGGCGGTGACCAACATGGCAGTTTTTGAAAGCTTATTCCTAGTTAATGGAAGTTCTTGTGTACAGTAAGTTGAGATAAAGTTTGATTGATTCTTTATAAAAGACAGAATTTATGTCCTTAAATCAATTTAGATCTAAAAAAAAAAGAGAATTTTATGTAAAAGTCCGCCCCTTCAGATGAAAAGCTGAATTCTTTTGCTTTGCAATTATTTCTGAAGTTGATAGTCTAATGTCAACTTTTGTGAATTAATATTAAGTTCTGATAAATTGTTCCAAAATCAGAAATTTGAAGTTTTGTAATTTTAAATTTGTTCCAACTCCTTCAATCTAGTTGAAATTTAAATATACGATGCTACAAGTTGCTAAATTATATATAATGTGATAATATATAATATATTGTGATAATATATAATGTGATAGTGAAATCATATAAATAAATTCAAAGATATTTAGTGATAAAGTCACCATTGCTTTTCTCTGCACTACTTTGTTTCCAAGTTTTATGATTTTATGTATTTCTTAGTTATTGTGAGAGCTCCTTAAGAAAAACTAATATTAAAAATAAAAATAATAACCCTCTGTCAGAAACATTAGGTATTTGATCCCCACAATAGTATTAATAAGTAGGTTGCAGTTGTTATTCATTTTGGGGTTGTAGGAGAACAAAGAATAGAAAAATGAAGTGATTTACTAAATAGCACCCAGAGTAAGGAATGATATAAAATGAAACTCAGAGAGACTGTCTGTGGTAGCCTCACTTTTTTATTGTTGTTTTGTTTTTGTCTTTTGTGGTACAAGTTCAGGTTCTTGTACTTGCTGGATAGATGATTTATTATGTGAGTCATGCTTACAGCTTATTTTCTTCTTCATTGTTTTTCAAATAAGGTGTCCTATGTTTCCCTGGCTAGAATGGTCTTAAAATAGCCTCTTTTAAAGTGCCTTTTCATGAGTTGCTTATCTAGCATTCTTTTAAGAATATCTGTTTACTCCCTGCTCATATTGTATTTAAATATATCCAACTGGCTTGTCATCTTGCCATACTTTAGAAAAAAATTAATGTAATACAATGAAATACAATGTCTTTGACTTTTACTGGTGTTAAACATTTTGTACAAAATAGAATTATGAAAACAGACATAACAGGAGTGAATCATCATAACTCATAAAGTAGAAAGCTTCAATATTCTTAGGCTTCACAGAAGAAAAAAATAATTGCAAACAGGAAACCTCTTCAATGCTTTTTCATAATAAATACTTCCTATTTAAGCATTGTTATTGTCTTTTCATTAGTGAAGCAATAGGCTAACCAGTTACAATGTGTCAATCAAAGCCTATGAAGCATTTTAAAAATGTATCCTCATTGTGTACAAGGATTCAACATCTTACCCTCAATGAACAATCCATCATTTACAGTTTACAATTTACAATTTAAAAACAATGTCGTTGTTTATGTTACGTGATTCTTAATGGTCATTGCAATTATGTAAATTGCAAAAAATATTTCAAAGGAATAATTACCATGAAAACTTTGTACCTAATTTAGAACAACATACTGAGTCCCAATTTAGGAAGATGACTCTAGTTGACATTGAAGAAAATATAAACAATTTTACAACTTCTTATATTTTCATATGATATATAATATGTTATACTCCCTATAAAACCAGAAAACCAAGTGAATATTTCCCATGAATAATTGATTCAAGAGAAAAATCCAATAAAGCTACATACAGAGTTACTAAGCTAATTTCACTACTATTATCAAATATGCTCTTTTATTTATCTTACTAGATTGTTAGTGTGTTTTGATAAAGTAGCAATATTTTCTGTACTTGTAAGAATTATGACTAATGTAGCAAATAATAAAGTTCAACAAAACTATGCCAGGCTGTAGCTAGAAGGAAGTCATCAGACTTACATGTTCCTTACATGACTTAATGCCTCACACTCATCTTAGAGAACTGCACTACAAATTTGTGCTTCATCAAAATCACAAATAAGTTAATAATTCAGGTCATCTACTAGTCATAAGAATAGAAGGTCAAAATGTTATTTATATATATACATATATATACATACATGTATGTATGATCATATATATCATATATCTTAGATCACATATATCATAGATATGATGATATATACTTATGTATAAATATATTTATATATAATAATTGGATATATATGATCAGTTCATTCAAAGAAAGCTTTAAATTTATATTTGTATAAATATAAATCTATATAAATAGTTGGATATATGTGCATACATATACATATATTTATATGATCAATTCATTCAAGCAAAGTTTTATTAGGCATTGAATATTAGACATCCCTAACTGACGGTTCCCTTGCATAAAGAAGTCATTAATCAGGCATCATCTTAGTAATGCATGAATCAGGTATCTTCTTACCATGCATGAATAGCAACATTGGAGCACATCACCTATAATTTACTATGCACCTCGGATACCATGCCTGCGTGGGGTCCCCACCTGCATTCTGCGGGGAGACACAGAGGTAGTATATTTGGAAAAATATCTGATATTCAGAAAATACTATAGGTTTTGTTTCCTGTTTGCACTCTAGAAGGAATTTTTACTTGTTGACAGTTTCACAAAGACATAGCCCTGTGGCATGTTTACCATTCACTGCATATCCATGTATTATATTTCTTTCGAGTTTTTTTTTTGTTGTTGTTGTTTCTTTGTTTTGGTTTTGGTCATGGTTCTGGCAGATAAATCTTTGTCATTTCGGGGATTTGCCTATGTCAGGATGTGACAGCAGGATGGAATTTTGATTCTCCCCCACCTGACCCACTTCTTCCATTGCCAAGAAAGATTGCTAAGCTCTCTTAATTATTTGGTATCTACCAATGATGAAATTCAGATACCCTCTGTACTGCTGATCTTCTGATATTAGGACTTAGGTGAGAAGAAATGAGTTGCATTGATTTAATGATAATTCCTAGATTGTAAAAAATAAAGCTGGTTTCTACTGAGATATTCTTGTCATTAAATATTTGGTCAGATTACTTTCTTTCTAGATAGGAGGAATTGTCAAACTTCCTGAAAGGAATCCATAAATGATGAAGTTCAGTTTCATCTTTCTTTTCAAGGTCATTCAGCTTTTCCAAGCTTTTTTTATTTTTTAAAACATGATTAAAAGTGGCTCTGCTTTTGGGATCTACCCGAAATATTACAAGCAAGACACTAAAGCTACCAGCACAACTATGTTCGTTGCAGCACAATTTGTCATCTCTAAAATATGGAACCAAACCAGATGTCCTTAAGTAGATGAATGGATCAAGAAAATATGGTACATATACACAATGGAATTCTATGCCTCTATCAGAAAGAATGACATTGCTCCATCCATAAGGAAATGGAAGGACTTGGGAAAAAATCATACTAAAAGTGAGCCAGACACAAAGAAACATAGATTCTATGGCTTCCATCATTGGGAATAATTAGTACACGTCTAGGATAATCCTAACAGATGATCACAATACCTCAATACCTGTTTACATATGAACACATAAGATGATGCTAAGTGAAATGAACTCCAAGTTATGGAAATAAGTTGTTTACAATGGTCATTGTTATTTTCAATGTAGCATCTGAAATTATGCCACTTTCTTTTGTCTTTTTCCCCCCAGGGTTTTACTTCTGATGTCACTGTTACTGATTTCAGTACCCTGGGTATTGTGTATATGTTTGTTGGAATGAGGGAAGGGAAGGGGAACATCAAAATGGAAAGACAGAGGGTAAAAGTCAAATCAATGCAACAGCAATACTATATGCCATAATCCAACTGTACAACCCCGGGGGGTGGGGTTAGGGAGGAGGAAAGGAGGGAGGAAAATGAGGGAAGAGGTAACAAGTTTGATAAGAAATGTACTCACTGCTTGACATATGTAACTGTAACCACTCTATACATCACTTTGACAATTAATAAAAAAATTCTTTTAAAAAATTTATACAAATAAATTTCTTCATTCATTCATAAGGAAAAGGAAGTGGCTTTATATGGTCTCAATTTCTAACTTGCCTGACTTTTATATGGATTTCATTCAACAGGGCAAGAAATTTGACAAATATTTAATGGCCTTTTGGAATATGTAAGATTTGACCAAAACTATATATTCTTCTCTACTCTGTCAAGTCACAAAGTCTTATACTAAGAGAAAACATTTAATAATTACATTTTTGTTAATTAAGTTTTCCCCTTCTCTTAAATATAAGAAAGCATTCCCCATAAAACTGGGATTGTGTAGTCCCTGAGTTCAAACCTCAGTACTGTCACATACACACACACACACACACACACACACACACACACACACACACACACACAGTAAAAGAAAAAGTAAAAGAAAATGAAAGTGCTTTAATTTTAAACACCAAAATGTTGAAGCTTCATTTACCAACTATTCAGAAATCATGCTGAGTTGACACTTACTTGGCAGCCTAGATTCAGTTGCACTATTGTAGAACCACTTATCCAATTTTGAGAGTGCTACAGTATAATTCAACATGATACTTAAACAATATGCATGCTTTTCAGAAAAGGAAAATATGAAGATCTGTATTTGTGTCACACTAAATTATACTAAATATTGATATAATGTGATATAAATAGGAAGAGTTTTGCTGCTTTTCTTGTAAACGCTCACAAGACTTGGCATTATCTGTCATTTCTTTCTTTGAACTATTTTAACTGCTGTGCTTTGGGATGTGAAATAGATGGCTAGCAGCACCTTGCTTCTTGCTTCTTTTATGTTTTTCTTTCTTTCTATTTTTCTTTTCTTTATTTTCCTCCATCCCTACCTCCCCTCCTTCCCTCCCTCCCTCTTCCATCCTTCCTTCCTTTCTTCTTTTTTCTCTCTGCTTCTTCTTTCTTTCTTTTCTCTTCCTTCCTTCCTTCCTTTCTTTCTTTCTTTCTTTCTTTCTTTCTTTCTTTCTTTCTTTCTTTTCTTTCTTTCTTTGTTCCTTTTTGCTTTCTAGTAGTGGTGCCATGAAGTATTAAAAAGTGTCCTATTTCTGGTTACTTTTAGGGATATGCTACCCGTCCTGATTTTTTTTAAACAGGATAAATGAATAAAAAGGAATACAGGACTAACAATAAAATTTTCATGGATGATTGTTACTTGGGCTCAGATATCAATCTCATGCTACTGTAAAATTTTAAGTAGCAAGATTTCATTATGGCTTGATAAATGCAGTAACAATCACTAACTTGTCTGACATTTATATGAATTTCACTCAACAGAGCAAGAAGTTTGATAAGCATTTAGTGTCCTTTTGGAATATGTAAGATTTGACTGAAAAAATAAGCATGTTTGATAACCAGTTGGCAAAAAGAGAAAGAACAGTAGTATCTAAGTAAATTCTTTGTCTAACAATTAAATGTAAAAATCTCACTGCATTTTATAATACTTAAAGTATGAGATGCTCAAACTTATTCATTCAACATATAAAATATACAAATTCTGTAATGTGCCTATTCGGTAACCCAAGTGATGGAAAAGCTGCAATAATCAAAACATTCAAATAATTTCAGTTCTCTGGCATTTAAATTCCTAATGGTGGGAGGCATATTGTAAAAAAATAAACATATCAGTCAAGATCTGTAGCTATTTTGGGAAAATAAAACAGAAAAAGAAAAGGATTTGATAATTCGTGTGAAAAGACGATAGGCAGGATATTATGGAGGCCAAATGTTAAAACATGTATACAATTTTCCATATTCTATGTGTACAGTATCTATGCAAGCTCTTCATATACTCATGGATCTTGAAAAGAATCTTCACCATTTGGCAGCGTCACCTTTCACATGCTTTGGAGAAGTGTGATGATTCTGATCCTAAGAATGATACAGACCTGTATCTCATCTGAGTACCCTGGATACTGTATATACTGGTATTAGAAGTAGGAAAGTGAAAGGGAATATCAAAATCGAGAGACAAAGGATGAAAAGACAAATGACTCCAAAAGCAATACTTGCAAAACCATTTGGTGTAAACCAACTGAACAACTCATGGGGGGAGAGGGAAAGGGGGAGGGGGAGGGGTGAATGAGGGAGGAGGTACCAAACAGTACAATAAATGTACCCAGGCCTAATGTATGAAACTGTAACCCCTCTGTATATCCCTTTGACAATTATAAAAAGAATGATACTGACCACATAAAAACTGTGTACATCTTTGCAAGGAAACTAAGCAACCTTATGAAGGCACTGAATAGACTCAGGTATAGTCCTTTGGGTATTTTTTTTTTCTGACATATAGAAGGTAAAAGCTGAAACTCATTAAAAAACCCTATTCCATCAAAAGCAATACTTTTTATAATCAATAGGAATAGCCATGAGTTGCCTTTGCATTTTCAAGTATAGTTAAATAATGATAGAGTAAAATTAAGGGGAAAGGAAGCACAGTTTTTGAAATAGAAATTTCTATGAGGTGATAAGAAATTTATAAATGGAAGGTAAGAAAATGAGCTTAAAAAGATGAAAGAGTTAGAAAGAACTGTGCCGGGCTGCATATTAACAACAAAATCTACCAGAACTGATAGTTTTGTAATTAAACCATTCGAGGGAAAAAAAGGGAAAAACAGATTCAGAAAACACTTGAATGATTGTTGAATATCTTTGAAAAATATTCTAGTACAAAACATGTTTGAGAAGTCTCTGTCAATCCCTTTCTTTTAAGTCAGTGGCAGAGAAAAATCTAAAACTGAAGCTCCATGTACAACCATCTCTTTTCCAACACAATATTTCAGCCTACACAATAACAATTATAGCTGACACCTATTGACAGCATACTCTACTCAATATTATCACATTTGATCCTTACAGCAGCCTTACAAGTTACATATTGTTTTATTGATGAAGAAATTGAGGCTCAGAGAAACTGTTGCAAGGTGAAAGTCAAATAGCCAATAAACAACAGATATAAAAATTGGAGTAGAACTAGAGTTTACATTCCTAAATTGCGCAAGCCTTATTGTCCTAAAAATATCCTGGAATCATCTTCTGTAAAAGGAGAAATACATTTAAATCAAAGGATTCAGAGAGAAAACATACATACTGTCAATTTGGATAGAACAATAAAAATTCCTAAATTATGGTAAAAATATTCAGGTTTTTAAAAAGAAAACTTGAGGTTGTCCCATGCAAACAATTTGATTTATATATTCTATTAATTTATCAAACTTTTGGTAGCTAAAAAAGTTTCCAGTTTCTAGAATAAGCAGAATACAAAATATAAAATTATAATTACCAGATAACCTGAACTGGATAAGAGTATGTTAATGTTTGTAAAGTTACATATAAAAAGTTTACTGATTACCATAATGAAATAATTATTAGATCAGGTAGGAACAAATGGGTGTATCCACACATATGTGAGAAAGGAACAAAGATGTAGAGATCAGAATGAAAGTCAAAGGGAGGTCATGGATATCACAGATCTTAGAAGGATGAAAGTGATTATTACATAGACAAAGAAAGGACATCAGTTCAATGTAGAGGAAGGAGTTTGTTTACCTAGAGACATGAGTTTATTTGTATAACAATTATATAAGTCAAATGCTAGATATGCCAGTTATTGTTCAAGAAACTGGAGAAACAACAACAGACATGACACATTTGACCCTTGTAGAGTTTACATTCCAATATAAAACAAATATAAAAGCATATTCTAAAAGAAAATATAACTTCAGGTAGCAATAAAAAAAAGCCGGGATATTATCTGAGGATATTTTATTTTGTTTAATATACAGTGATCCAAAAGTCTCTGTAGAAAACTACTATTTGTTTTGGTAAATTAGAAAATTAGCTAGTGACCAGATTATTGACAGAGAGAGAGAGAGAGAGAGAGAGAGAGAGAGAGAGAGAGAGAGACAGAGACAGAGACAGAGACAGAGAGACAGAGAGACAGAGAGAGACAGAGACTGAGATTGTTTGTGTAGTTTGACTGAGTGCTCTGCTCAAGTCATATTGGATTGAGATAAAAGAAAATGCATAAATATTTGGTGTGTTTTGCAAAATATTCTCCCATATTAAAGGCTAAAAATGGTTTTTAGTAAAAAAATTATAACCATCTAAGACTGCCTGTTGCACTGCTTATATATTATTCTCAAACATCTCAAACCCATGTTACATAGAAACCTGGCAACCATTGGTTGTTTACTGGACTATTGTTTTGTTGTACAATAAGGTGAGATGATTTAACAAGCAGCACTCCCTCTTAAATTTTTTTCTGTCATGCATACTTTGTGTTTTCAAAAATATTTCACTAAAGTGGTATGTATATTATCCACCAAGACTGCTAGCATGCCTTAAAATTTGGTTTCTGAACTGTGCCATACACAAATCACATTAATGTTGTTCCTAAGTGAAAACCAAGGACAGTTGCTTGACAGTATGATTAAGAGTGGCTCTAATGGAATTAGAACTACTAAAACAATTTAGGAAGTATGTTAAAGGTAGAGAGCCCTTGGGAAAGAGCTGTAAATGGTGATGATGTAGCTAACAAGAAAGCTACTTCTATCAAAGGAAGATTCACTTATTCGCTTAAAAAGAAAATAGGCTGCATAGTCAAAACAGTCTCTTGAATTTAAAATTTTCAACATTCCTCCAATCTAACTGAAACTATTCTGCTTATTTTCACACTTGTTAGGTAAGAAACCAAACTTACTTAATTCTTCAATGAGAAAAAGTTCTCAATATACTTTAGTACTTAGACTGAATTTGAAAAGGAGAATATAATTCAATGACATTTTATTATTAATTTTGAGTCATGCTAATTAAATTGCAATATTTTGCAGAAATAACTTATTTTTTTAGTAATAATCATTTATTGTCAAAGTAATGTACAGAGGGTTTACAGTTTTATACGTTAGACCTTGGGTACATTTCTTGTACTGTTTGTTACCTCCTCCATCATTCCCCCCTCCCCCCTCCTCCTATCCCTCTCCCTCCATGAGTTGTTCAGTTGGTTTACACCAAATGGTTTTACACCTATTACTTTTGGAGTCGTTTGTCCTTTCATCCTTTGTCTCTCGATTTTGATATTCCCTTTCACTTCCCCAGTTCTAATACCAGTATATACAGTATCCAGGGTACTCAGATGAGATACAGTGATAGCATGGGGACAAACACAGGAAGGGGAAACAAGAGGACCATCAACAAAAGAAACTACAGTTTCACATGGCATGTTGAAAGTAATTACAACAGTGATATAAATACTCATTTCCATAACATGGAGTTCATTTCCCTTAGCATCATGTTATATGTTCTTAAGGAGATAGCTGTTGGGCTTTTGTGATCCTCTGCTGTGACTAGCCTAAACCTGTGCTAATTATTCCCTATCAGGGAAACCATAGAGTCCATGTTTCTTTGGGTTTGTCTCACTTCACTTAGTATAATTTTTTCCAAGTCCTTCCATTTCCTTACAAATGGGGCAATGTCATTCTTTCTGATAGAGGCATAAAATTCCATTGTGCATATGTACCACATTGTCCTGATCCAGTCGTCTACTGAGGGCCATCTGGGTTGGTTCCATATTTTTTCTATGACAAATTGTGCTGCGATGAACATTGTTGTGCTGGTGGCTTTAGAGTGTTCTTGTTTGTAGTCCTTTGGGTAGATGTCCAAAAGTGGGGCTACTAGGTCATAGGAGAGCTCTATGTTTAGCCTTCTGAGGAATCTCCATACCTCTTTCCAGAGTACCTGAACCGGGTTACATTCCCACTAACAATGAAGTAGGGTTCCCTTTTGGCCACATCCCCTCCAACATTTGTTATTTTTAGTTTTCTTGATAATGGACATTCTTACTGGCATGAGGTGGAATCTCAATGTTGTTTTGATTTGCATTTCTTTTATGGCCATATGTCTCTTGGCCTTTCTCATTTCCTCATCAGATAAGTCTCTTTTTAAGTCTTTAGCCCACTTTTTGATGGAGCTGTTGGTTCTTTGTGGTTTTGTTTTGGAGGAATTTAATTTTTTAGTTCTCCATATATTTTAGATATGAGGCTTTTGTCCATTGTATGGCCGCTAAAGGTCTTTTCTCAATATGTGGGCTTTCTGTTTATCTTGCAAGCTATATTCTTTGCCCTGCAGAAGCTCTGCAGCTTGATGCAGTCCCATTTGTCTAACCTTTCTTTCATTTGTTGCAATTCCAGGCCTTTATTAAGGCAGTTTCGTCCTGTGCCAAGGATCCCAAGTGTTTCTCCTACACCTTCTTGTAGTGTTTTCAGGGTATCTGTTTTAATTTTGAGGTATTTGATCCATTCGGAATTTATTTTGGTGCAGGGTGTTACATAGGGATCTTGTTTTAGTTTGTTGCATGTGTTGAACTAGTTTTGCCAGCACCATTTGTTAAAGAGGCGATCTTTCTTCCATCCTATTTTTTTAGCTCCTTTATCAAATATTAAGAAGGCATCCTTCTGTGGATTCATTTCTGGGTCTTCTGTTGCATTGGTCTTCAGGCTTGTCCTGTGCCAATACCAAGCTGTTTTTATTACGATAGATTTGTAATACAGCTTGAAGTTTGCTATAGTGATTCCTCTAGCACTGTTATTTCTGCTTAGAATTGTTTTTGTTATTCGGGGTCTTTTGTTGCTCCATGTGAATTTCTGGATTGCTTCCTCTATTTCATTACAAAATTGTGTTAGGATATTAATGGGTATTGCATTGAATTTGTAGGTGCTTTTGGCAATATTTGACTATATTAATCCTCCCAATCCAGGAGCATGGGAGGTTCTTCCATTTCTTTAGTTCTGCCTTAATTTCATTTCACATGTTTTTAAAATTCTCATCATAGAGTACTTTCACTTCTTTGGTTAAGGTTATTCCTAGGTATTTTCTGTTTTTTTGAGGCTATTGCAAAAGGAGTTGCTTTCCTGATTTCGACCTCATTAGTATAGAGAAAGGCCGTTGATTTTTGAGGGTTTATTTTACATCCTGCTACTTTGCCAAATTTTGGATCAGCTCTAGTAGCTTTGGAGTAGAGACTATGAGGTTCTTTTGGTATGGGATCACGTCATCTGCGAAGAGAGAAAGTTTAGCTTCATCTTTTCCTATTTGCATCCCCTTTATGTTTTTCTCTTGCCTAAATGCTCTGACTAGGAATTGCAGTACTATGTTGAAGAGGAGAGGAGAGAGCGGACATCCTTGTTTACTCGTGATTTTAAAGGGAATGGCTTTCACTTTCCACCATTCAGAATTATGCTTGTTGTTCGTTTGTCATAGACTGCCTTTATTATATTCACGAGTGTTCTCTGGAATCCCAGTTTTTCCAGGGCTTTTATCATAAATGGGTACTGGATTTTATCGAACACCGTTTCCGCATCTAGGGATAGAAACATGTGATTCTTTACCTTGCTCTTGTTGATATGGTGGATTACCTTAATTGACTTGTGGATATTGAATCAACTTTGCATCTCTGGGATGAATCCAGTTTGATTATGGTGTATGATTTTTGATGACCTGTTGAAGTCAATTGGTGAAAATTTTGTTGAGAATTTTTGCATCAATGTTCAACAGGGAAATCGGTCTATAGTTCTCTTTCCTTGATGAGTCCTTGCCTGGGTTTAGGATGAGAGTTATACTTGCATCATAGAAAGTGTTTGGTAGCAAACTTTCTCTTTCAATTTCAATGAAGAGTTTGAGAAATATTGGTGTGAGTTCTGTTTCAAAGTCCTTGTATAATTCTGCTGTGAATCTATACAGACTTGGGCTTTTCTTTGATGGAAGATCTCCCATTGCAGTTTGTATTTCAATGCTGGATATGGGTGTGTTTAGAAGATTTAAATGTTCATAGTTGATTTTGGGGATATCAATTTTTGCTAGGAAATCACCCATTTCTTCCAGGTTCTCGAATTTGTTGGTGTAAAGTTTTGCAAAATAGTCCCTTATTGTGTGCTGAATTTTGGTTGTTTCTGTGGTGATATTACCTGTTTCATCTCTGATCTTGTTTATTTGGGTGTGCTGACTTTTTTTTTTTTTTGGTCAGATTTGCTAGGGGTCTATCTATCTTGTTAATTTTTTCAAAGAACCAACTCTTAGTTTCATTGATTGTTTCAATTTTTTTTTTTACTCTAAGTCATTTAATTCTGATTTGATTTTAGTTATTTGCTTCCATTTATTGGCTTAGAATTCGGCTTGTTGTTTTCTTTCGAGGAGCTTAAAGTGCTTCTTTAAGTTGGTGAATTGCTGTTTCTCCTGTTTGTTGATGTAGGCACTCAGAGATATAAATTTTCCTCTGAGTACTGCCTTTGCTGTGTTCCAAAGGAGCTAGTACTTTGTGAGCTCATCTTGGTTTATTTCCATAAACATTTGAATTTCTGTTCTAATTTCTTCAATGACCCACTGATTGTTCAGTAATGTGTTATTTAATCTCCATGAATTGTAGGATTTTCTGTGGAGGTTGTTTTAGTTGAGCTCTAATTTCATTCCTTATGGTCTGAGAAAATGCAGGGAATGATTTCAATACTTCTGAATTTGTACAGGTTTTCTTCATGCCCTAAGATGTGATCCATTTTGTAGAATGTTCCATGTGCTGCTGAAAAGAATGTGTATTCTGGTGTTGCTGTGTGGAACATTCTGTGGATGTCAGTTAAGTCTAGTTTCTCTATGCAGTTGTTTAGTTCTGAGGTTTCTTTGCTCAGTTTTTGGTGTGTTGATCTGTCCAGAGGTGAAAGTGGAGTGTTAAAGCCTCCAACTATCAATGTGTTTGGGTCTATGAGTGTTTTTAGTCAGTAGTGTTTGTTTGATGAAGTTGGGAGCTCCTGTATTTGGGGTGTAGATATTTAGAATGGCTCTATCCTCCTGTAGGAGGGATCCCTTTATTAGTATGTAGTAACCTTCTTTGCCTCTTCTTACCATTTTTAATTTGAAGTAAATTTCATCTGATACTAGGATTGCAACTCCAGCCTGCTTATGGGGGCCATTTGCTTGGTAGATTTTATTCCAGCCTTTCACTTTTAGAAGACGTTTGCTTTTGCTGGATAGTTGTGTCTCTTGGAGGCAGCAGAAAGATGGATCTTGATTTTTGATCCAACTTATGAGCCCATGTCGTTTAATTGGAGAATTAAGTCCATTAATGTTGACAGTTAAGATTGAGAGCTGATCGTTTTTTCCTTTCATTATCTCTATCTTGTTAAAAGCTGATCTAATATTCTGGTTTTCTATTTAGGGTTCATTTCTCTGTCTACATTGTGATCTTGATTATTTTCCATGTATAGTGTACATCCTTGAGAATTTTTTGTAAAGCTGGTTGGGTGGAGATATATTGTTTCAGTTTTTCCTTACTGTGGAAGATTTTTATTTGACCTTTGGCTATGAATGAGAGTTTAGCTGGGTACAGTTTTCTTGGTTGATAGTTATTTTTCTTTACGGTGTAGCATACCTCATTCCAGGCTCTCTTGCTTTCATGATCTCTGCCGAGAAGTCTGGGATAATTGTGAATGGTTTTCACTTATATGATATTACTCTATTAAGGATTCTTTCCTTGCACTCTATTGATCCTGTTTTGATCACAATGTGTCAGTGGCATGTCCTATTCTGGTCTGGTCGGTTTGGGGTTCTGAATGTTTCTTGTATCTGGATAGGCCTATCGTTCTGGATATTTGGGAAGTTCTCAGCTAATATTCTGTTTAATAGGTTGCCTATTCAATTGACTTCTTTCTCTAGATTTTCCTAGATCCCTATTACCCTATTAGCCTTAAATTGGGCTTCCTGATTGTATCTTAGAGTTCCTGGAGTGATCTGTTTTGCTAATTGGATTGTTTTTGTATTGATTTTTTTTTTTTTTTTTTTGGTCAGTCCTGGGGCTTGGACTCAGGGCCTGAGCACTGTCCCTGGCTTCTTTTTGCTCAAGGCTAGCACTCTGCCACTTGAGCCACAGCGCCACTTCTGGCCATTTTCTGTATATGTGGTGCTGGGGAATTGAACCCAGGGCCTCATGTATAGGAGGCAAGCACTCTTGCCACTAGGCCATATCCCCAGCCCCTTGTATTGATTTTTGTTCTTTCTCCATAGATTCTAGGGAATCTTCGATTCCTGAGAATTGATCCTCTGCTTCATCTAGTCTGCTCTGTAGGATAGCTACTTGATTTTAAATCTCCCTTCCTTCTGAATGGTCTTTCTTGATGGCTTCCATGTCTTTGCTATAATTTTCTCTTAGGTCCTGTATGGACTTCTTTACTTCATTAATTTGGTTCTGAGTGCTGTCTCAAATATTTTAGCTGGGTAGGTATCTTTTCATTGGATTTTTCATTGGACTCTTGAAGTTCATTTATATTTCTGTTTGTGGAAGCCATGAAATCCTCTATTAATTTTTGGTTTAACTCCTCTTGCTTTAGAATAGTTGTGTAAAGAGATTCAAACTTTTCATTTAACATTTTTATCAGTAGAGTTTGTAGAGCATTTTGAGGGTTCTCTTCTAGGTCTTTAATTGACTGCTCTGCTTCCTGCCTGCTTTGAGTGGGAGATGAGATTCCCTTATTTTCCATCTTTCTTGTGCTTCTTCTGCCCATGTGGATTGGAAATGCCAATCTATAAGCACCTGTGAGCACCGTTTAAGACCCAAAACAGACCTTACCAAGCACTGTTGTATAAATCTTAGAAGTTCACAATTATATACAGATACCTTCCCTCTCTTTTTTTGTATATAAAAGTAAATTTGGTGTCCCCATAGAATAAAATTTTAATATAACAACCAAATCTGAGCCCTCTATTCAGTAGTTACTTATTTACCATTATAACCCTATGAGAAATTTTTGTTCTTATATTTAGTTATTTTAGGGCTGGTGGGATTCCTCTATGAACCCCTTTGACTCACTCAGATTGACCAGGGATCCCCTCTATCCAATAACCAAGGGTCAATGGAGTTTGGAAGTCCTGGAAGTAAATTGAGGAGGTAAGTTAGAGAAGAGAATAGAGTAAAATGAATGGGGGATGATGATTTTGGTTTAGTTTCAGTGAAGTGGAAAGTTGGAGAAGTGTAGAATCAGTAGAAAGAATGAGGTTAAATGATAGAGAATGGAGAGTCAACAGAAAAGAGTAAAGGTGTTAGTCAAAGGAAAGTAATTTTAAAGAAAGAAAATGTGAAAAGAGAAACAAAGAAAAAATACAGGAAAACAAACATACTAAACAAAAAATTTACCAAAAAAATCCCAATAAAACAAACAAATAAAAACAGAAAACAAAGAATAACTCAAAAATGAAAAATTAAAATTTAAAAAGTTTTTTAAAATGTTTTAAAAAATGGAGTCTTCCTTGTTTGGGCGGGCTCTTTCCAGTCTCTGGTTTCCTTGCAATGGTCTACAGTCTATTTTTGTGCTGCTTGGCTGGTTTGATTTGCTTTCAGCTTGCAGGGGGTGGATTTGCTCTGACCCTCCTCCCCTGTTAGTTATATCCTGGAGGGGTCTGTGGTTTGCACAGCTTGCAGGTAGGTCTTGAGTGTCCTCTGTAGTTGGGGGACGCTGAACAGTCTCAGGGACCGTGGCTCCTCCTGTCTGCTGTGGGGCTGCTGCCTTTAGTACCTAGCTCTGAATAGGCTGCAGACTCAGCAGGGCAGGGAGTCTCGGGCCTGGTTTACCCGGCTGAGGGTTGCTTGACCCAGGGAAGGTTCCTCCCTCCTGGGTGGGGCAACCTTCTATTGGGTGGAGCTGGCTGTGGAATTTAGCAGGGTTTGCTGGTGGGAGTTGGGAGTTCGGCATCCTTTGTAAAGGGGCCATCTGTCTGTCTTGGGAACTGTTTACCATCTGATTGTTCTGTGCTGCCAGTAGCTGCAGGCCACTTTCACTTTGAGTTTAGAATTTCCAGCTGCTAGAGAGTTGGCAGCCATAGCGTCAGTGAGGTGCGAGTGGGGGTGGCGGGGCACCTCTGGCTGAGTTTACCTGAGTCTGTGAGCCATGGCCCAGGAATGAGCCACCCACCTGGGTGGTGGGATGTTCTCCTGGGTGGAGCTGGCTCTCACCGGTCAGTCACTCTTGCCCTTTTCAAAGATGGCCCCTTCATCCTTGCTTTCTCCTGGCCTGCTTTAGTTCCAGTCTGGTCTGGCTGGGTCTGTGCCAGAGTCAAAGATAGCGCTTCGCTCTGGCAGTGGGGGAAAGGCTACCTTCCAGATGCTGCTCTGTGGTTGTGAGTGAGAATGCTTTCTCTTCGAATTTGGCCCATCCTTGCTCAGCCAGCGATCTGTGTCTGTCTGCCACCGTCTAGAGGATTTCTTCCTGGTCGCCACTGGGTGCTTTAGGTGTGCGGAATGCTGGATGCTGTGCTGGCACCAGCACTGGCATGGCAGTGGGATGCCACCCAGGGCTGAAATCTGTGTTTTCAGGCCAGCAAAGTCGATTTTTCCTTCCTGGCAAGAATGCCTATACTGATATAACTTATTTGGGCTGTCTTTCTAGGAGTAACATTTCTCTGGAGTGGTAAAATTGGGATGTTGGAGAGAGCTTAGCTAGGGCTCTGCTGTTCCTCCACCATCTTCCCAGAAGTCTCCTCCAGAAATAACTTCTCTTAGGTTTTATCCAGGCACAGAAATAGAGTAAACATACATCGACAATTTTCTTAGTAATGTATTTTACATGTCATGAAAGCTCCAATATTCAGCATTTTATTGGTTTCCTTTCAACAGGGCTACACATATGCATGTATATATACATGTGTGTATACACACATATATAGGGAGTGTACACACACATACACACATCTGCAGTATTGGTGTTTTAACTTAGGGCTGGTCTACTGCTCTAGCACATGAGCCATGCCTCCAGCCTAGCTTTGTCTAGTGTTTTGGAGATAGGCTCTCATGGGCATTTCTACCCAGCTAGCTTTGAAGAGCTACCCTCCAGATCTTAGCCCCTTAAGTTGCCAGGCATGCAGATATGATCATTTAAATTTTATTTATCTCTACTAAATATTTCACTAGAATATTGATTGGTCTTTAACAAGTGTATTGCAAGTTGAATTGATTCAGTAAGTCTGCTCTTATGTGTCTCATTCTGAGCTGGTCATCTGCCTGGTTTCTTGTGGAACAGGTATTCTTTCACTAATTGTTCTATTACCTTACAAATCCAAATATATCCTTAGTTATATATTTCAAATATGCCATCTTTACTTTTTATTTTAGGTTCTATTTAGTTATAATCTAGATCATTTGTATGCTAGCTGTGCATTGTATTTCAGATTAATATGTTATTTAACATCTACATCTTATATTCATACCCTTGCCAGATCTGACATTTTGTTGTGAAACAATATGGCTTTGGGTGGTATGGCATATGGCCTTCTATTTGATGGCATTTAAAAGGGTCAATAAATTACACTTGTGTCTCTGTCATGTTCAAAACCAATGGAGAGATAAGCATAGCAGTCAGGCAGATGGAGATAAATATTTTAATTTTTCTTTTTACTAATACATTTTCATCAGAAAAAAATGTGTTTTTCAGTATGTGCAAAATGAATCGTGGCATAGGAAAATTAACAGCTTATCATAGGTTTTACAAGACAATTGCAAACCGACTCTGTGGGGGAGGGGGCAGCTTTCCATGGAAAATTTATGTTATAGAGAACAGCCTGTTTTCTACTTCATGTCATCCATGAAGATTGTGATTCATCCCAGAAGTAGAATAAATTAGGGAAGAAAGACTAAAAAAGTTACCTCCTAAGAATGGTCAGAGATGTCCTGGGGTTTGCCTGAAGAAAATCTCAATTGGTTGGCAAAATCCTCTTTTGCCAACTACTCACCTGTGTCAGGCTGGGTCCTTTTCATGTATTTAACCAAAACCACACATTACATCTGAGAGTATGGGAAACAAATCTATAGATCAGTGGTCTTCCTCTAAGTCAGTCACAAAAGGCACCACACACAAAGCATCTCACTTGATTAATTCTTTATTTTAAAATACAATTACTTTTTTCACCTAAGCTATTTATTTATCATATTTTTGCTTCATGTGAATTAATAATCATTGGGATCTCCTATTTATTATAAGGAAAATGTAATTCACATGAACAAAACTGCTTCATTACCTTTAATGATATTTAAAGATATAAAGGTGTCCAGAGTTTAAAAAGTTTGAGGCCTATGTCTTAATGAAAGCTTCTTTGTATGGGAATGGTAGTGTCAGCATCTAGATAGACATGAGCAGGAACAAAGATATGTCTCAGGTTTCAGTATTCTGTTTCCTTTTGAGGAGAAGAACACATAAAAAATCCCTTGATGGTTCACATCTTGGGTGAACAATTCATATAATGGCCACCTAAGAGTCAATAACTAAGTTAATGTCCCTCAAATTGTCTGTGGTTTCAATGTACCATAACAAAGTTAAACCACAAAAGGCAAAGAAGATTGAATGTACAAGCAAAAGATTTCCTACACTCAGGCAGCATCCATAAAATTGTCAGAACAGTTTGGAAGGCCTAGTTTCATATCAGCTAGAAACCTCCTATAGAAATTCCAAATCCCCCAAGATTGACTAGACTCTTCACATAGTCAGTCCTTCCTGAATTGCCCACTCCACTCCTTGAAGAGTACTCCCCACATGATTCAGCTGCTGACTCTAAGATGTGCTCATGCTTTGCTTATAAGTTATTCTTTACTGTCTTTCTACCCTTCATGGTTGTTTTACTGTATGGTTCTTCTGCCACATGTAGGCCTGCATCATAATCTCAGATGCTGTACCAAAAACTGAGGAACATCAAGAGCACTTTATAGATCATTCATGGAAACATGAAAGGTTAAATAATGGGGTGAGACAGAGAGGGAAGGGGAAATGATGAAAGGAGTGATATTGATCAAGATCCATCGTACTTATAAACTGATATGCTGAGTGGTAACCCTTTTGTACAAATATATATAGTCATGGGGCCTGGGTGCTGTCTCTGAGCTCTTCAGTTCAAGGCTAGCGTTCTACCACTTGAGCCACAGTGCCACTTCTTTAAATATAATATTTAAGGAGCTTTAAAAACATACAAATAAAGAAATATGAAGGAGTGGAAGTAATTATTTCTTTCTATGTATTTACTTCACTGTAGACTATTGTTTAGATTCAGCTCTACTAACTTCAGATACAAGTAAGTATTCATCAAGCACTATGAATTCTGCTTCTGTTGTTTTGAACAGAAGTTGATAACCTTCACCAATAGCGTGTGAGTATACAGTAGAGCTGGGGGTAAGTTGTATTTAAATTTCACTAGCAGACTTGTTCATGGGCACTATACTTCTGCCTTAACTTGAAGGAGATTATGGAAATAAACTTAGAAAAAAATGATTCTTCAATAATTAATTCAATGAAAAAATGTAGTTGAAAAAAATTTTAAACAATATCATGTCCTTTGGAGGAGGGCTCAGGAAGATCGTTCAAGTTCAGTCATCAACATCATATTTATTTTAATCCACTTCCTGCATTGTGGAAAATTATCAGTTAAAATCCCCATCATCATTTATGTTTTGCACTGGGAGGTGACAAATTTAGACTACATTTAATGTCCTCTGTTCAATGCACTGCTCAGTATTTATCTTTGTTGTATGCCAGTCTAAACAACTAGCCTTGGCCTAGTTTGTTCATTCTCATTTTGTTTTTCTCTCTGAGAAGATATATTTATGCTCGCCTACTCTTGTTTTTCTTCATTTAGCATTTTTAAACCATCTTAAATCCTTTCTAGAAATGGGCACCCTTTCAAGAAATGCTGTGAAAAATAGCAAAATTGAGTAAATTATGTGCATGAAGGAGCAGAAGATTCAAACTCACCAGTGTCTATATTTACATTAGTTATTATTTCTTCCCATAACCCTGTGTCAAAAAGAAGAAATGAAAGTATGTAAATTTGCAAGGCTAATGCTTTTATACTAATTAAACTGGAGGACCTCAGGGTTTCCTGATTTTTTTTCTGTAATTACTCTAGTATGCCTTGTCACAGAGTGTTGCCACTTTTTTATTTGGAAATTTTACGGATCAGTGATATAAATGCAAATATAAATGAAAAGTCTTCACAAACATCCAAATCTCTATCTTGACTCATTTACTAAATCTTCTTCCATATTGGCCTTTTCTTTCCCCTCTACACAAAAGGTATTTATTTCTTTATTGGAAAACTCATTACATATGCTTGTGCAATGTCAATTAGCAACAGTGTAACAAGAATTTTATGTTTGAGCTACAATGAATTTCAGAGCAAATCTGTTGTTTTCAAGGCTGAGGCTGATATTGGAGAAGATCCAAATCATTACCTAAATTTACATTCTATCCTATACATGAATCTTTTTACAACTTCCTATAGAGTATATAGAAATAAACCAAAGTTTGTTTCCTTTTGTTCTTCTTTGGTGCTATTGTGTGAATACCTTTTGGGTGCTATTGTATTAATGCAGCCAGCATTTGGAGGCTAAGATATTAATTAGAATAAAGGAACCAACACAGAATAAGTCTCAGAAGAAACTCAGCTTGTGAAGAAAGGAAATTGCCTGGTGAGAATCTGAATTTTAATGGCTCTGGTTTCAAAAACAGAAACCAAATTAAAGGTAATGCAGTAAAAATCAGTGTTTTCCCATGAGTTTCTGGTTGCTTTGTTTTGGGAATTATTTGGTCAGTTTTGTTTCAGTGTCTTTGTGCTTAAAGTCCCCTTCTTCAAAAGTAGCATCATTTCCCCTTGAAAACTCAGACCACTTTGAGATGGCTTTCTCAAGATATGTCTCCTGGAACTTAGATAACAAACTCAAGATTACCAAGTAGGAAGTTTATCACTGAGGCACCTCAAAACTACTTCTGTAAATACTGAGGAGAGAGAAAGAACCCGACTGTGAGATCATCCTAAATTGTTTCAAACTGAAGTAAGAGCCAGACAATTCCACTCCAGCATGGTGTAGTCATGGTATCTAACTTTTGGAGTCAGACAGAAATGTGGGTGAAGCTGCTCCTTTCATCTGCAGACTAATTTTAGGGAAGTAACTCAAGTGTGAATGATGCTATGCTAGTCAGCTGATAGCAAATCTGGTAGATAGGGTGTCCTTCTAAGTTCTAAAGAAATTTGACTGGCTTTTCCTAAGCATTCTATATCTTCTGGATCTTTCACTTTTACAATATCACCCCATGTATGAACAGTTAACCAAATCTTTTTGAGGTTTTTCTTTTCCTCATAACCATGCCCTTTTCAGGACACAGCTGTGGACATTTGATATAGCAACTGGTAGAAAAAGTCTGAGCACCATGTCTGTGTGTCACTAAAATGCTGTACTTCTGCTTCCTCATGCCTGTTAACGTAATAGAAGTTATACTTCTTCCTGAGTAAGAGATTAATTGTGCTAATGGGAATAATACCTCTGGTCCTTGCACTCTAGTTGTTTGTTTGCCTAAGGACACGAAGGTGACCATATTGCAGCCATAGCTGAGTGATTAGTGGGACATGTGCTGTATCCCCTAATGGCACAAGGACTCCTACTACTGCACAGTTACAAGGAAGAGAAGCTCACAATCATCATATGCATCAATGTAAATGATGGTAAGCGAGGGCAACCTGCTTCAATCCTTGCACTCTCAATCCAAATTGGAAGTATTCTGCCTATTAAGGACACAGAACCTTTGTTTTAGTACTAGGGTAGTTAACGACAAAGGCTAGTCAGTGTCAATTGCTGAATTGTTTTGTCCCATTTCTTGAGGCATTTAAAATACTTTAGGACCAGTTTTAGAGGTTCAAATATGTGTCCCTTCCCTAGAATACTTAGTCCCTATCGGTCCATCTTTTTCCTTCTGAATAAGCAATCTTCAAATAGCCATGAATCCATTTACTCTAACCTCAGGCATCTCTTATGTATTCATAAGAATACATCTAATATTCATACTAATACATTTTAATAATTCATAATAATACATTTCTGATGTATTCATAAGAATACATCTAAAGATTTGCCTATTTGAGAAGAGATTTCTTTTATTCTTGCCTTTCTAAACATCCCTTGAGTAAGGCTGTACTATAGCTCTTACTCATGTCTAGCTAAAGAAACATATACTACATGAAGCCATCTTTTAAATTTTTCTGGTATTTTCTTACTGTCATTATGTAGCCATAGATGTTACCTGAGGGACCAGATAATGAGTGACATGACAGTCTTGGTTGCCTTTGTGTGCAATCCTGTTGTGTGTGTTTGTGCCCAATCCTAAACACACCATTTCTAGCTTATGACAGATTGCTGATAGGTGAGCCTAACCATATGGCTCTGATGAGTCTGACAAAACCCAGTTCATGATGTAAGTTCTGGTAGCTTGGTCACTTCATATCTCATGCTCCATGCTTCACTTTAGGGTCCAGGAGCAAGCCATGTGCTCTTTTGTGAGTAGCTTCTAGTTCTTTTCTGTAAATCACATGGCCATCCTTCAGAAAGGACAGTTTCTGAGTCGATGGGAGGATCACATTTCAGTTATTTTACTGGTATATCCTATTCTTTCTACATACCATCATTTCCATTAAAGACCCCTCTGAAACCATACATGCTGAGTGATACTATTCTGCAGAGCATTTTTGTAGCCTGAGGCTATTGAATGCCAACAGCCTTTATATTCCTAAGTACCAGGTGAAAGAATTCTCACATGAAAGAAATATTTCAGAGGGCTATTAGGCACAATGTTTCCTTCTTATTGTGAAGAATTGCCAGATGTCAAGGTTTGTTCTTTATTTGAAAGTAGTATCTTAGAATCTCCCAGGCTGCTCCACTTCCCCAAATTTCTCTGATGTGGTAGTCCTCTGATTGTTGACAACTCTTGTCTCCTGCATCCAGTTCCTCTCTCTATGGTTACAAAACCTCATGAAATTCATTTCTGTCAGTGTTTCCCTTACCACTCACCATATGCACCAAATTTGGGGTATTTTTCAAGTAGTATATAGATTCTGATTTTATTTCTTAATTATGAAGCATGAAATTAAACACACGAAGGTATTAAATAGTAAGCCTCATAGGTCGGCTATTTTTAGGTTTTATGTTCTTGAACCCAGTATATGTCAATATGATATAAAACACATCTAATGAAAATAAGAACTTTCTCTAAACTAAAGAGATTTTAAACTGAAGAATTACATGGTTGCTGATATTTTTTGAACACTTTAAATTTCTCAGGAACAATTAGATATACAAAAATAAGAAGTCTCTACGTGGCTTAATTAGTGAATCATTGCTCTAGGAAGAGGATAATAGAAAAAGAACATCTATTACTTTTATTTTTATTTTTGTCATTTCTGGGGCTTGAACTCTGGGCCTGGGCCTTGCCCCTGAGTTTCTTTGTTCTGAAGGCTAGTGCTCAACCACCTGAGCCCCAGCACCACTGCTGGCTTTTTCTGAGCAGTTTATTAGAGATAAGAGTCTCACAGACTTTTCTGTCCAGGTTGGTTTCAAACTGCAATCAATCCTCATATATCAGCCTCCTGAGTTGCTAGGATTACAAGAGTGAGAGCCAGTTAAGAATAAGAAATTTAAAACAGATTATAAAATAGGTAGAATGGGGACAGAAAATAAAAAGCTGTACACTATGTCTTAATTACAACTAAGGAAAGAAAAACATAGACTTAAATATAATAAACAAAAATAAAAGCAAATAAATCATAGCTATGGACATTAAGCCCTTACTATGTGCCACAACCCTATACATAGGTATACAAATATTTTTTAATGTAGTCATCATTATCATTACCCATGAGTCTCAGAGAAAAAAGTCATCAGAAAAAGGCACAAAAATGTTGCAGTCCATATGATCAGCCAGGTTTTCTGACTCTAGAACCAAGCTCTTTAAAACTGTGTGAGGATATTTGGGGCACAGTTCTGAGCTGGGTGATGGAAACAATACTCTCTCATCTACTAAATATAAAATCCAAGGCAATATAT
Organism: Perognathus longimembris pacificus; assembly: GCF_023159225.1. NCBI lineage: Eukaryota > Metazoa > Chordata > Mammalia > Rodentia > Heteromyidae > Perognathus > Perognathus longimembris. Next base: position 44,149,972 of record NC_063169.1, read on the forward strand.
TTGACCTTAATTGAGCAATTTCTGGCTAAGATCTTACTAGTGAAGTTCAATACTTACCTGACACTTAACTAGACTTTGACTTGGAAGCTGTCAATAAAAAAAAAAAAAGAACTCTACTTCTGACTATAAAGGAAACACTTGGAAGCCATTTTATTTTCAATGCTGGTAGGATATTAAAAACAATTGCTACTCTAGCTCATGAAGTAACAAAATATCTTTCAACAATTACTTGAATGAAAGATCTGGATATTATGGTATAAGCTGGTTATGGGAACTGTTCGGATTAAAAATTCATAGAATAATGTTGGGAATCAATGTATAATGGAATTCCACTGTAACCCATATTTAAATGTGCACTTAGGCATTGAATTTTTACATTGAAATACATAGGGCAAAAATTGTGGGATGGGGTTTAATTAACATATGGGGGTTTCGTTAATGTGCAAACAGTAATTCCAAGAGTTCTGGGGAGCATTTAAAAATAAGATTAGATACATTGTTCTCAAAACACTCTATTCCATTATATTAAACTTAGAGCAACCTATCTTTATGAATGCACATAGAGTGAATCCCCATTGGACCTGGAAAGAGATTGTTGTGCTTTGTGATTAGAGAAATAAACAAAGGAATGATGTTTTATGACATTGGCAGCTGTAATCACTCACCATGACATGCGTCTTGATGAATAATCCAGAGGAATTCTGTTGTTGTTGTTCTTGATCTAATAGTTTCAGACATAAAGCATTAGCCACATGAGGTCACTGTTGTACATACATGAATTATAACTACTGTATAAATCTTAATTCTCCTGGATGAATGGTGTTGAGATGTATGAGTTGAATAAATAGCATATCTTAAGGGATGTAAACAGGGTATTCAACTAAATATACTTTAGGAAAATATTTAAATTAGATATATGTCTTTAAATTTTTAGGATGTCTGTTTTGAATAAGTCAGTAATTATTTTTCAATAAGTCATAATTTTAATTTTAGAATATTTTCAGGAAAGAAAATGAAGGTTTAATGAGAAATGCAGCTGGTTTTGTCCTTAAAGTCCTTCTGAAGTGATCTGTATCTGAGAATGTGGAGGTTCCACCTTCACTGTAGTTTTAAAGAATATTATAAGTTTCCTGGTCTTGTACCCATCAATTATTGTGGAATCTCTTTAGCAAAGTAACAAATAAATAATATACTATTTACAGTCTTTTGAAATCTGTGGGGCCGAACATTGATTGCAAAAAGCCCCCACAATTTCTGACATGTTGCTATTACTACACTCAGGGATTCATTTCCATTAAGGAACTTCAGAGATATGAGTTAAATTAGAGTGACAGAATACCAGGCTTTTATTCAATAGAAAACTCTGGATTGTATCTATAAGCCAGAGTACATGAGTGTGTGTGTGTGTGTGTGTGTGTGTGTGTGTGTTTTGTCAAAGTCATCAAGTACCTGTGTAGTATAAAGACCAATGAACCCCGCTTATTCATCCTTGTTACTGTGACTTTTGGTAATGCTGGACTGAACAGTAATTTTTAAATTGTTTTCTATTATATTAATCTTTATAATTGTACAATCTTCTAGTTATCTCTTCCTTTACTACTAATTCCTCTACCTGGAATACAAAACTAAATTTAGGTTTTATTTCCTATTTCTCAATTAACCTTATCTTAATCTTTCTATGTTCCCAATTTTGCATTCATTTCCATTTTTAAAATAACATCTATTAGGTCTGCTAGGAACAATAGCCCCTTCCCCTTCTTTACCTGCCTGAAAACAATAATCACCTATATAATGCCGCTCAACAAGAGTCCTCTCTCTCTTTCTCTCTTTTTCTCTTCTTCTTTCCCTTCTGTCTCCCTATGTGTCCATGTTGTGCAGGCTGCAGTTTGCTGTCCCTCCAATAAACTCTTCTCGGCCTGAACCATGTGGCCAGTTTTCTTTCCTGGGAACCCAACACCATCCGCATTCTCTGTCTACATAATTTGCATCCGTAGTCCAGTTCTTTACCTTCAAACTATCCTGCAGATATCATATAGCCGTTAGCATTTCCCCAACCTTAGGTCCTAAGCCCTTTGCACTAGCCCCAGATCCACCCAGACCTGAACTCCCTGCCCTAGAGCTCCCACCAGGACCGCTGGGCACTCCTACTCTCTGTCCAGACCTACCTGCACATGTAGAGTGCCTCCGCTATCCCCAGAGTTACAAGCTACCACCTGGATTAGGCACAAAAGCCTTATTGCTCCCTCTCTGGTGGGAGATATGGTCCCACTAATAAACCTCCTTATAAACCTTCTTCTCGTGGAAGTGACTGTCTCTGAGTCATCCCCTGGGATGGTTGGGATCGGTTATTACGGATATTGTATGACTGCCTCTAATTTGTTCTTGCCCAACAGTGCATGCTTAATAGGTATAACATGAATGGATATAGTTATGTGGCTATAGTTATGAATCAAGTATATTCCAGTTCATGTGCAAGTTATTTGTGTTAGGGTAACTCTAGTTCATATATAATACAAGAATATGGATGAAATCACTACTTTTCTTTACATTTGTATCTTCTGAAGATTTTTAGTAAGTCAAATGAATATGCTACCTTATCTAATAAAATATTAAAATTCATCGGAAATGGTTACTGCTTTTTTTTTCCATATTTGGTCACTAATTTATATTCCTGGGAAACCTTTTTTGACTTTTTCCACTTCATTTTCTAATGTGCCCTTTAAGAGTTTTCAGAGTATTTTATTACATATCATTCCTCACAAACTTAATAGGGCCAAGATAAACATTGTGATAGTCTTGCTAAAGTGCTTACATTCCTATAATAAGTAACTCTTGAGCATTTTTTGTCTGATTTTTAAGACTCATTTTGAATAGCAAACAAATGAACTTAGATTAGGCAAGAAAGATGGCATTTTCATGAGTTCTAGATTATGTAAAAACAAAGGAAAATTGCTAATGACTATCATCTAGCATTTTAATATTAGTATGTTGTGAGATCAAAAGAATCTGATAGAATAAAATGATTCTATTCCTTCCTCAAGTACTTTCCATGTTAGAGAGTCTAGCCACCTTTTCACTTCTGTTTTTATGATTAATAAGGCTAATAAATTTTTAAGAGCCCAAACTGGGAAGCCTGTCTAAAATTAGCCTTACATAGTTTTTATTGTCCCTTTCATGGTAGCAGAAGTGACTATAAAAAAATACTAACCTCAGATTTTATTAAAGTTTTTTAACCAAATGAGTTAATTATGATTAGTTAATTTTAATGCTTAAATCAGTAACTTTTCAACTTAGTTTTACCATGCATGGTGAAATGTTTAATAATGTTGGCTACTATTATGTGAGGTTTAAGTTTGTTTCTATTTATAATTTCCAAACAAATCTTACAGATACAACATAAGTGAAATCTATTAATAAGAGTACTAATTGTTTTTGTTAATACTTGAGAGATTAGCAGAGATTAAAGTTAAAATTTATAAGATCATCATCATTGCTACTGTTTCGAGTTATTTATAATAGCCAGAATGATTATAATAGCCCAAGTACAGAAATTAATAACATAATATTTAAGATTTGGAAAACAACATTTTTTGCCATTTGGTAATAAGAAGAACCTTTTGGTACTAAGAACATTTTTCACCATTCAAATCAGTGTTATAAATTAGAGATGAGACTTAGAATTCAACATCACAGCATCATTCATCTCCTACAGCACCAGCTTTCATTAAGAAATTATTGTTAAATTAATTGGTCCACATAAAGACTGTAAACTGTGTCAGATATCACTACTGCCATCCCTGTGTGTATGTATAAGAGTGGGTAATTTGTATTTGCCAATGTGGCTTTATCCATATGCATGTCTGTTAATGACAGGTAGAAGAAATGAGCATGTGCTATTCCAATAGAGTATTTTCTCTCCCTTTGATTTCTATCAGTCACCTGATTTCTATTTTTATGCACAAACAAAATGCATAAGCTCTTGTGGTTGTCAAATGCATTATACATTTTAGTAAATTCCACTTGTGTTCTCAATTAAAAAGTTTATACATCAATGCCCATTGACAATTTTTTTCCACGGGACTTGTTTTTTGAAAAAATCCTGGAAAACATTCTAAGTAAGAGAAATCATTTGATCCTGTACTGACCAACACTTTGTTCTTGTCAGTATAGGAAAGAGTATTTAATATGAAAAATCTTTATTTAAACTGCATGGTTAGTGGGATAATGATAAAATCCTCCCAGGAAAGGTTGAATGTTCACCAGACAAGAGTTAGGGAGCCAGGCTCTGGATGACATGCACTGAGACATAAGTGCTCCAGATTGGTGCTCACATAAGCTGCAACTCTACTTCTGGATTTTGGGTAATTGAGTGAAGATAGGGGTCTTACTGACATTAGTGCCTAGCCTGGCTTGAAACTATGCTTCTTAGATTTCAGCCACCTGAGTAGATAGGATTATAGGAGGAAGCCAATGGTACCCAGGAAGTCTGTTTTTAAATAATTTAGTAATTGCCTTATGAATATTACAGAAATTTGATAAGATGTGTTTCTTTTATTTTTAATTTTATTAATCCGTGTCTTCTTTCTTTTGGTTAGTTTGGCTAAGAGTTTGTCAATCCTATTTTTAAAATAAGCTTCGATACACTTCTGTCTAGATCTTTATTATTTCTTTCCACTTAGTGCCTGTAGATTGGTCTTGTTCTTGTTTCTCTAACAGGTTCAGGTATGTTACTACTTTACTTATTGTAGAACTTTCTGACTTTTTATTGTAAAGGTGATGTAGAGAGAGGTTACAGTTACATAAGTCATATAATGAGTACATTTCTATTTGAACAGTGTCACTTCTTTCCTAGTTTTCTCCCAGTTTTTTCCTTCCCAACACTCCCCCACCCCACAAGTTGTACTGAAAATAATTTATTTTCAACCTAATGTCTATTGAATATCACTACCACATTTATTCAACCTTTGTCCAACCATTTCTGTGCTCCCCGTACCATCCCCCAAAGTATAAACTTAAAAGACAACAAGTGCAGGAGTCAAAAACAGCAACAAAGAGGGGGAAAAAGAAAAGAAACACAAAAAGTAAAATAAAAAAAGAACTCAACACATTTGTTTCCATTTCTTGGAGTTCATTTCCTCCATCTCCTCTTCATAAACATCACTTTATATGATCAATGCACATAGCTGTGGAGGCTTTGTGATCCTCTCTGAAGAATATCCTCCTTAGTATTGCTGAGTCAATGTTTAGAGTCCTGTGTAATTTATCATGTCCAACCATAACATTTTTGTTCTTTACTATCCATTGGATTTACTTGGAGATTTATAGACACCTTCTAGTTACTACAAATGAGAGAAAACATGCAACCTATGTTTCTTTGCATCTTTCTTACTTTGCTTAATATAATTTTTTCCAATTCTTTCTATTACCTTATGAATGGAGCAATACCACTCTTTGTGATGGAAGCATATAATCCCATTATGTGGTATTATGTGGTATATACCACATGATGTGGTATATACCACATCTGCTGAGGGGCATCTGGGGTGATTCCATTTCTTGGCTATTGTAAACAATGCTGCAATGAAAATAGTTATGTTGATCACTTTATTAAGTTAAGTACCTATCTATAAATTCTCCTAGCACTGCATTTTCATTTTCTTTTAATTGTAAAATGTATTCATTTTATTCATTATTCAGTAATCTTGCTGATCATTCAAATGGTCAGCCTTTATTTACTTTAAATATTTAATGTATTTTTCAGCTTCTTTTCTTATGTACTTATACATTTATTCTTTATGGTTGGTAAAATATAGAAAGCTATTCAAGGTTTTATACTCTCTAAGAGTTGCTTTATGTGCTAAAACATTACCTGTTTTGAAAAAAATATTCAAAAATGTATATTCTGTGGAAACTGGTTAAACTTTTCTGTATTATCCCTTTTACATACAGTGTCTAGTGGTTTTAAAATAGGATGTACTGTAGAACGGTAGCACTGGTTTTGGGTGTACCAGTATTTGCAATTTTCAGGTGATTTTGGTGGACTGACTCACTTATCAGTATGAAGTACATTTCTTTGTTTCCTCTGACTAATTTTAGTTTAAAATCTACTTCATCACATGCGGAAATAGCTATATGTTGAAATCTTATATGTTGATCCAAGTCATGCTTGTCTTTGACAATGAAATGTATTTCTTACTGACAACAAAATGTTGGGTCTTCCAGAAAGGCTACAAATCAAAGAAAGGTTGGACAAATGGGACTGCATCAAACTGCAGAGCTTCTGCAGGGCAAAGGACATAGCTCACAAGATAAACAGAAAGCCCACAGTCTGGGAGAAGATCTTTACCGGCCATTCAAAGGACAAAGGCCTCATATCTAAAACATATGCAGAACTAAAAAAAATACCTTCATCCAAAACAAAACTGCAAAGAACCAGTGGCCCCCTCATCAAGAGGGCTAGAGACTTAAAAAGAGACTTCTCTGATGAGGAAATGAGAATGGCCAAGAGGCATATGAAAAAGTGCTGTACATTACTGTCCATAAAGAAATGCAAATCAAAACAACATTGAGATTCCATCTCACCCCAGTAAGAGTGTCCTATATCAAGAAAACTAACAATAACAATTGTTGGAGGGGATGTGGCCAAAAGGGAACCCTACTTCATTGTTGGTGGGAATGTAAACTGGTTCAGCTACTCTGGCAAGCAGTATGGAGATTTCTCAGAAGGCTAAATATAGAACCCCCCTATGACCCAGCAGCCCCACTTTTGGGTATCTATCCAAAAAACCACAAACAAAATCACAATAAAGCCACCAGCACAACCATGTTCATCGCAGCACAATTTGTCATAGCTAGAATCTGGAACCAACCCACATGCCCCTCAGTAGACAAATGGGTTAGGAAAATGTGGCATATATACACAATGGAATTTTATGCCTCTATCAGAAAGAATGACATTGCCCCATTTGTAAGAAAATGGAAGGAATTAGAAAAAATTATACTAAGTGAAGTGAGCCAGACCCAAAGAAACATGGATACTATGGTCTCCCTTATTGGGAATAATTAGCACAGGTTTAGGCACTTCACAGCAGAGGATCACAAGACCCCAATAGCTATACCCTTATGATCATATAAGATGATGCTAAGTGAAATGAACTCCATGTTATGGAAACGATTGTTTACCACAGTTGTAACTACTTTCAACGTCCCATGTGTATCTTGGCTTCTACTATTGATGATGTTCTTGTATCACCTTCCTGTGGTTGTACCTACACTATCTCTGTAATCTTATCTGAGTATATTGGAAACCATCTATACTGGTATTGGAAGTAGGAAATTGAAAGGGAATACCAAAATCGAGAGACAAAGGTTAAAAAAAGACAAACAACTACAAAACTACAAAAGCAATACTTGAAAAACTGTTTGGTGTAAGTGAACTGAACACCTCATGGGGGGAAAGGGAAAGGGAAAGGGGGAGGAGGGATGGGGGAATGAGGGACAAGGTAACAAACAATACAAGAAATGTATCCAATGCCTAACGTATGAAACTGTAACGTCTCTGTACATCAGTTTCATAATAAAAAATTGAAAAAAATGTTGGCTCTTGTTTTACTTAACCTACTCCATCAGTATTTGCTTTGTGATTGGAGAATTGAGACCATTCTCATTCTGAGTTATTACTGAAAGGTATATGACATTTCTCATACATCTGTTTGTTCATTTGTTTTATAGTGTTTCATTCTTTCCTAATCTTATTTATTTATTGATTTGTTTAGTGAGATTTATTCTTTTCCATATTCTCACAGTGATGATTATCTTCCTCCTCCGTCTGTACAATTTCTTTAAGTATCTTCTCCAGTTCTTGTTTGATGGTAATGAATTTATTTATTTTCTGCTTATCATGGAAGGTTTTTATTTCTGCTTGCATTATTAAAAATGGCTTTTCTAGATTGAATAATCTACTTTGCCAATTATTTACTTTCAGGAATTGAAATGTATCAATCTATAATTTCTGGCCCTTAATAGTTTCTGTTACAAAATCTGTTATTATTTGTATGGGTTTGCCATGATAAATGAGTTGGCCCTGCTCCCTTGCTAATTTCAATATTCTTTCCTTCTTAATTGCATGTACATCTGTGTTTATGTGCATGTATGTGTCTTTCTGTCTGGGGCTTGAACTCAGGGTCTCCATGCTGTCCCTTTCACTTTCTTGCTCAAGGATAGAGCCTTACCACTTTAGCCTCAGGTCCACTTCTGCATTGTTTTTGTGGTTAACTCTAGATAAGAATCACACAGATTTTTCTGCCCAGGCTAGATTTGAATGATGATCCACAAATCTGAGCCTCCTGAATAGCAAGTACTAGTTGGCACGAGTCATAGCTGCCTGGCTACATATTTAATATTTGAACTCTCATACAATGTAGAAAGTTTCTTTGCTAGTCTTGTCTGGTGTCCTAAGTGCTTCCTATATGAGGATGTCCATCTCATTCTCAATATTTTGAAATTATTTTGCATATCTTATTGAAGATATTTTCCAAGTCTTTAGTCTGCACCTCTTCTTCTCTATCCTTTAGGCTTCTACCAGACAGGAATGGTCATCAAGTGTTCTGTACTAGGTTTAAGGCCTGTGAGAAGTCTAATATTGTCCTACATATAGAACTGCCAATCTGTGCTCAGATTCCCCCAGTATACTTTGTGTTTTTGTTTTCAGCTATTCAGTTCTCTCTCCCTTCTTGGGATCGAGCTTTGAGCATCAGGCTGTTTGCTATGTTTCTATCCTGCCTTTCTGTTTTACTGGGCATATCAGCAGTCCTGTGACTGCTCTTGTGGTTCCTGATACTCTTCTATTTCTCAATTGAGAATATAGTGTCTCTTCTGCTCCACAAACTCTTCTAGTTCATGTAGTTCAGTGGAGAAGAGAGCACATCTTCTCACTCATTCTCAAATTAAGTGCATAAGTCTTTTGAATTCCAAAGATATTTTTTCAACCGATTAAGCCACATAGCCAGTTAAGGTCAGAATGAAAGCCAAGCTAAAAGACTCAATATTCAAGTTGCTTTCTGATTTTAACTATATCTATCTATCTATCTGTCTGTCTTTCTGTCTGTCTATCTACCTGGGTGCTGATCTAGGCCGTGAACTCAGGGCCTGAGCAGTTTTTGTTTTTTGCTTAGAGCTAGTGCTCTAGTACTTGAGCCACAGCTCAGCTTCTGATTTTTTTTTTTTTGTAGTTAATTGAAGATAAGGGTCTCAGGTTTTTCTGCCCAGGCTGGCTTCAAACTGCTGATCCTCCATCCTCCAATCTCAGGCTGATATAGCTAGGATTATAGTCATAAGCCCACTCCAATGGGCTGTCACCTAAACTTTTGATTTTATCTCAGTGAGCATGAAGCTTGGAGTCAGACAGACATGAATTCAGATTGTAGTCTACTATGTATAATCAGAGTGCCTTTGGCCATATTATTACTGACCACACACATAACTTTTTCCATTGGTGACGTAGTGGCATTATGAAGATTTAATTAAACAAGAGATGTGGGGCTGGGGATATGGCCTAGTTGCAAGAGAGCTTGCCTTGTATACATGAGGCCCTGGGTTCGATTCCCCACACCACATATACAGAAAATGGCCAGAAGTGGCGCTGTGGCTCAAGTGGCAGAGTGCTAGCCTTGAGTAAAAGGAAGCCAGGGACAGTGCTCAGGCCCTGAGTCCAAGGTCCAGGACTGGCCCCCCCCAAAAAAATCCTTTAAATAAGAGGTGTGTAGTGCTTAGCAAAATGCTGTTCAAATAATATATGCCCATGTGCTCTGAATGCTTTATATCTTTAATTTTATCACTTTCTAGCCATTCTCTAACTGAAGGCAGCAAGGATAAAATATCACTGGCCCTGAATTTTCCCCTGCTTAATATACAAACTTTTTTGTTTAAAGGACCTACAAACTTACAGAAATATCTGTGTAAGATAAGATATATTTGAATCTCTGAAAGTTCTGGAAATTGCTTACTAGTGCTCAAAGGAAAATACAGGGGTTATTCTTCATTCTTAATGTTGCAGCCTTCTTCATGCTCTATGTGCCATTTGTAAGTAATTGCTTCCCAGTCCAGTTCCCTGGATATCTCAATCTGACCATTACCTCTGGCACCTAAGTGTCTTCTAAACAAAGAGCACAAAGAGCCCAATGTCTGAAGCACTGCAGTTGTGCCTTACCTGCTCTCTCTGTTATTCTTTCTGTCAAAACAGCCAAAGTTAAATTCAGATCACATTCATGTCTAACTTTAAGTATTACAGTGCACTTATGTGTTCTTGTTTTATTTTGAGTAAAAAAATATATCGTTTAAACCATGGCCTATGAGATCATTTTCTTACATTATCTAGACCTGTCTATCTCACTGGGATCATTACCTTCTGTATTGAGGTATTTATATTCTGGTCACTCCGATCATCATCCTTCCATGTGGATTTGATGTTTCTCCTCAGAGGAACTTTCAATTTCTTTTGTCTGACTTGTTTTCTTCCTAGATTTGCTCATGATGAGTGCTATCTTCACAATTTTAGATATTAGAGTTTTGCGTTTGTTTTTCTTCTTCTTGATATTGTCTTTTAGAGAGGCATAGCATAGCCTAATAATCTTACATAAAGGGTGATTATTTGTTATCATCCTTTGTAAAAACGTTTTATTATATGTTTGCTGACCCTTCCGGGTTATCAACTTTGGAATGCATATTAAATGTCAATACATACTTAATATTACTTATTTTTACCAAATAGAAAATAGATTCTAGTGAGCACCAGAATGTTCCTGGCTTATAGTGGGAACTGAAAACACAGCTACTGAGTATGACTTTTTATCCTTTATTCTGTTTCCTAAACTTTTATAGTTATCTTTATCTGCATGTTCTTATTGAACTTGCGATAATAATTTGGAGAATAAAATACAAGCTCTCACCTTCAACTTTATGGACCAAAACATAATGCTAAAGGAATAAACAACTGAATCAATGATGCTTAGTGGTGATGCAGGCCTCATAAATAATTTCAATGAAAAATAATATAAGAAACCTCATCAATATAGCCCTGTTTTCCAGATAAAGATGATAGATAATATATATGCTGAAAAATGATATTCCTAATACTGACTTAGGACAATTTGCAAACCTCAAGTTAAGCTAATATATAGCGAAACTGGAGGTTGTCTTCATAAATCTTAGATCAAATTATATGCGTGAAACTGTGGCTTTCTAAACGGATTAATGATGTCATACACCTAGCTTCCATTAATGGTCTACTCTCTCTGCCTCTCTCATTGTCTCACTTTGCTTTGCTACTTTAAAATATTTTGTTTTCATTAATATGATTACTTTAAATATAAAAATTCATGGGGCATAGTGTGATAATTCCACATATATACATAGTAATAATAATATCAAGGTAGCTAATGTCAACATTTCCTTAAATGTTCATTTTACTTTTGAATTAACCATTTTTGCCTCTTTCTCATTCTTCCCGGTCATTAGCAATCATATGTGTTCTTGCTAGGAAGTTCAGCAAACTTTTTTGCTTGGCTGGCCTCAAATTATAATCTTCCAGTTTCTAGCCTTTTGAGTAGCCAGAAATACAAGTGTGAAACTGTGAAATATGCACTGAGCATGAAAATATTTTCTTTCTCTTTATCTTTTTCTCTCATTCTTTTTTCCTTCCACGCTCCCTCCCTCCCTTTGTTCCTCCCTCCCTTGCTCCTTCCTTCCTTCCTTTTGTTCTTCCTTTCCTTCTTCATTTCTTCCATTCTTTGTATGTTTGCTGATAATAGAGCCTGAACTCAAGGCCTGGACACTCTCCCTAAGCTTTTTTATTTTTTACTCTAGGCTAGTGCTCTACTGTGTGTGATGTGGTTACCTGAAGATAAGAGTTTTTTGGATACTTTTTCCCAGGATGACTTACAACTGTAATCCACAGATCTCAGTCTCCAAAGTAGCTAGGACTACAGGCATGAGCCACAGATGCATGTGTACAAAGGCTTTTAACATCCACAACTTAGATTATAATTTATTTAAAACATCATACAGAATAATTAGTAAAGATATTAGCATAGGATAAATTCTAGAAAATAGATAAACTGTTTCTTAGGAGTGGCTATGACATAGTTCCTCGTCTTCACCACTAAAAAAGGATTAATATCATCCAGTTGCTTGTTCTGTTTTCTATTTCCTACAATCTCTCACCATTGTTTCTCTGACAGATAGCTTTTACTAAGTATATCTCACAATCTCACACCACTACATTTCTTCTCTTTCTAGCATCATGTTCAAAAGTCCAACTGTAAATCTTATCTATGACATCTCTAATCCCTATTAAGTTGATCAGGAGAAAACAGATTTGAGATAATTCACTTTGAGCTTTCCTCTTCCACTGTCATGAACTATTACTGATGAATTCTCTCACTTCATACATTCCTGGGAGAAATACTTACCCTTATCTGATATTGAATGAAAATAATGTGAAGCAACAGGTCTATCAGACAACCATGGCCAATTGTTGACTAGACTGAAGACCCTGAAACTACAGAGAGGCACTGGTCATTTTCTTGAATGAGGAGATTGCTGCCAGATCCTGAAAAGAATTCCTGAGAAGAAGGTTTTCCTAACTATTCAAAGAATCTGGTTCTTTGTATGCTGGGCTCTAGAAATGAACACTGTTTTAGGGTTAAATTGATTAATGGGGCCACTTAGTTAAGAACACTATTAACTGCAAACTCATGAAAAATAAATACAAGATGAATACAATACACTCTCTAAAAGATGAGGGCATTTTTCTGGCGTTGTGTTTGGTCACAGAAGCAGTAGACACATAGATGGAGCAGTAACTGGAGAGAACATGGTTCCTTGTGGTCCTAAGAATCATGAGTGCAATATTCACACTTTTGGAAGCAAAAATCCCCCCAAAATGGTTTTGAGTACACAGGAGGATTCAGAAAACTGTCACTAATGTGTCTCTGTCCACAATGTGTGATGCCAGTGGTTTGATCTTTACAATCTCCGTAGTCTGAGAGGAATATTGGAAAACCCTTTATAGTATCTGTAGCTATGTTTATTAGCCTGTAGCAAATACTGTACCGTCATGGTTTTCATGCATATAAGTAATGAAGCAAGCATCAGACTCTTGTACTTAAAGGCAGAGTGTCGACTAGGGGCACTAAAAGCTAAAAACAGTTCCCTGACCCTGACATCTCATCTAGAAACCAGAGCCACCTTCAACTGCTGACAACTCTTAAAAGGCTTGGAGTTATAGTCCAAGGAATAAAGGTCAAGAGAGAAAGTGGAGATTCATATATTGTAAAGGAAATTCATTAATTTTACTGTGCCCAGTAGTGTAATGTAAATGATTATTATCCAAATTTCTTATACGTCTACATTTTTACCATAATTTTTCTAATAGTCACATGTTCTACATATTATGTTATTGTCTGCATTTTAGAGATGAAGTTGCACAAAATTAGAGAAAGCAAGTCAGATATTTAAAATCACACATTCAATAGAGTGACATATATCAACAGAGGGCTTACTGAGTGAAGAGATGGCAGACTTCAAAGTCAATGCTGTGTATATTGCCCTAGATTAGGATTTGCAATGAGTTCTACCAGCTCTGTAATCCCAGTACAGAACTCGGCCCTTTTGGGATTCTCTGAGCTCCCTGATCCTCTGCAACTTGCTTCATCTGAGACTTGGGCACCTGTCTTTTAGAACATAAGTACAACTTCTCCACCTCTATTCTTGTGTCCAGCATGAAAAGAATTCATGGCAGCATGCAAATATAGTAAAAGTGGTAGGAAAGTCTATTATTGAAGAAATATGGAAGAAATATAGCATGATGATGCTACAGGAAGATAGCACCTCAGTTCTTCAACAATCATCTTTTGTTGGCTTCAGGAGAACTGGACTTATGCAAAAGAGGAATAAGTGGGGTCTGAGAATGAGAAGGTATGCTTAGTTAGAACTGACTGAAGTTTCAGGCAAGTCCAATTGTTCATTGTCTTAGAATTGATCAGATGGGGCCTGGTTACATGAGAGCTTTCACATATGGCAGATTTTCATGCCTTTACTGGATTCCAAAGTGGATAGGAAGTGCCTATAGAAGTGAAAGGCTCAGGATCTAAGGTTTCTCTTCAGAAACAGCCATGGGGCAGAGTCACTGTGCAAGAGGTTTGATTCCTATATTTGCTGGGTTGGGTAGGTAAGTTAATTGTTTTAGAATTAATTGTTGATTCACTTCAGGCTAGAATGAAGATATCTTAATCCTTAGGTGAGTAGAGTACTTAAAAATCCTTCTTGTGGCAATTTATAACCCTGGTGACCACATAGGCTGGTGACTTGAAAATTGGAAAGATTAATTACAATGCTTTATCTCAGAGATCCTTGGGTCTTATCCTCCATTTTAGGTTTTCTTTGAATTTTTTGTTGCTTGTGACTACTTGTTACCTATTAAAAGGATCTAACTTATTTATTTCAAAAGCCTTTTCAAGAATTCATGTAAAGTGCTCAGGACAAAGCTAGAAATGTGGCAAATACTTAATATAGAAAAAGGGAAGGAATGACTCCTAGAGAAAGAGGGAAAGAGGAAGGGGGGTAGAGCAATATACATAAAGAGAAGATAGTAAGAGAGAGAGAGACAGACAGACAGACAGACAGACAGACAGAAAGAGACAGAGAGATTGAGGAAACATGAGAATACAAGACCTCAAGAACTCAAAAAAAGCTCATTATTTACAGGGATTTTTTGGTAAAGTTTTTTTTTCATAAAATAATTGTTACTACCAAATTTTGCCTTTAAAATCTAGATTTTCATGTCTTTCTCTGGAAGATTGAAAGCATTTTTAGTTTATACATATTACATACAGATAAGACATAACATATATGTATGTAGATGTGTATATACATATATGCATATATAAGGCATAATATGTATGTATATGTGTTTATATACACATATATGTATATATACATAAAGAATAAAAGCACTTTCAATTATATGTATTACATATACAATGTATAGATGTATATACACATACACACATGCCACATAGAACCGAGGAATAAACTGACAGCCTTGCACTTGCCAGGAGAGTGCTGTTCCACTGAGGTAAATCCCAAACCCTCAATTTTACATTTTTCTTTCTTTTTTTTTTTGTCAGTACTGGGGCTTGAACTTAAGACCTGAGCACTGTCCCTGGCTTCTTTTTTGCTCAAGGCTAGCATTCTGCCGCTTGAGCCACAGCACCACTTCTGGCCTTTTTCTATATATGTGGTGCTGAGGAATCGAACCCAGACATTCATGTATAAGAGGCCAGCACTCTTGCCACTAGGCCATAGTCCCAGCCCTACATTTTTCTTAATATTGAATTATAGTATTAGGCTTCAGGTCATAGAGAAAGTCACTAGATTATCTTGGTGTGATGCTGGATCTTTCTGGGTTTAGTTGTATTAGTTTCTGTTTGTACAATAAAACATAAGACAGAGTGTAGCATCCTGCTAGAAGAAGGATATGTTATACTTTAATAAAATCAGAGAAAATAAGATTTTGATGTTCAACTCATAATTACAAAATACCCATATATCAAGAAGTTTATATAAAAACTGTACTATTTGAAATGTAGGTGACATTATACATGAAATATGTGCTTACAACAGAAAGACAGATCAAAGTCTCTATAAACATAATAACTTCTAGGCATTGTGGTTCATGTTAATAATCCCAGCTATATAGGAGATGGAGACTGAGAGCATTGGCGCTTGAGGCAAGATGAGGCAGAAGCAGAAACTTTCTCAAGACCCCTTTCCAACCAAGAGCAAGGAATGCTGGTACCTGCTTGTTTTCCTAACTTCAACAGCAAGCCTAAAATAGGTGGTCATCCTGCTAAATTATTGAGCTCAAAGAAGACTTACTGGAAATGTCTGCCTCTTGCATTTATCTCTGTTTTTCAAGAGACAATTTAAATTCAGTATCCATTTAAAAATGCAACTCAAGAATGGAAAACAAATATTCAATTAGAAATTTTTATTTAACTGTGGAACATAACAACTATGTAGAAGGCACAGGTGTGTTTAGTATTTATTTTTATGTTTTATCTCCAGAAACTCAAAACATACCACAGTGTATGGATTTTGAATTTACCCAATTATATATAACTATACTACATTTACTTTCCTAACATTTCTCATTGTCACTTTTCTAATATTCTATTAAATTGGTGTTTATTAGGGTGGTAGAAAGATAAACTGTGCAAAGCAGAGCAAATAAAGAAATTTTTCAGGAACTCTATTATCTGGAAAGATACTTTCAAGCACTCTAATAAATCTTAATTACACAGAAAAAAATATAGAGTACATATTGCTGCTGCCTCACGAAAAAATAATCATTTGTTTAGTTTCATTTTATTGAATGGTTTAAATGTGCAGTTCCTCAACTCATAATTGTAGAAAATGAATCTAAATTTTAACTATCTCCCAAGTATGTAAAGTCATTTGGGCAACTAGAAAATGCTCTTTCTACTTATCTTGTCCACAGTAAATATAAAACCCAAATGATTAATTTTACCATTAACTTTATTTTGGTTAATTCACAGTAATTATTTCTTTTATATTCTATTAACTGGCTTCTCTGAAATATTAGTATGAAGTTACCATTGTAATTTTCATGTACTAGCATTAAGGTCTACATTTTAATTGTACTTACTTGAATTTTTAAGACAGTAAGTTCATTAATAATACAGTGGCTAATATGGATGCAAATCTTCAGGTTCTTTGGCATTCTTCTACTAATAGGTAGATTTCTAGGTGCATTGCTTCTTCAATAATATTAATTGATGACTTCTTTGTAACTAGAAAAGAAAGTGGTGTAAGTCAAGTTGTATTCTGGCATTTCTTGCTGTGCTTGGAGCTCTCAGCTGCCATGTAAGAAGCTTAAGGATTTAGAAGCAGTCACGCTATGAGAAAGGCAAGCTTTAGGGAGTAGTTACTTGCAGGTGTTCTGCTGGGCAGCTGTCCTATTCCTAAAGACCTTATATCTAATAAGTTGGAAGTGCAAGTGAATAAATTTTCAGATGATCCCTACCTCTAGCCATGGATCCAGGCATAGAGTCTTTCCAGCTGACCATCCAGATGTTCTAGAACACAGACACATTCTCCAATGTTCATTCTCTAAATCCATTGCCAGGGAATACATGAACTCACTTAACACCATTGTTGGAAGTGGGCTCCTACTTAGCAATAGTAGTAAGGACAGCAGGCTCATCTTTTCACTTATCTTTTAATTCATGCCAAAAATATCAGAATGAAAATGAAGAAAATGAAGAGATTTGTATATGGCTTTTTTTAAAATTTCTGAGAAATGTTTTCATTTCTACATGGTATGTTTTTTTCTGAGATAATTTTTGAAAATTATATTATATCTAAGGCTCTTACATTTGTAAAATAATTATATTGACATGCTTTGGGTAACTCAGATTAGGTAGCATGGAAATTATAAAAAATATTCAGCAGAATGCATAATAACAATCATTTGTACGTAGGGACATAGATGCTACTATAGCTGATTATATAACCTTTATCCAAAATACTTGAGACCAGGAGCTACTTTAGACTTTGCACTTTTTAGACTTTTGCTTGTTTACATATAACTTAGAGTAATTTAGAGTATGAGTTCCAAGTCTAGATACACACCGCTTAATGTTTCATCTACAGTATATGTACAGGCCTAGTAAATTTCATAGTGTTTTAATAACTTCTCACAAAAGTGTCATGGTGTGTAATTGTGTTTGTGGCATTATGTCACAACTGAAAACATCTTAGATATGCAGCATGTGAAATGAAGTATGCTCAGTCTGAATCACATCCATTAAGAAAACAGGGAAAATAGCAAAAAAGGTTCCCTCTAGTTACAAGTGGACAGAATTCCCTCAGAAGAAATTTAGCATTAATTTGGTTTATAATTTTGCTCTTTTCCTTGATTCCTAAGTTCATTTTTTAGAAATGTACCATGAAGAAATAATCAGATGCAGGCAAATTATAGGTGTAAATTTATTATAACATTTCCAATATTGATAGTTTGGAAAACATATTGTAATGGTGTTTTGAGAACTGTTGTAACAAATTATTCTAAGTTTGTTTGATGTTTTTCATTTCTACTGGCCTCTATTATCTTCATGTAGAACTTTCATATAATGTATACATGGTATAATATATATTTATAACCTTATACTTTGGCATGTCAGAAATTTGACATAGCTCTCACTGGGAAAGTGTCAGATTATCAGTAAAAATTTATATTCTCATACTTCTAGAGGAATAGTGCATTGTTTGAGTCTTGACCTTCTTCATAACCTGAAAAACTCTCTGCCTCCCAGTCTTGAAAGTGTTTCTGACTTTATTTAGAGCTTATGTGATTAAAATTTAGCCTACCTAGGTAGTTCAAGACACTCATCCATTTTAAGTTACAGTTTATAGGAATGGCAGAGTAGCTATATTAAAGAACTATTATTCTGTCAACTCTTTGGCAGTGAAAAATAATGAGTTAAATAGTGGGAATATTGAACATTTTATACAACATATGTGGCATGCAGATTAATGATACCTACCAATGATGACGTAGTAACTATGTGCTTATAAAGATTTCTTCTTATTGACCTTTATTTAAAACAACACCATAGTATTACTATTGTCCCATTTTATAGATAAGAAAGCCAAACATCCCTTGCTTAAAATTACATAGTAAATGGCATACTTTGAATTTATAAAACCAATGGTCCTGCAAGAGCTTGTGAACTTGATAAACAACTTGAATATATGTTCTTGGTCTACTAAGTAAAAAGTTAGGTAAAAAGAAGTAGGCTAAATTGTATCATAGAATCTTATTCTGTAATAAAATGATGTACAATATGATAGAAATAATCTGGAGCACTCAGAATTATTGGATGATTGTTTTCTTATTTCTATTGGCTATTTAAGAAATACCATTTTCCTGATAGAGTCTGTTATCTAAACAGGGGAAACTATCCAAGTTTGTATAAAATGTTAAATAGACTAAATATATTGGTGATTGTGAGGGTAATTTTTCTTGTTATACTTATAAACTACAAGGAATACAGACGGAATAAAATGCAGAGTGAACCTGCACAGTGGAGTTGCAAGGCCAGCCTTGAACTTTTGCTCTGGCTGAACTCAGTGTGATGAGGACTCTAATTTTCTTACTGGCTGAACATCTACTGCAGTCAGGGAGTTGTCCTGAAAGATAAATGAAGTAAGTATAAAACAACCTTGAAAAAGTACTCTACAGCAGGATGGCAAGGTGAGCCAGATGGAGGTGTGGAATATGTAACACATTTTCCCCACAGAAAGAGGGTAATTAACAATAGTTATGTCACCAGACTAGTCAACAAAAGCCCTTAGCACCTTATAGCTAAATAGCTTATGACCTTCTTTCTAAATGAAAATGCAATCGACATTCCAATTTGAGACATCTCTCCCCTCAGTGCACTTGTGTGGGACAGCCATGATTCTCTCAGTTGTGATTAATGTTTCTTCCAGTAAAGCACTTAGTTTCAGGGACACTAGGAAATGGAACAAGAAGGGCACAGCCACCTTAAGGAATGGAATTGTATCCCTAACTAGGGCACCGTTCCAAAAGCCAGCCATATCGACACTGTTTTTGAAGGCTGTGATCTGAATTTCGTTTGGAGATAACAAAGGAGGTGTGAATACTTCTCAAAATATATATTTTATCACCCCTGATTGAAATTCCAAGAGAATGATGAAAAGGTACAGCAAAACCTCAGTAGGGAATACACAAGTGGATTTTCCTGGGCCACAAAGTGACTTCATAATTCTGCCACTGACATGTGCCTCTGATCAAGAGATGCGATTTTTCTATGCCTTTAAAATGGGCTTTTGTTTCTCGTAAGTAAAAAGACTATGTAGATTTAGCCAGTAAAACACACAGTAAAGGCAAGTAAATGGTCAGCATTGGTCACATTTGTCGTTCATTATTTTAAGATCAGAAATAACAACTTTGATTTTTTTTTGGTTTATTTCAGGGATTTCTCTAGGTTGGGTTTGTTAGGAGCTAGGGGCTTTGCCCACTGGTTTATTTTGTGTCATATGGGAACACTGAGGGAGGAATATGGAAATGAAGCATGGAGGGAAAGGAAGAAATTCAATGCAATAGCGAGATGGTAACTACTGGAGATGACAAAGGCTCAGTTCTCTCAGGGAAGCTACTGATGTGGACCAGACTTAGGTCTTCGCATTTCCCACCTTTGAACTGAAAAACCTGGGGTCTTTATCCATCAACTCTTGTCTGTTACTGGATAAGGGTTGGTCTAAAGGTAACAACTTAAATATGCAATAGCTGTGTCCAGGAAACAGTCACAAGTGTTCATGAAAAGATGGAATGTACTGAGAAATGACAGTTCAGGAGCTAAGGATGGGGCAATGACAGTCAGTTACCTTATGCTCTCCCTTAACCTGCACAGTGAAGACATTATTCAGGTTGATGTTGGCTGCAGGTAAACTAACTCATGAGTATGAATGCGTAAACACAAACACACCAATGCATTACTACATTAGAAAAGGTAAAAGAATGCTTTGGATGATATGACATTTAGGCCATCAAGATTTACCATGAAACACTACTGTTCTCTTTATAGCAATGCAAAATATCAGCAGCTAATGGAACGCTAACATGAATCAAGTCCGATTTTGCTTCTAGATACTTGTGGCTTCATTCCACTGTAGGTAATGGGAGTATCTGTTACCTATCAGGTCATATGATGAAATGCTTCACATTAAGCTCCTGGAATTAAACACTGAAAGCACTTTTTAGAGGAAAAACCCATTTTAAAAGAAACTCTTATGGAAGTAATAAAATCTAGACATTCATACATTTAATAAATCAAGTCACTTTTTGGCTTTCTAGGACTGACAAACCACTTCAGGAAATTCAGTCCCAGACTTAGGGAAAATAGAGTCCCTATGCTGCATTCAATGAGATAGTTATTCTGCGGCGTCATAATTTTTACTCAAAGAAAGCAATCATTTAGGATTCTTATTGTGATCCCAAGCATACATTTATCTTTCTTAAATGCCATTTTCTCTGTAGAAGCAAGTCCCACTTGCCATGGAAAGCTCCTTGCTTGATGAAGTTTCATCTGTCCTAGCTCCCCTGAGTGGGCTGTTTGGGAGACGCTTGTTGGTTTTGAGCTCCTTTAACTGTTACCACTGGCAGGATTTCATCCCACTGAGTGGTTTCCCAGGGGAACAGCTTCAACACCACCTCTTCACTTCCTGGCAAAAATCACAATGCTTTCACTAGCTGCCTAGGGCTATAAAAGAAACTTGGCCCAAGTACTCAGAACCTCCAGAGCTTCCGCGTGCTGCCCGCAGGTGGCAGCAGCGAGCTCCGGAGCGCGTGGGTGCAGGTGCCTGAGCCGCGGCACCACTCTAGCCGGAGGTGCAGACTTGGTGCTGAAATGTCACCACCAGGAAAGCGGGGACAGATCGGCCCTTGCGGTTGAGGTAACCCAGGCCTAACACGATCTCTGATCCTTTCACTTCTTTTTTTTTTTTTTTTTTGAGTGAAAACAGTTTCAAGCAGCCACAACAAACTCATGGCGTCTTTATTCCCCGTGGTCCCCCAATGTTCCCAACTCCAGCAGCAACTCCATTTGCTCAGCAGGGTTTTGCTCTGGAACTCCCAGATCCCGGAAGACCCGAGGCTGGGAAGCGGGCAGTCGGTTGGGGGCCGCCACATCCCTTCTCGCTTTCTAGGGCCTTTTCCTACTTGAGCCTTCGGGGCGGGTGAGGATGCCTCCACTGCACCCCTACTTCATCACCCCACCCCATTCCTTAACCCTCTTCTCCGTCCTTTTCCCCCCTAAGAGCACACCCTCATGCACAAGCTTTGCTCCCACGCTTGTGCTTCCGGCTTGGCGCGGAGAACAAGATCGACACCCACCCAAGCAAGCCACGGACGCGCCCCGCGGCGTCTTCCCCACCTAGACACCGCCTAGGCTGCAGCCCCGCTCCGACCTGGGAGAAGTTGACGCCTTGGGAGGGGGCGGCGGGAATCAGGTGGCAGGATTTGGAGAGGAGGAGGAAGAGGACTGGCACATCTGGGCGTGGGGAGGGGCAGCGGCTTGGCAGGGACGCGGCTGGGACCCCGCATCGGTGCGCGCCCCAGCACCGCGGTCGCCGGCGATCGCCCAGTCTGGACCGCGCAGCCCGGGCCGCGCCCCGCCCCCCCGCCCGCGCGCGGGGACCGCCAAGCCCGGCGTGGAGCAGCTGTGGGCGGCGCAGGGAGGCGGGCAGCGCCCCGCGCGCGCTTCTGCCGCCCCCGGAACCCGCGCGCGGAGAGTGCGGGGCGAGCGCGCATTGGGCAGCAGGCAGGGTGGCGGCCGCGCTGGAGTGGAGTGGGGGCCGCGCGGGGAAGCGGTAGGGGCGAAACTTCGGGGGCCCCGATGCCCGAGGGCGCGGCGGCGCTGCCAGGCTGCCGCTGCTGCCCCTGCGGGCCCCGGGCGCGTCTCCGCAGGCGGCGCTGCCCGCGGCGCGGCGTGTGCACCGAGCGAGTGAAGGTATGTGTGGCGGGCGCGGCTGGAGCCGCCGTCGCCGCCGCGCCAGCAGGTCCTAATGCCTGTCACTTCCCAGGACGCTGGCAGCACCAGCCCGGAGCCCCCGACCCCGCGGCAGGTTTGCCTGTCCTTCCCCGCCATCTGATTGGATAAAGTGGGGGCTCGACGGTGGCCGACGTGGGACAGTCTGGCTGTGGCAGGGGTCTCGGAAACCATGGGTTATTGCAGTGGCAGGTGCACGCTGATCTTTATCTGTGGCATGCAACTGGTAAGTGACACTTGGGTCCTCTTACTCGCTAATGTGGCTTTGAGGTAGTGGGCCGGGGAGTTGCAGTACAGGGTCTGCCATTGATTAGAATGGAAGAAAAAACAAAGATAGAAGAAAAAGGAAAGGTGACAGATGTATGGCTTCTATTTAAAATGATTTCACGGAGACGCACTGTGGGGACTGGAGAGGTGAAGCTTTATTTCTGTCCCCACTGATTTCTGCCCCTCTAAAGACAGTTTGACAGGTGTGGGTTAAACTTGTTATATTTATTTATTTTTAAAGCAAAGCAAGATGTAAGTGTTGTTGCTTTCCCCTTTGCATCCCCGTTGATATAACACGGAGATCATCACATACATTTTACTATACAGGTGTTAGAAAGAAATATAGAAATTCAGACTTTCCTTCCATATTCTTATTTGGGTGTCTTTGTTTCTTCCTTGACGTGCTATTTTTCTAAGGATATATAGCTTAAAATTGCAATGCTCTGATAAAACACTATATAGGGCAGTGATATTCTTAGAGCAATGCGATTAAGAAGCCACATTGAGTTTAGAAAGTATGTGGATTGAAGAGGAATACTTGGATGAACTCACCAACACCACTGCCATGCAGAGAATAAATACCTTGAAATAACAATCATTATGGATAGAAGAAAGAAGCCCAGTCATTATGCATGCTATGACTTCTGAAATAGATACTGTTGTCTGGTTCCTGATGGAGAATTCTATGTACTTTTTAAGGAATGCTATATAGTTGCAAAGAGGCAAGGAGCCAATCATTGAAAATGTCATGTCTCTGAATTTCATTTCCCTAAGAGGGAATATAGAGAGTTCTGAAACTGTTAAATGGTTAATTTGAAGTAGGAGGTTTCCTAAAAGCTGATAGACCCATAAGACAGGAGGAGATTTTTGAAAGTCCAGTCAGTAAGAAGTGTTCAAAACTGCAAGGACTTTCTATTAACACCGACAGTATTCCTCAAGTTTGTGTCATTGGTTATCAGTTATCACAAAGTCCACAAGTGTTTGTTGTTTTTCTGTTTTATGTTTAACAAAAGCAGTGCTTTCTGTGGTCTATTTTCTCAAGATGATCTTCTTTCTCAGAGAAGTTATCTGGTGATATGTACTTTGAATTGAGAGTTGTGTACTTATGCAATTGTTTGTAAGGAGAAGACAGACTACAGATAGAATTTCAAGAACGTTGTGTTTTCTCAGTGATGTGCAAATCAGTTTATTTTTCTCTGCTAGAGATTTATATAAATTTTTCAATAAAGAGTTTTGGCCACCAATAATAAAGATGATCAGTACACTGAAAAAGTTTGCTTTGTTAAACCACTGATAAAGGACAAGTTTTCTAAATTGTATAAACATTTGCAAAACAATAATTTCTATAAATGATTGAGAAAAGATTACATTTTCTAATTCACAGTGTAAAAGCATAAAACAGAACCAAAGAGTGAATAGAGCATTCTTAATCTCCTTTATGCCTTAAAGATGTGAGTTAGCCCTTAATCATTTAGTGACATAGGGCTTTATTACTGGAACAGGAGGATGTAGATACTAGATTCAGTGGCACGTTGGGTGATGAGTACAAACTCTTCAAGAACTTGAAAAATTTGAAAAACTTAAGTATACCTGTGGTAAACCAGGTACAGAGAGTACTATGATCATGTAAAGCTGTGTGTGTGTTCACACATGTGTGCATGTGTGCACATGTGCTCATGCACATGCACACTTGGCCAATAGTGTGAGTGTGTGTGCACATGCATATATACATGAAATGGTGCAATGGATAAACATTGTCTAACTTATGGAAATGAAACTCTGAAAGCCAGATAAGTTCTGTAACAAAACAGAAGTAGTTGTAATACAGGGGCATAAATCTTAGCAAGCATTCATTTGAATCCTAAATAGTATCTTGTACTTTAAAAGTGTCATGTGATTTTTTTCCCACTCACACTTTGTGTGCTACCAGGCTAATACAATTAGCAGCCATGTTAATACAGATTCAGACAAAAAACAAAGGACAAAGGAAATCTAGTAGTTGATAAGGTGAAATAATCAGACCTTAAAGGACTTCAGAAACTCTTGGCAATTGTTACTACTTATAAATAAGGTGGAGGTATATATTTCCCTTTGCTTTATATATTTTCCTTTTGATTTATGCATCATTTAGCGGCTAGGAATCAAGACTGTTCTTACAAGACTCAGACTAAGTTATTACTTGTATACCACTGACTGACATAAGTCATTCAGTTTTGTTTCCTTCTAAAATGTTCAGAATTATTACAATATTTACCTTTTGGTTTTGTAGTTGTATGGGAAAAGTCTTAGATTAATTGAACCTAGTGAAACTCACAGATAGTCTAAGGTAAGAATGGATTTCTTTATTATCCAACTTTACTAGGTTTCTGAAAACATTATCCACAAATCCAAAAGAAGATATGTTTGCATTTTAAATAAAGGAATGTTTATATCTACATCAATTTTTATGTAATCCTAGGAAAATATAAGCTATCTTGTGTTGTGAAGGTAAAAATCTCCTGCATCAGATGATTTTCAGAGCAGATGAGTATTTTGGCCATTTAACAAGTGAAGGAGAGAGATCGATGCTTTAGAGAGATGGATTGATGAGGATTCCACATCTTTGCTCTTAAATATTTTGAATATGCTGATATTATTTTACAGGCTAATCATGGAGATAAACATTTTTAAAATCAGGAAACAAGCTTGTAAAACAATAAATAATACTGGATATTGTATATATGCTTACCTGAACTAGGGAAGGTAAAGAAAAATGAGAGAGTGTGTAATAAATGTGACAAGAAATGTACTCACTACCTTATTATGTAACTGTACCCCCTCTGTACATCACATTGTCAATAAAATTTAATTAAAAAAACAAAGAAAAAACAATGAATAATAATTTTATGCATTAGATATTGTAGATAGCTTCCAATTTATGAAAAATCTATCCATGTATAATATAAATTAAAATTTATGAGCTGTAAGGTTATGCTGGTCTTTGAAAGTAGGATGATTTCTTTGAAAATAGATGTGACTTCTGACAGCTGATTTGGTACATGCACAGAATCCAGGATTTAAACTCATACTCTCATGAAAAATAAATTTCTGTTTGTCATGGCTATCCTTAATGTTGAGAAATTGAAATTTTCAGATAGTTTCCAAAATGTTTATACTTGAATTTGCAGTGATGGATTTATTTAGTAGTGTAGGACAAGAACAATTTAACTTATTTACAACTTCCAGTATCTGTGAAAGAGTTTGGCATCTTTTCCTGTGTTTAGTTGAAGCAGAGTATAGAAATGCTGAAATAAGTACTGTGGTATTTTGCAAGGCAGAAAAAAAAATATCACCCAGTTACAATATAGATGAATAGAACTCATTTTAGATTCTAAAGACAGCCTTGTTGTCAAGTAAGGAAGCTCAAACTCGCCCACATTTTGTACATCAAACTCTTAATGTAGCACAAAGTGCACGTGGCATCAACTATTGAAGGAAAAAGCTGGATTTGCATTCAACAGATTAAGACATGAGCATGCTATTCTTTTCATGTATGTCCTTTATGAAATACTGTTTACTCAGAACAGACACAGTGAACAATTAAATTAGTATACGTGTGTGGCTGCCTATAGCAGTACATTTGAAACACAAGAATGACCGGTAGCTTTGGATAATACAATGATTGTTTATTTTCAGGAACACACTTTTATTTAAAATCATCATGAATATAGAACAAGACTCAATGAAACAATTTTATTATAAATATGAGACACTGTAGAGAAACTTGTGATTTCTATATAATATTCATAACTTGTGTGACATTTAGTGACTTTTTAGAAGGTAAAACACCTACATGAAGGGGTCTTGAAGAGTGCAGGTAAAATCTTGTGGTTCTTTTCAACAGTTCTTCGAAACTTTATAGAGAGCCTTCTGTACTGCAAACCCTACTGCTCAGAGAAGTTTGAAGTTAACATTCAAATGCATTGGTATTGCTCACGGATTTGATTCATGAAGAAGGCTAAATATTCTCATGTAGTACTTTAGAAAGCTGCAAAATAGAAATACGCAAGCAAGTTACAAAGCTATAAAAGAATGCTTTTTTCATAATGTTTTCAAATCCTCTATGAAAGAGTTGAGGCATGCTTTTGTTTGTAATTTACTCTTCCGTGCAATGCAGCACTACTTTGCCTTGTTTACTGTTTACTGTGATAAAAGGCAGAAATTCCTTTCAGTGTCCGTGCTGTAGGTTGATTTTTTTGGTTTACAAATCTGGTAGCTGGTCTTGTATTGCCATATGTACTTAGTCAGTAGTAAGTCAACTTGAGCTGAGTAGATCTGTTCCTCGGCTCCTCAAGTAAAGGGGTGTGTGGCATCCCCCTGTAGGGTATGCTTGGGCAATGGCCCAGACAAGAAAATGGGCTTGATACCTCATTTTTTGTCTCCTGCTGCTTTTCTTTAGGTCAGATACACTACTTTGCTTGGTAAGAATTTCAGAATGGCTGAGGTGCTGGTGGTCCAAGCTTGTGATCCTACCTACTCAAGAGTCTGAATCAGAGGTAGTTCAAAGTCAGCCATAGGTTAGGTGCTGTGGTTCATGCCTGTAATCTTAGCCAGGTTCATGGTTCAAAGCCAACCATGGGTAGAAAAGTCTGTGAAACTTATTTCCAATAAACTACTTAGAAAAAGCTGGAAGCAGTGCTGTGGCTCACGTGGTAGAGCACTAGCCTTGAGCAGAAAAAGCTTAGGGACAGTGCCCAGGTCCTTAGTTCAAAGCCCCAGGACAAGCAAAAAATAAAAAACATTTAAAAAAAAGTCTGTGAGAACTCTATCTTCAGTTATTCAGCAAGCAAGGAAGGAAGGAAGGAAGGAAAAAGGAAGGAAGGAAGTCTGGCAGAACAGGAGTCCCTCTCTGGGAGTGAAAAAGCTGAATTCAAAGCATGAGGCCCTGTGTTCAAGCCTCAGTAAATTATACCATTAATTTTATTAAATATTTGTATAGACATCTAGTAACTAAAAATTTAATGCCTGTTTTTTTAATTATGCTATTTGGTAGAATTTCAAGCAGCCTAAAGTCATTTTTCTGTAATTTTGAATTTATGATTATTAATAATTAAACTATAATTTTTTCATATTGTGTTTGATATAGACTTATGAAACTAAACAAACACATAGGAACAGTACTTCTCAGTTTGTTTTGCCTATATACTGAAGCCTTCCACACCTTTTGCAATGAAATAGTTGTTTGGGGATAATAAAGTAAAATAGTCACATGCCATTTACTGATAAGATCATATTCTGCTAAAGGAGTCTAAGAAAGGAGTCATTAAGCTCTTTTGTCATTACATGAATATCACAGAATATAATTACACAAACCCAGTGGTACAGCCTACCTATGTAGTAGAGTTGTGGTCTTATGTGGACTTGTCACTGACTGAAGTGTTACTGAGCACAGCCTAGGCCATCATGATACTCTGTTGTAACTATAGGTTTGTTTTTGTTTTCACTGTTTTTCATTTCTGTACATTTTATCTTGTATGCAAGTTTATCTGTTTGGGGGAGGGAAAGGGGAGCACATAAATGGTGGGAGAATTAGTGAATAAATGTAGCAATGATACTCACTAGATGCTATGTTGAAAATGAACTATGTGACTTTTGGGTGAGAGGGGTCAGGAGGGAACAAGGGAAGAAGTGACAGTGTTCAAAAAAAAAAAAAAAAGAAGAAATGTACGCATTACCTGACTTATGTAACTGTGACCCATCTGTACATCAACTTTACAGTAAAAATAAGAAACTACAAAAACTCACAAAAGATAGAATCTCCCCTCTTTCACCACAGTAACACTAGAAATAAGTAGTATTTACACCTAAATTCTCTGGCAAGGAAGTAAATTATGTAAAGCTATTTTCTTTCATAGAATTTCCTCCCCAAACTGAAAGCCATTTGAAAATTATGAAGGAACAAGGTAAAATCACATGAATCTTTTTCATCAGATCAGGGAAAATGAAATAAAAAACCTTTTTCTTCTTTAGTATTCCAGGTGTGTTCGGATATAGAAGCACTTAACTATCTAAAGGAGTTCCTTTCTTCATCTTCCAGGAAGCTCTAGTTTCCCTCTTCTGTAGAATCTGAAACAAACATAGGCTGTAACTATAGGATGTTTAAAATGTTTATAATCATATAAGCTGTAGATGTTTGCTTTTCCAACCTTGAGTTGGAATAGGATGACTTCTAATGCTAATACTTTTTGTTTTTTTAAACTACTTATGAGTCATATGCTAACCTCAATTTCAAAAATGCCATGTTAAAAGTTAATTTTGAAATAAATTGCTTTAGCAATATTTTCATTTTTGGTAGTTTGATGTATATGTGTACACACGCGTGCACACACACACACACACACACACACACACACACCCCTACACATACACACGAATATTGTTTTTATGTGTGCTGGTCCTGAGGCTTGAACTCAGGGCCAGGGCACTGTCCCTGGGATTTTTTGCTTAAAGCTAGCACTCTACCACTTGAGCCACAGCTCCAGTTCTGGCTTCATTTTTTTTTTTTTTTTTTTTGGTGGCAAATTTGAGATAAGAGCCTCATGGACTTTCCTGTTGGGGCCAGCTTCCAACTGTGACCCTCAGACCTCAGCCTCCTGAATAGTTAGGATAATTGGCATGAACCACTCTCATCTGGCTTAGTTTGCTTTATCTTAAAAACATAGTTTATTACAGTACTAAAACATTAATGAAAATATTATTATTTACTAACAGTCTGTTCAAGGCTAAGTGCTAAGTAGATGGACATTTTGCAATTGAATCCTCCTTAGTAATCCTTATGAGCCTAGTAACATATCCCCACTCTGTAGACAGGAAATGGAAGCCCCAAACAATGACCAGTGTTCAGATGTTGCCCCCTTAATAAGGGAAAGAGGCCACATTCAAGTTGAGGTCTATGAAACGTTAGACCTCTCTCTGAGCCTGTGTCCCCCTTCCAACACAGCATCTACCACCTCCTTTCTTTGTATCAGAAAGTGCATCAGTATTTTCTATCGGCTTTGCTGACCAAGGAACTTTCTGTCTGTTAATTCTGTGGTGCCATAATGGTCAACACAGGATTACTCAGGCTCATAGAGTCTTAAGTTAGGTCAGGCTGCCCCAGGTAGTCTGAGGGGTTCCTAAATAGAAGCTGCTGGTGTAAGCACTAGAGAATGAAAGAGTGAAAGACAAGGCTGCTTCCTGCAGAGTAAGTGTTCCCTGCTCTTCCCACTAGAATTCTGTTGTTCCCAAATACAAGAGAAAGAATCCATGGCTGTGTTTCTGTCATTACTTGAGAGCAGAAAACAATGTTTCAGATGCTGGGATTTCTATCCAACTATTGACAAAATACTACTCAATAATGTCTTTGAATATTGATAGATATGTGTAAAATCACCCCTATAGGAAGAAGCAATGTATTCATTTTTTCCATTATAAAAGCCCTTATTTTAACAATTTTATTGTAAGTATGATTTTCAGAGTGATTACAGTTACATAAATAAGGTAATGATTGTATTTCATGTTGAACATTGCACTCCCATCCCTTGTTTTCTCCTACTTTCCTTCTCCCCCACCCCCGCTCCTCATAAGTTGTAAAGTTCCTTTCCAAAATAGCATCTTGTGAGTATCACTGATGCATTGGTTCATCCTTTGTTCTTTGTCTCATCAGTTTGTTATTCCCTTCACTTCCCCAAATCACCTAAACATATATATAAGTCATAGAGTCTCTGATGAATGGATAGATCAGAATAACCTTAATCGATTGTTGCTATTTGAATTCCACAAATATGAAGTCTATCTGGATCATGAATAAGAAGATTTACCGAAATTGCTTTTGTTGGAAAGATCTTATATGAATAAATTGGTTAAAATACACATTGATAAGGTAGAGATCAATTCTTGAGCTTGGATGTGCATGGGGGTTGCTCGTAGGGCTTTTAAACAGGGATCTCTGTCACCTACCCCAGATTTTCTGCGTTTTTAGATTTGGGAATAGGTCTGAGATTTTGGATTTCTAAGAAATTCTCAGGTGGCAGTAATATTGTTAGTTTTTAACCAGCAAAAGTAAACACCCAGAAGCCAGTACCCAAGAGAAGTGGGAATGGGGTCAGGTCAAGGGAAAAGGTAGACAAATGAAGAGGAGAAAAGGGGAGGAATGCAGCCAAAAATCCAATATATATCCTACAAAATTAAGGGGAGGGGTGGGTCACAATGTTGAAAGGGATGACATTGATCGAGATATATTGTATTCATTAACTGCTTTATTAAATAGCAACTCCTTTGTACAACTACTTAAAGATAACTAAAGAAAATAAAAGACAGAAACAGTGTTTGTAGATTCTTGGCTGTTACTCGTGAGTTTCTGGGAATTATGATCCACACAATAAACTTGATATTTTATCATTAACTCCAGGCAGGTCCAGTGGTTGATGTAAAGAACTTGCTGTGTATGAATAGCTGTGGAAGGACAGTTAGAATGTCAGAGAACCATGGAGAGACAATCTACAGATCCACTTTCATTTGGAAGCAGTGGATGAGGAATACCATATCTATCCAAGCTGAGCTGGCTCCTCCAGTATCAACCCTCCTGCTTGTTTGCCTTTTCAAGGGCAGGTGGTAAAGAGTCCTCATATTGACTTTTGTTTTCTAATCAATGCATAAACTCAAAAACAGTAACACATTTAAAACCCCTGACAATGCTTCATTCTTTGGAAACAAATGGGTCTTAGTTTGTCAAAGAATACTCAGACCAGTACCCACTATTCTTGTTCACTGAAGTCTTTGTGAATATCTGTATTATGCTAGTTGCACAATGGCATAAGGAGTTGTTTTAGATCCTTTAACTGTTGTGTCAAATGATGGATGGGTCAGTGCTTTGTCTGATGTTGTTCCATGGTTGACATTTATTTGATTGTATTCCAGAGAGGACTTCTAGCCATAGGAGACAGATAAAGTGATGTCCGAGAGTATTATTTTTAGATAACATGGGGAAACAAAAGTGGGAAGCATTCTGTAAGTGCTAGTGGGAAGAGAAATTTATTTATTCGTGATGGGCTAACTTCTGTGGTCTTGATCTTTCCAGAAAGGCTGGGCTGAGTACCACTTAAGTTTTAGTACCTACTGTGGAGGGAGGGAGCTTGCTTCTGGGGTTGAAATTCATCTTTGTGGACACAGTGAGTCTGACCTATCTCTCTTACTATTACACAGGTTAGAGATAATGCAGCCTATGTGGGATAGCTACATCTTTGCTGTATTTGAGTGGCTTGACGTGCAGGAGTAGAAATGGGGTCTGTAGATATATTTAACTTGAGTTATTGGGAACAGGGAGAAGGCTATGTATTTGAAGACTTTTGAAGCTATTGTCAATTTGATAATACACAGGTGGTATATAAAGAGTTCTTTGACTTTTCTTCTTTAATAAAAGGAGAGGATAAATTTCATGATAGTTGGAATTATGGCTTGTGATTTTCTAAAACAGTAGAGCTATGTATAGGATTATGCACTTCTTATATCAACAGATATGGAGCTTTACTTCTGTCCATTTCAATAAAATGTGGTTTTACTTTATTCAGTTCAAATATGGTAGTTAACTTTTGGCCATTCCATAGCATTTATCAACTTGCTTTCTTGTTGGCCTGGTTAAATGCTTCCTTCTTTTTTCTCCCAGTGGTCATGGGGGTAGAGAGATCGTGAATAGATGTCTCACAGTTTAAAAGCAAGTAAATACTACTCCACTTAAAACAATAAGTTTTATTGTGAAGTTCTCTGTGGATTAATGAATTCATGTCCTCAAGAATATCTTTTTGACTTTGTTGAGAACTTTGCTGCGAAGTTCCAAAATCAGCTCTTTACGGAAACAGCACCCAGTTTATTAATTTATAGACTGTCCTGAAATAACTTTATTTCCCTTTCTGGAGAATTTCCCTAACACCAGGCAAATAGCCTAAGTTAAGTTTATGTTTTGCAAGTGTAAATTTTGTAACACCAGTTTTGTATCTTCATTCCTAATAGAGATCTTTCGATGTTCCATTTCTTTTTGTAAAAACAAAGTGTTGATTATCACTTGGTTACTGCTTAAGTTTTGTTAAATGCCACAATTTAGTAACTTATTTTTCCACTGAAATTGAAATAAGTTACCCTCAATAAATTTTTGATGTTTATATAATTATTTAATACAGAATATGCAAACTACTTTTGTTGCAACCTAGGAGATCCATAGTACTATTTTAATTTTTTCATAGTGTGAATATAAATCTTCTTTATAATGAACTGACAGCTTGTATGTGGGGACATGACCTGGGTGTTGAGAGGAGGAAAATCTCGTACACATTTACTTGGATTTTTTCCTAACCTGTGTTACAGTTATCACTTTTAAGCAAATGGATTAATAAGTGAGCAGTAGGAGGAAATTAAGTAATTAATAAGTTAGCTTAATCAGGGAGAATTTATAAAATGTCTACTCATGAATGACATAATGAACATGAGCTGAGTATATTAATTATATGTTTCTACCATTTTCACGAGTAGAAACTGATCTAACTTAAGTGATGTCAAGTCATGTTCCTAACATAAATCTCATATCTAGTGGATATAACAATTCAAAATTAGCTTAAATGGGAAGCTGTTATTTATTATTTATTTAAAAAGTTATAGTACTTCAAACAGCAATGTTTAGTAATGCTTAACTTGTTGGATTCCATTGGGGCTGCAAGTGACAGTTAAAGTTGCTGTAAATAGATTAAAATATGTTTTCATGTGGATGGGACCATTCTGGCCCATCTTTATTTTCTGAAGCAAAGTCCATATTTAGTACAATTTTCTAATAATATAACATTTAAATGCAACAATTGAATTAAGTCATCCCAAACAATATGAAATGTGTTCTTGGTATGACTCACTAATGATGATTGGAAATAAGAGACTGAAGAGTGGAGCTGCAAAAGAAAAAAAAAGTGTGGGAAAATCTGGAAGGAACTTCTTGGTTGGAGATTGATTTGTAATAAATGGCCCTATTTGTTGAAGGTATATGCAAGTGGAGCGATTCTGGAAGAAAGATAGACTTACAGACAGCATTTTCTCAAGTTTGGCCTCCCTGATTTTTTTCCCCCAGATAACTTGGTTGTGAGCAACTATGTGGCACATTACAGAATGTTTTGTGTTATCACAAATCTCACACATTATTTGTCAATGATGTGCACACAAGGACAACAATCAAGACTGTTTCTATACATTACCGAATTGCAAAGTCACCCCTTGTTGGGATCTGATGAGATGAAGCAAGGAGCTGAACAGATACTTGGAATTAAATAAGAAATTATCTTCATGACAGATCTTGCCTGTTCAGAGGATAGTGGAGGGATTGTGAGTGGAAAGAGTAGCCTTGAGCATGGACCTTGTAGGTCTGTGAGTCACAGCAAGGACATGGACCAGTGTTAAAATTGTCTGGAGCCAGATTTTCACTACGTCAGCACTAGCAATCTTCCCTCAGCCAATTCACTTATGGAAATAGAATCATCAAGGAAACACCCTAGCCATCTAGACCTTTAGAAAATACATTAGGTGATTTCAATATGTTTCTAAGCTAGTAAATGAGGAGAAGCAAGTGGATGAGAAGTTATAAAGACTTGTGGGACAAACAAGAGGGAAGAAAAACAAGAGAGGGGAGGTAGGTTGAGACATTCATTAGGAAAGGTGCTGCAGAGTAAGCATTTGTGGGAATATCAGCTGGAACGCAATGTGGGATCTGCTGCAATGTTGAAAGCTACTTTTTCTGGTCAATTATGTGCTCAACCAAGCCTTTAGCATTCTTGGCTCTTTTGCTCAGTTTAGTGTGAGCCAGGTGGATTTTTATCAAAGATCCAATCAATGTCACCTTTCAGTGCCTGAAAAGACTACTTTTGGTTATTGAATACTTCTAATTTATCTTTTCCAAAATATGATATTGTGCTAAAATGTACATATAGTAACTTTCTTTTTTTAATAAGAAGTATTTTATTAAGACATGTTTAAAGTTGGGCGCCAGTGGTTCATTCCTATAATCCTAGCTACACAGGAGACTAAGATTTGAGAATTGCGGTTCAAAGCCAGCCCGGGCAGGAAAGTCTATGAGACACTTTATTTCCAAGTAACCACCATAAAAGCAGAAGTGGCATTGTGGCTCAAAGTGGTAGAGCATTAGCCTTGAACTGAAGAGCTGAAGACAGCACCCAGTCCAGAGTTCAAGCCCCATGACTGACAAAAAAAAGTGTTTAATAATGTTAAATATTGTCAATTATGAGCTAGATATAGATGTTTAAATGAAGAGATGTTTTTAGGTCAAATTATGAGTTTTCAATGCTATAAAATATTTGGGTAAATTAAGAATAGTATGGTTTTCAATTAAAAATAATCATTTATCAGCGTAAAGAATTTAGAAATGTTCTGTGTACTTATAAACACAGATACACATAGGCACATCCTCCACACACATCCTTCAACCAATGCTCTTTAGCAGCATACAATTGAAAAGTATTTAAGCTATTAATATTTCTTAGGTGATCACAAAGCCTAGAATATTCAGCAAGCATTTTAATATTTGATATCCTGATTTACCAGAAAGTCCAGTTATTTTTCAGAGAACTATAGTGAAAAGGCAGAGATTTATCTTTTAAATTATCCCATCTGCTGCATAATTTCTCATGATCCAGCTTGGTTTCTTTGGGTCACAGTCTTTTGGTGGACTCTAATTTGCATGCCTGAAGGAAGAGGAGTAAATTACATGACTTCTTGAAGGTCCTTTGGGCTTTATAGTGTCAAGATTACATCTCTCAGAGAATCAGGGTAGAAGATGTTTTCCTAGTTGATAATGGTATAAAGAGCAATTCATATATCATATTATGCATTTTTTCTCTTAGAACAGAACAGGACAAAATAGCAAACACAGAAGCAAAAAGAAGTGAAAAAAACCAACCATGTGAACCCTTAAATTTAAAACTAGACGGAGGCCAAGCATGTCTTCTTTATCATTATGTGCAATTAGCCAAAGATGTACTTGAATATTCTGGATATCCAGGTGAATTGAAAGGTTGAGGATGGGATGGTACTAGGTATGGCACAAGGAAGAAGGAGAATGGAGATATAATAGGGGTTCTGGATACAGTTAGAAACACAAATTGGTTTTTGGTAAAATACATTCTTCTAAGTAAATTGTACTTCTGGATGTGGTAGGTTTATAGAAGGTCTTGTGAACAGGCAATCTGTGTTGCTCAGGGTCAAAAAGTAGAAGTTTTCCATCTGTTCCTTCCAGAAAATATCAGTGCACAGTGAAATAGAGATAGGAATGGAGGAGCCTACTGTATTCAGTTAAAACAAGTGGAAGTTTAGGTTGGCCAGATTGCAATTATCCCCTGCTGGCAGCCAGCCAGGACACACATTAGTGCCTGCTCCTCTCTGACTAGCCTAATTAAAGAATTGTTGAGAACTAACAAAGTTGGCTGACTTGCAAAAGTCAGTGCTTGCTAAAATTTGTAAGTTATAAGTGCTTAACAATCTGACCTTATTTTTTTTATGCTGGGGTCATCTTATTAATTAAAGTTTTCCAATCATCTAATTAGAGAATACAGTTTGAACTGAGTCTTGAGGATTTCCAGTCTTATTTGCTGATTTAAAGAAAGTGGAAAGAAGAAAAACAGCACTCAATTAAAGGAAATGCAATGAAATGCTCAGTTTCTAGAGAAGCATTCAGAGAGGTCCTGTACCAGCCGGGTAATTATTTAGGATGCACTTCCAGTAAAGAGACATTAAAGGGACACCAGTGAGTTAGCTTTTAAAAGTAGAAATCTGTGCCAGTTCCCAAATTACCTCTTGGACTAGAATGGAAAGCTGAGACTCGTGACCAGCAGTACCAATGCAAGTAGACTGTTGGCACATTGCTTTGGATGTTAAGCCTTATTTCTTTCAGCTAAAATTGAACTTTGTCAAAATAGCAAGAAGAGAGATAATAATCTGATAGGATTTTAATTGATTACTTGACACATTTCTAGCCAGGTGCTAGTGGCTCACACTTATCATCCTAGCTACTGAAAAGGCTGAGATCTGAAGAGCATGGTTTGAACCAGCCTGGACAGGAAAGTCTATGAGATTCTCATCTCTAACCGCCACAAAGCAGGAAGTGGAGCTGCGACTCAAGTGGTAGAGTGCTAAACTTGAGCAAAAAGCTGAGGGACAGCATTTAGGCTCTGATCACTAAGCTCCAGGACCAGCACACAAAAAAAGAAACAAACAAAAAAACCAACAATAACAACAAAAAAACAACCCAATCTTTTCTTAGAAAAACAGTAGATTAAATAAATATGCTACAAATTTTCTCCAGATCCTACAAATGACATGCCAGATTTAAGTTTTAAATAATCCCAAATTAAGCTGTCATCTACAAGTTTATGATCATACTATGTCCAGAACAGTGCTCTATAAAAGATAAAAATGAATATCTTTAAAACATCATGCCAGGCGCCAGTGGCTCATGCATGTAATGCTAGTTACTCAGGAGGTTAAGTTCTGAGGATTATAGTTCAAAGCCAGGCCAGGCAGGAAAGTCTGAGAGACTCTTATCTCCAGTTAACTATTAGAAAAAAGGAAGTGGTACTGTGGCTTAAGTGGTAGAGCCTAGTCTTGAGCTGAAGAGCTCAAGGACAGCACCCAGGCCAAGAGTTCAAGCCCCACGATGAAACAACAAAAACAATTATACTGACTGTCTGCCATGCAGCATTGGATACACCAAGGAAAATGTGTTAGAAGAAGGACCAAAAGCATGTGTACAACACTTCAAATACATCCAGTAATTATTGTCTTTCTCTCACTTAAGTAGTTAAACAGTATCTGAGTATTTGTATACAGTCAGTAGAAAATGCAGTATTGGCACAAAAAATAAAATGGGAGAAAAAGAACAGAAGAGAGTCTCAGGCTGGTGGTTATACCTGTAATGTTAGCTATTTGAAAGGCAGAGATTGGGTTAACAAGGTTTGAAGCCAGCCTGGGCAAAAAGTTACTGAGTCAAAATCTTAACCAGGATGTTGAGATAAGCCAGCATGGTGGTACACTATTTTAGTCTTAGCTATTCTAGTAGCTATAGGTAGAATGATTATGGCTCAGGATTGGCCCCGAACAAAAATGTGAGACCCTGTTTCAAAAATAAGTAAAGTACTGAAGGGGTGGTAGTGTGGCTCAAGTGGTAGAGCACTTGGTGATCAAGCAAAAGACCCCCAATTCAAATCTCAGAACAGTTAAAAATGAAAAGATAGAAGGAAATCTTTGAAAATATGAAATAATATGCCTATATTGGAGTGATTCTTAACAAGTTCTGTAAAATATATGTAGATGTATTTCCTATTTATGTGACAGCAGCAGAGAATTGCTTTACTAGAGAAAATATACTACCTCTCATTTTCCATGCTTATTGGTAGAGGATGTCCTCAGTGTAATAAATTTCCCCAGAATCTAAGTAGTTGTGTCTCTCCATGATGGATGATATTTAGATCAGGAGTGCACAGGTGGGTCTGAGTGTACATATTTATGTGACTTGTGACTTCATT
This sequence comes from Perognathus longimembris pacificus, assembly GCF_023159225.1. Classification (NCBI taxonomy): domain Eukaryota; kingdom Metazoa; phylum Chordata; class Mammalia; order Rodentia; family Heteromyidae; genus Perognathus; species Perognathus longimembris. Next base: position 44,188,478 of record NC_063169.1, read on the forward strand.
CGATTTCCTGAACTTAGATCCTTGGCCTCCTAAAATTTGTTCCTTGCTTTACAATAAATTGGAAAGTTAGAACAGTTTCTTTGCTGTTGAGCAATGCCTCACAACAGCTTTTGTTTTGGTTCATGCATGTATGTAAATTCTTTCTAACTTAATATTTGGAATGGAAACTATTGCTTATACCCATTCTTCTGTAGACGACTCAAAATAATTTGCATAAAAGTATAATAGCAGTTTTAGGCTTTACTCAAGAAGCAAATAAAGTGAGAACATCCCAAACAACGGGGGAAACATGCATTGAATTTAATGATGACTTGCCCCCCGCCCCCAACAAAGTAATTGACTATTTACACCAATGACATTGAGCAAGATTCACTGTGCTACTGATACTGTTTTGAGGAATAATAATGTATTCCAGCTAATCACATGCCACTAGGTGATTATACAAACTGTCCTTTGAGAGGAGAATGAAGAGCACTGACTTAAAAGGGAAAGGTTGGAGAAGTAAAGTATGTTACTGCCAGTGAATGTGTGAGTGTGTGTGTGTGTGTGTGTGTGTGTGTGTGTGTGTGTGTGTTATAACAGTACAGGGCCTTGAACTCAGGACCTCATTGCCCGCATTTTGTGTTTTTGTTCAGGGTTATGGCTCTACTACTTGTATACATCCACTCCTGGCTTTTTGTTGGTAAATTAGAGATAAGTCTCCTGGATTTTTCTGACTGTTGTTGGTTTTAGACTATGATCCTTAGATCTCAGCCTTCTGAGTAGCCAAGATTACAGTTATAAACCACCAGTTCGTGGCTCTGATAAATTTATTTTTTCTAGTACTAGGGTTGAACTCAGGGCTTCCTGCTATCTCTTGGCTTTTTTACCCAAAGCTGCTAATATAGCACTTCTGCTATAGCTCCACTTCTGAATTTTTGCCTTGTTCATTACAGATATGATTGTTATGTATATTCCTACTCAGGCTGGCTTCTAACTACAATCCTCAGACCTCAGCCTACTGAGTAGCTAGGATCATAAGCATGAGCCACCAAGTCCTGACTTCAATGGAGATAAATAGAAAAATAGATAGATAGTCCATTTTTGTTGTCATGGTGAAGTAATTCTAACAAAATGTGGCTTCATAATGAAGCCATCTTAAACGTTGTCCCCAGTGTTTGAGATCAGGCATCTTCTCTTTACTTTTAGAGGAGAGTAGCTGCTATCAAGTCAGAGCTTGATAAAATCCAATGTTTATGTAAGATGCTTCTCCAATGGAGAGTATCAAGGGAATCCTTGATTTGATCGTGTTGGCTCTACACTCTATCTATCTATCTATCTATCTATCTATCTATCTATCTATCTATCTGACATTTAACTTGACCATTGGAAATCACAATTCTCTGCAGTTGCAGGGTATAAACCAGTAACAGACATCTCTGTGACATTACACACACCCAGTGTCATCATCAGTCTATGTAAGTGGAGGAATTTGGTATGTATGTCATTGCTTTCTTTTATACTGTAGGAGAGGCTTGTATCTTGAATCCACTGTGGGTGTATTGATGAAGTAAGATAGGGAAAAAGTAATAGAGGGTACTTTGTTGGAAGCAAGTGGTAGCACTTTGGGCACATGAGGAAGGTATTAAGTTTAAAAATACTGTTTACTTGGGCTGGAAATGTGGCTCAGTGGTAATGTGCTTGCCTTGCATGCATGACACCCAGGTTTCAATTCCTCAGCACCATATAAACAGAAAAAGCTGGAAGTGGTGCTGTGGCTGGAGTGGTAGAGTAGTAGAATTGAGCAAAAGAAGCTCAGGGACAGTGCCCAGGCCCTGAGTTCAAAAAAGAAAAAAAATGGTATTTACTTTTGTGATATTCTCTCCTGTAAGATGTGTGTAAATGAAATGACTTTAGGAGTAATGAGATTTTAAATATTTTTTTTTCTTATTCTTGGTAAAAGCAAATGGTATGAACTCTCTGATAGCTAGGGCAAACAGAAGTCAGTTATTATTCACAAGGTTAAATAAATTTAAATTTATTGAATTTTTCTGTAGCTTTCATTTTTTATATTGATGATGCTTCTTTTTGGAATGAGAATGAATGATTGCAGTTAAATATCCACTTAAGATGAATTAACTCTTTCAAAGCTTCATGTGGAATTAAGAAATATTGATTGGGAAGCATTCATTTGCACTCTCCTGCTATACTTAATGAGATGATTTACTACATCCAACCAAGTGAATTTCACCAGAGTTATAATTCTTTACAATGGGATGACTGTGAAAAAAAATTACATCCAAGCTCTGAAAACTCATTTTTATTACTCCTTTTTGCCCTTTGTAATTTTGGTTCCTAACTTTGAAAATTTCTTTGCTATTCTTCTTTAACGTTTGCTAGTGGAATTCCACACACTGGAGGTTATAAATAAAAATTCTATGAATATACACAATGGGAATTGTATTGTTGGTGCTGAGGAATACAAGGAAAGAGGATATAATGAGTTGCTTTGCACCTGGGTAGAAACATTATAGCAATTCTAATGTCATAGTTTCTGGAATTTCAATGATGAATGTCTCCTTGTGTACTGGAAGGTGACTATATTTACATGATTTAACATCAGAGTTAAAAAACAAGAGGAAGGCTGCCTGGTGCTGGTGGCTCACATTTGTAACCCTAGCTACTCAGGAGGCTGAGATCTGAGAGTCAGGATTCAAAGCCAGTCCAGGCACAAAAGTACCCATGAGACTTTTACCTCCAATTAGCCACCAAAAACCCCCAAAAACTGGAAGTGGTGCTGTGGCCAAAAGTGTTTGAGGACTAGCCATGAGCAAAAGAGTTCAGGGATGACATTTAGGCCCTGAGTTCAAGTCCCATGACCACCAGGAAAAAAGCAAAAAGAAATGTGCCTCTTTTGATTTGAGACATGCTCTGCATGTTTTAAGTATTTGTGGAAGTATAGTGAGATTATGGGTGCATAGTTAGACTTGGGTAAGATTATGACTTTATATAAAATGTAATTCTTAATAACTTAGTTGTTGGAATTATATTGCTAATTCCTGACTCAGATTTAGGTCTAATCGGACTAGTGGGAAACAAGAAGAGGACTAAAGGCTGAGGCTTTAGAAGTGCCACTCATGGGATTTGAGGAGAAAAAGGAATAATTGAAGTGAAAATAAGTACTTGGAGTATCTGGAAAGGACCTGAGTTTATCATCAAGAGATTAGACAAGAGAACAAAGGAGCAACCAGGAGGGCAAAATGTTGAGCTGAGGAGAAGGAGGCCTAGGAAAGCTTTGGATTTGAAACTCAAGAGGTTTTTGGCAAGGCAGTTTTATTAGAAAGGATAAATCACTGTGGAGGATTTCAAAAGAAATAAGCAGTAAGGAAAACAGGCAATGCATAGGGCATTCCTTAAGATGTTAAAAAAAATATTTCACTACAAGGCATGAGCCTCGGGGTTTAGCTTTAGATTTACCCTTAACTACATGACCTTTGACAATTGGTCTGTAACTAATAGACTTTGTCTGCATGTAACAGAAAATACATTTTTTTCCATTTTGGAATCACTTTTGACCTTTCTAACCATCTTAATATATTTATAGAAATACCATACATAATCGAGATTCTGAGAAGGAATTGAAGATGCCCTTGGGAATCCTGGCCGCAATATCTCACAAAGTCCATACACTAAAAATAAATATATAAAATATAACTAAAAAGAGCTCAAGGACACATGCATATATTCAATGTAAAGCAATGAAGACTATTTGAAAGGACAAAGTAAAGAAACATTTTAATGACATTCCACTAAGGGCAATAAATGTAATCTCTGATAGGAACTGAAGGGACAAAGGACTGGTTTGCTGAATATAAGAATTAAAAAGTGTAGCAGTTGGGAAATATTCATGTGGAGATGGGAGTGAGGCTCTCAGTTCCTATGCCACTGACTGACTTGCTTAGGAAGTCACTTTTATAGCAACTTATGTTTATAATTAGCCAGGCACCATTGGCTCATGCCTGCAATCCTAGTTATTCAGGAGGCTGAGATCTGAGGATCATGATTCAAAGCCAGTTTGGGCAAGTCTGTGAGACTCTTAGCTCCAGCTAACCACCAGAAAACCAGAAGTGGTGCTGTGGCTCAAAGCGGTAGAATGCTAGCCTTGAGCAAAAGAGCTCAGGGACTTGGAATTCTGCACTCCCATCAGAAAGAATGGCATTGCCCCATTTGTAAGGAGGTGAAAAGACTTGGAAAAAATTATACTGAGTGAAGTAAGCCAGACCCAAAGAAACATAGACTGCATGGTTTCCCTCATTTGTAAAAACTAGAATGTGTCTATAAATCTATAAGTAAATCCAATGGATAGCAAAAGACAAATAATTACACTTGGGGGGGCTGGGGATATGGCCTAGTGGCAAGCGTGCTTGCCTCGTATACATGAGGCCCTGGGTTCAATTCCCCAGCACCACATATACAGAAAATGGCCAGAAGTGGCGCTGTGGCTCAAGTGGCAGAGTGCTAGCCTTGAGCAAAAAGAAGCCAGGGACAGTGCTCAGGCCCTGAGTCCAAGCCCCAGGACTGGCAAAAAAAAAAAAAATAATAATAATAATTACACTTGGATATCCTTAATTAGACAGCACTCTAAACATTCAAAGAGTGATAATAAAGGGTGATAAATGATATTCTTAGGAGAAGATCACAATGGCTCAATAACTATGTGCATATGATCGTATAAAATGAACTCCAAGACATGGAAACAAGTGTTTTTCTTACTGTACTGTTTGCAGTTATCCTCCCACCCCTCTTTGGTTTGTTCCCTTTTGTCACTGTTTCTGATTTCTATACACTTTGTCTTGTATATATGTTTACATGATTTGGGGAGGGAAAGGTGGAGCACAGAAATGGTGGGACAAAGCGTGGACAAATTCAGCAGTGATACTTACTAGAAACTATGTTGGGTATGAATTATATAACTTGGGGAAAAGGGAGGTTGGGTAGGGAAGTCATAGGAGAAAATGAGGGAGAGTGACACTGTTCAAAAAGAAATGTACTCATTATCTGGTATATGTAACTGTAAACCCTGTGTACATCACCTTTATAATAATTTTAATTTTTTAAAGAAAAAGCTCAGGTACAGTACCCAGAAGCCCCAACACCAAAAAAAAAAGTTTACAGATTTAAAAGCCATTAGATAAATATAGGCATCGATGTGTCAACTCTCAAGGAAGAACGGTAGCATTGCAGCCAGGTAGGCATAAATAAGTTCCTGTCTAGAGAGTAATCAACAAAAGTGGGCTGGTGGAGTGGTTCAAGTGGTAGAGAAATATGCCTGGAAAATTGATGTCCCTGGTTTCAAACCCTCTGTTTTCTCCCTTTACCTAAAAAGGAACTGGGGATCTACCTCAGTAAAGAGTGTTTACTTATTTTATTTTATTTTTTTCTGAATAATTATTTATTTATTGTCAAAGTGATGTACAGAGGGGTTACAGTTTCAAACGTAAGGCAGTGGGTATATTTTTTGTACAATTTGTGCTTAATTATGTTGCACAAGATCCTGAATTTAATCCCCAGCATGAGAGAGAAAAAGGGAAGTAAGGAAGGAGGGAGGAAAAAGGAGGGGAAGGAGCTCTTCCCCTGCTTTTTGGTGTGGTGCCTCCTTTAGAAATGGGATCTAGCAATCTAGCCGACAGATTTTTTTTTTTTCATCTCTAGGCTAGCTTCAAACAACCATTATCTGGATGCGAGCTATTTAGTAGGTAATATTACATATATGAGCCATAGGCACTCCTCTGCTGGTTATTTTTAAGAGAGGGTCTCATGAACTTTCTGCCTAGGCGGGCCTTGGCTGCAGTCTTTCCACTCAGCCATCTTAGTAACTAGGATTACAGGCAGGAACCACATTCAGGATCTCTTAGGTCTTTTGATAAGGGTACTAAACCATTCATGAGAGTCTGCTCTCATGATCTAATCATCGTTAGTACTATCATCTCAGGAACTGGATAATCATATGTAAATTTGGATGAAGAACATTTAAGTCATAGCACAATTATGGTGACACAAAATTAATCTTTAATAAAACAATTCCCATTGAGGGCATAACAATAGTGTTCAAAAGGCATTAATATCTTAAAATAGATTGCTGATATCAAACAGTTAATGCATTTTATCTAATAATGTGTTTTCTAATGCACTAACATACTTCCACTTATTTATCTTGGCAATGTTGGTGTTTGAAAATAGTGTCTCATGCTTGCTAGGCAGGTATTCTACCACTTGGGTTATGCTCCCAGCCATTTTTGCTTTGGTTATTTTTCAGGTAGTGTCTTTCCTCATGCTAGTGCTGTCCTGAACCATAATTCTCCTATTTATACTTGCTGTGTAGCTGAATCTGTGCCACCTCATCCACATTTTGTATTGTTGAGATGGGGTCATGTGAAACTTAGCCCAGGTTGGCCTTAATGCCAATCTTCTGGATCTCAGTCTCCCAAGTCAATAGTATTATAGACATACACCACAGTGTAAGCATGTTACTACATGTTCTGAACACAAGAATATTAACAGTGCTATTTCTTTTTTTTTTTTTTTGCCAGTCCTGGGCCTTGGACTCAGGGCCTGAGCACCATCCCTGGCTTCTTCCCGCTCAAGCATTCTGCCACCTGAGTCACAGCGCCCCTTCTGGCCGTTTTCCATATATGTGGTGCTGGGGAATCGAACCGAGAGCGTCATGTGTAGGAGGCAAGCGCTCTTGCCACTAGGCCATATTCCCAGCCCAACAGTGCTATTTCTAAATCTTTTCCTAATGCTGTCTCCTCTAGTCCTACATCCCTACTATTGTCTGTTATAGTCTTAGTGTTCAAAGGGGATAATTTAAACTACTGTCAAAAGAATCAGTGGAGTACACAAGAGGTGTTAAAATAGGCATGCTCATTTGTCCCAAAGTATAATTTCCATTGGAGCTTTGTTTTCTGAATCACTGAAACTGACTCAGCTGCATAATTCAGTAACTGAGGTCACATCAAAACAGCTTATCTTGCCATCTATTAAAATCCCTCAGTGGCTGTGTTTAAAAATTTTCCTTTGCCTTAAAAACAGTGATATAAAAAAACAACCCTAATGTGGCATTTGGGATGGTATGTGTTTTCAAACAGCAGCCCATTTCTTTTGAAGAGATAGAATAAATGTCGTTAAACTGGTAGCTCAAATCAGTCAAAGCACTTTTTCTGGAAGATTTAGATTAAATGTGATTCAGAACTGCTGTGGTTTGATGAAAGAAACTGTTTTGAATTACATTAATTTCTCCAGTTAAAAGTACATGAGTGCTTTTAGTCCTTTGGGAGCACATTTAGTATCCACAGAGAGCTATGGATTTAGTGGGGTGATCCCATTATGTAGTATTCTTTGGTCTGAAAAGAAGGAGAACACTGTTTTTTTGATGTCTCAGCAAGGCCTGTCTTTGAGCACCACCAATAACACATGCAGGATAAAGACTTCAGGGAAAAGAGTCATTCCGAGGCTTTGGCCTCTAGATTAGCTAGGAGAAATCACAAGAATCAAAGCAGTTTGAATAGTCCCCGAAATATCCTCTTAGTTTGCAGTTTAATTTTATTATAACAGAACTGGATAATTCAATGTTTCTTTACGATTACTCTAATGTGTACATAAAACTGTTTACAGTTCTGTAGAATTCAATGCAATCACATTGCTGTGCAACCATCACCACTATCCATCTCCAAACTAATACTCCATGTTAATGAAATAATTCCACACTTTCATATTCTTCTATTTATATTTTCTACTTCTATGAAGTGACTGTTATAACTATCTCATGGAAATTTCCTTTATGTGACTGGTTTATTTCACTTAGCAAACTGAGACTAGGATGTAGTAGCTCAGTTGGCAAAGCACTTGCCTAGCAAGTGCAAAATCCTGAGTTTGAACCACAAAAAGAGAAGACAAAAAAATATGGTTAACAAAACATCCCAAATGCTTAGCACATTGCCTTTAAGTTTAATCCATGTTGTAGCCTATCTCAGAAGTTTCTTCATATTTAATATTGAATAATGTATCATTCTATGATACTATTGTACTTGATTGCCCAGAATAACTCAGCAATAACTTGGCAGCTTTAATTTTGTTCCTTAATTTAGGCTTTGTCTAGAATATTTCTTTTTGATTTATATCCCAGATTAAAAATGTAAGTGGCAGTGTTCAAGTGCTTACTAGATTTTATTTTATTAGTCAACATCAGCTAATAAGAACAACAATTTAAGTCAGATCTCAGTGCTCCTCACTTTGAATTCTAGGTACTCAGGAGGCTGAGATTGGAAAATTGTAGTTCAGGTAGAGATATGTTTGAAATTTCATCACAAGTTAACCATCATAAAGCTGGACTGTAGGGATGAACAAAGTGCTAAATCCTCAGCCCTCAGTAAGAAAGCTGAGCAAAGGTGTGCAACTTCAAAGCAAAACAACAATAAAAGAAGTCTCAATTTAACCAGTGTTAGGTAAGTGTGCATTATTACTTCAAATAAAAGATCTTTAAAATGTTATTTAATAGAAATTTGCATATGTGAAAATGTTAGCTATGTATTTTAAAGAATCATTTGTAATGGGACACTTTCGAAGCCAGTTATTGTGATAGTTAAACTAGTAAAATCCAGGGATATCTAAACATGTTTATTAGAGGCTTTCAAATTTCAAACAGCTAAAACTTAGAACTGAAGAAAAGGACAGTGATAAGAGGGAAGAGGTAAAAAGCATCACCTGTTAAAGTTTTCTGTACAGTAGTGTGACAACTTCAGAAGATTTTCTTGTATTTTGAAATGCTAGTATGCAACATAAAAGGGTCTAATTAATTCCATTCAGTAGTTTCTTCAAACTTTTTACAACAAGCATACCATGCCTCTTTTTTATTGTAAAGATGATGTACAGAGGGATTGCAGATACATACGTAAGGTAATGAGTACATTTGTTTTTGAACAGTGTTTAACCCCTCTCTCATATTTTCTTGCTTTCCCTCCCCCCCCCAGACTTTCTTTCTCTGCAAGTTGTACAGTTCATTTTCAACAGTGTCTAGTGAGTATTGCTGTTGCATTGGTTCACCCTTTGCTTCACCATTTCTGGGATTCCCTTTCCCTTCCGCAAGTCAGATAAGCTTATACACAAGACAGAAGTACTAAATAAAAAACAGTGACAATAGGTAATAAACCAAAGAGAAAAACATACAAGAAAAAAGTAACTGCAAACAGTATTTTTTTTTTTTTTTTTTGCCAGTCCTGGAGCTTGAACTTGGGGCCTGGGCACTGTCCCTGGCTTCTTTTTGCACTATGCTAGCACTCTACCAGCTGAGCCACAGCGCCACTTCTGGCTATTTTTTTTTATATATCTGTGGTGCTGAGGAATCGAACCCAGGGCTTCATATATACGAGGCAAGCACTCTACCATTAGGCCATATTCCCAGCCCCTGAAAACAATATATTAAAAAGAAAACAACAACAACAAATGAAGCAAAACATAATAAAACAAACAAAAAAACCCTTGATTCCATATCTTGGAGTTTATTTGGATTAGTATCATTTTATATGCTCATATATATGTACATAGCTATTGAGCTATTGTGATCCCTGTTAGAACTATTCTAGGCATATACAACTTACTACAAATGAGGTAAAGCATGAGGTCTGTGTTTCTTTGGGCCTGGCTTACTTCACTTAATATGATTTTTTCCAAGTCTTTTTCATTTCCTTAGGAATGGGGTGATTGATGGAAGAACAAAATTCCACTTTGTGTGTATGTGTATATATATATATATATCACATTTTCTTTATCTCTTTATCTACTAAGGGGCATCTAAGTTGATTCCATATCTTAGCTATAGTCAATAATGCTGCAGTGTGAACATATTTGTGCTGGTAGGTTTAGTGTGGGAATTAACTTAACCAAAGTTGTGATATATAATGAAAACTTTAAAAGCCTGAAGAATGAAAATAAATAGACTTAAGAAAATGAAAAACCTCCCATGCTCCTGGATTGGGTGGATTATTATTGTGAAAATGGCAATACTGCCAAAGGCTATCTGCAAATTCAATACAATACATATCAATATCCCAACAAAAAATTCATGTGGAATAATATAAAACCCTGAATATCAGAAACAGTCCTTAGCCGGAAGAATTGTGTGGGAGGAATATCAATACCAAACTTGAAACTCTATTGTAAAGCCGTATTTATAACAGTAACTTGGTACTGGCACATGAACAGGCCCAGGACCAACGGAATATAATTGAAGGCAGACCCAGAAATCAACACATAGACCTATGGACAACTAATCTTTGATAAGGGAGCCGAAATTATCAGATGGAAGGAAGACAGCCTCTTCAACTGGTGCATGCAGAATTATTCAGAATTACACATGTGTAGAAAACTGAAGTTATATTTTTATATATCTCTCTTCACCTGAAACAATTTAAAGTGGATCAAAGACTTCAATGGAAGATCAGATACCCTTAAAATTACAGGAAGGGATAGGGCAAACACTAGGGCTCCTTGGCACAGGCAGCAACTTCCTAAATAAAGATCCAGAAACCCAACAACTCAAAGAAAAGCTGGAAAAATGGAATTGCATTAAACTTCAAAGCATCTACATGACAAAAGGCATAACTAGCAAGATAAATAGAAAGCTCACAGATTGGGAGATTTTTCACTAGCTATACAACAGGCAAGGGCCTCATATCAAATATATACCTGGAAAAAATTAACTCCCACAAAAACAAATCCTCAAAGAAAGAAACACCCCATTACTAAGTGGGATAAAAACTTATAGACTTCTCTGAAGAGGAAATAAGAATTGGCCATGAAGAATTGTTCAACTTCTGTGGCCATAAAAGAAATGCAAATCAAAACTACATTGCGATTCTACCTCACTCCGGTTAGAATGGTCATTATCAGGAAAACTAATAGCAATAGTTCCTGGGGGAATGTGTCAAAAAGGAACTGTACCAACACTGTGGGTGGGAATGTAAACTTGTTCTACTCTGGAAAGTAGTATGGAGTTTCTTCAAAAGACAAAATCTAGAGCCCCTCTATTACCCAGCAATCCCACCCCCCGGGCATTTACCCAAAAGACCACAAACAAGACCACACTAAAACATAGTACACATCTGAGGAAGCCTGCCACTGTGCAAATTCGTCCCGGGACTGACATAACCAGTCTACTGGTGGACACCTGACACCTTCTGTTTGTTGTTATTGCTGGAGAGATTTCAAGTGTTTTACTCTGTTTTCTAAGTTCTGTTTCCTTTGCAAAAAGGAAATAGAAGTAGTGTTGGGGTCTCTAGATCTGCTACTATGAACGAGGAGCTATTTGGGTTCTATCAAAACTCTTGGATGCTGTTTAATGGAGGTTAATATGTTGTAACATCCCTCATTAGCTTCACATATCGAATAGATATTGATTCCATATTAATGTTGTTGGCAACCTGCAAGATATGGAGACATCGGAGGCAAGACGACATCCAGGATGAAGTCTAGTACTCATGTATTTCAGTAGTATTTAATCTGTACACATGGCTGTGGGAAAGACTCAGTAACAAAAGGTAACTGGGATATATTAAGTGCTCCTGTATGTGTAGGACCTCATGCAAACTTGTTGGCTAATGTGCTGGCTGTGAATCAGGTCATTAACTCTTCTTTAAAAATGTGTTTGGAAAAAAATCTGTTTGGAAAGCAATTAAGTTTCATATTTACTAGTTAACACCATGGTGAATTCTGATGATGCTTGGGTAGTCATTCTGATCAGCCTGTCATTTTGCAGTTGAGGCTACGAGTGTTCATCCATGTGAACTTTTTGTCTCTATTTTCTTACCAAATATACCTAATTGGAATAGACTCCAGAGAGATGATGGGTTAATGTGTGGAACATTAAAAGAACTGAGAGAGGATTTTCTTGTGGTAGCTCTTTTCAGCCTCTTGCCATTGCAACCTCAGGTACAATAAGGTAAGTTAAGGAATAGGATTCCAATTCTTAGGAAAGCTGACAAATATTCCCTTTTGTGCCATGTTTGATGGTTCAGCCTCTTATTCTGTGTGCAGCAATTGGAATTTAGGAACAGTTAAGAAGAAATCTCCATTTTTAAGCTACAAATATTATTGAGTTATCACTCTTGGGACTGCTTCTTTGAAAATTTTCCTTTAAAGTATCATTTTACTAATGGCTGTTTGCATTAGTAAGTTGGAGTTTAAAGAAAAAGTGAAGTTTTAACTACTTTTTTGAAACTTAATTGCCTCTCTTGAAATAAATTTTTAAATAAAATGGATTAAATTCATACTGTTTAAGTAGCACTGAAATGGTAGAGAGTGAGGCAGCCAGTTCTATATTGTAATGCAGATGTCATTGAAGATATTTTTCTCTAGCAATGTCCAAAAATATGCATGGGAATTTGTATTGAAACTGTTAGATTTAAGTTTTCTTTTAAATGGACAAGTGACTAAGGAGTTACATTTTAGAGGAAGAGTTAATAACTTGTCAAAGCCTTGAAAAAAATGGACTCAAATGGTTTAGATATAGGAAACAATATATGCTGTGTTTATAATGGTCTGCTACCTGAACTTGGCATGGAACTCTAAACCAGAGAACTGTAGCATTGTTTTCCCTCCAAGTTTTTCCCATTAATAGAAACTTTGCAGCCACCTCAATTCACTGTGACTTTATTTTAGCACTTATGTAATTATACTTGAGCTAGCTAAGCAAATCCTTTAAGCAATTGTCTGCCTTGAGAGAACTTCCTTTCTTTATGTTGTATATCCTGTTTCTGATTTCTTTATCTCTTACCTTCTCACCACACTCCCAGAGAAAGAGGCCAAATCATTAGTCTTCTAATAATTAATTTTTGCTTTGTTGTTTCTGAATAGCCTATTGCTTCTTCACCTGGAGATACCACTATTCTTCAGTGTAATCTAGCAGAAATCTAAAAAGTTAGCTCTTGTTTCTTAATATATTTCCGTTGTAACTACAGAAGAATTTCAAAAATATATTCACATGCACACACAGACTTATGTTTATTCTAAAGCTACCTACCTCCAAATCTAGGACCAGTACTAACATGTAGAATTAGAAACTCAGGAGGGAAAGGTAATATTATGGAACCACTTTCTTAACATAGTGAAAAAAACAAACAAACTGAATTGTGTCCACATTTTGGAACCTCTTGGATAATGTGCTTTTGGCAAGCTAATAAGTTAGTCTTTTGCTGTTTCTGGTATACTATTTGAAGACACGTGACTTCACGATCACAGACAAAGGACTTCACCTTCATAGCTCCAGAGGCAGCCTTAACTTCACCTGGTGAGCTTGATACTCCTGTGCCCTAATTCGGGGGAGAATGAAGGGCATAGCAAATACATGAGCCTAGATAGATACTACAGAGGTGGCAGCCTTGCCTCACAGCCTGGGGTCCCAGAATCCTTTCCAGTGTTCTTTGTTAGATGAGAAGAAGCCATTTGATTTTTCTATGAGGTGATGTGGGTTGCTAGTAACACGGTTTGCAGAGGAAGTCACAAATGCAGAAGAGCTGGAAGCCAGTTGTTTGAATTTTTCTATGTGTTTACTTTCATCTTTTTTTTTAAAGTAAACTAGTATTTTCTGAGGCTTTTTCATATAAACATATTAAGATAGTAAATACACTGAAGTTATGACTATGCAGGATTCACTGAAGTGTTTTAACCGATAGGGATGTATGATGACTTTTTCAAATTTTTTATGCCAGTTGGCTCAAAGGATAAGCTTCAGTCATCCAGTACATTTATTGAATATCTGCTTTGTGGAATGGATGTTTCAATTCAGTGACCAGAACAGAGAAAGATCACTGGTGACTCTGGTGGAACTTATATTTTCCTGGGGAAAGGCAACAGATAAGCAATAAACTTAATGAATGTGTATGGATGTGGGTGTGCTAGAACTGATTAGTGCTCTAAGACAAAAGGCAGAACAAGGTAATAGATGCTAGGTTTCGTTGCGTGGACCAATCAATCACTATGTAGCACTCACTGATGTAAGATATCTTTCTATAATCAACCTAGAATTCAGTTGTTCCCATTTTATATTACAAAATTTGCTTTCTTATTTCCTTTGCTTTGCTGCTGCACAATCTGTCAAACATTTTCTTAACCTGTGTTCTGTATTCCTTCACAAATACCATCTCCTCTGCAGAGATTTTCCTTGGGTCTCTGGCCTCCCTGTGCTCTCATATAGTACTTAGAATTCTTTACATTGGCTCTTCATCAATTTTCACCCCTTACATCTACACAGTGAATTTTTTGGTAGTAAGGTCTTATTTGCCTATGGATTACGTGATTTAGTCAATATTTGTTTGATAAATATATAATAATTAGTAGTAAATGTGCATTGATAACTCATTTCCTTTGTAATGCTAATTTTAATGAATATAAAATACTTTAAAATTATGTTGCAGAATTTCTATAGCTGCTATACTGATACTGTTCCTAAGGGGGGAAAACAATTTGTATTAATAATTTATATATAACTGAATGCTGGTAGCTCATGCCCTTAATCCTAGCTACTCAGGAGGTTGAGATTTAGAGGTAAGGCCAGGCTGGGCAGAAAAGTTCATTGGACTCTATCTCCAATTAACCAGAAAAAAGCAAGAGTGAAGTAAGGATCAAGTGGTGGAGTGTCAGCCTTGGAAGTATGAGGTCTGAAGGTCAAAAGCCAGCACATAAAAAATTTGCATGTAAAATTATGCTAAAAGGATTTGAGTTAATAAACTTAGTAAGAAAGTGCTTGGCACACTATTAAGATTTCTCTGAAGTGATGTGATAAAATAGAGGGATTAGATTCTTAAGTAATTCCTAAAATCACAGTTAATATCACCAACTAGAAATACTGTTATGACGGTATTCAGTGTCATTCCTCTGGATAAAGCCATAGAATTATAACTTGTTATCTAGGATAAAACCCACATTCTTAATCTAATCTTTAATCCTTGTGTGAGCCCTGCTTACCTTCTGGCTCTCCTTTCCCCTATTCTGCACAGTTGTTCTCTTGCCTCCTAAAGGGTCTCAAGCTTCTCTCTATCTCAGGAGATTCTTCTTGCTCCTTTGGCTGTGAGGAGCCCACATTCATTCAGACTCCAGCCAGCCTCACTCCTACTAAATCTTCAAGCCTCCGTTGAAATGTCATCTCTGAGCTCTCCAGGAATTTTGTATGGATAGGGTCCTCTGTTAGGTTATATCATAGTGGTATTTCTTTAATCTAACAACTTTATATCCATGTGCTACAAATTATACCTAACATTAAGTTAGTACTTAATAAACATTCCTACAGTAAATAGAAATGCATTGAGAGTGTTTATTTTTGAATAGACGAAACTTCAGAAACCAGGTTTTCTGTATGTAAGACAAAAATGTGCTTTCATGCTCACATGAAATATCTACTGCTATTGAGAAGGTTATTCTCTCCTTTTAACTGTATTTTCTCCCTAAACTATCTCACCCAAACCAAGAAATTTTAATATCACCATTATGCAGATGGCTCTCAAGTCATGAATTGGCAAGTCAGAGGTCTCCCATGAGCTCTAGAACCATTTCTCATCTTTAGAGCTTCCATGGATATCTGCACAGCAGGCTCCATTGTGTTAAAACATTATTAGCTGTTGTAACAAATGTTGTCACAAATTTCAGTGGCATGACACAAGAGAAGTGGTTTCTTGCTCACCTTATGCCCAAATCAAGGGTTTTGCTCCTCAAGAACTTATTTCTTGTGTTGTAGGAACACTGGCACCTTCTTTCCTGCAGCTTTACACTTTTATAAGGCATGTAGACAGTGTATGAGGCCAGTTCATGGGAAATGAGGGTAGAAAGAGCACCACTAGGCCTTAGGCTGTGAGTCAACAGCCATACAGTCTGTACAGCCCTTGTTAGTGAAGTTAATTCCACAAATGACTTTACACTGTCAGTAGCTAATCATAAATCTGAGGTTGACAGTTCTCTCTGACATATTTTGCGTATTGAATATTCAACTAACTGCTCAAAATAGCCAATGTTACTAATCAACTAAGCAAGCAAACATAGACAAGCCTTAGATCCCTTTCGCCATTTCTCATTTGAGGTAATGTTACATTCCTGCATAAACAGAACATGTCAATGTTGTGTTTGACATCTCCTTCCCCTTGGATCCTTTATCCAAGAAGGCTATGAATTTTCTGATGCTTCAATTAATGGCCTGCATCTTAGAAAATGAAAAATATTAAAGGTTAGGAAAATAAGAATTGAAAGACCAGCAGTCATCTCTGACTCTTTCATCACCCCCATGTGCTGTCATTACTGATCATACTCATGTTTCTTCCTAAACATATTTATTGATGTGAGCTCATCTGTCTGCTGCCCTGCTAAACACTGCAACTGTCATTGCCTGGGCACTAGTGAATATAACTTCCCTTCCTCCTGTTCTCTGCCTCCTCTCTTGTGTCTCTTTATATAGCAGCCAAAGTGAGGATAAAATGTAGATCAAATTGCATTATGCCCTGCTGTTAACATTTTACGTTGCTATTGGCATAAAAGAAGGCAACAGAATTTACAAGGATATGACTAGCATGGCTTCTACATTACTCCTCACTATGATGCTTTAAATAAAAAAACTTGTTCCAGTCTTACTGTTTTCTAACAGGGCTTTAACCTATTAAAATCTTTACGTCTCTTTTTCCCTTAGTTCACATACTCTTACTGTCAGAGTAGACTATGTGAAGTGCTGTTTCCTCAGGAAAGATTCTCCCAATCTCTCTAATTTACTCCACATCAACCATTTAAAACTTTTAAAGCAACTTGTTTTTTCTCTTCTGTCACAATGACTGTCATTACAGCTCCACATTTCTTTGTGTGATTAGGTGAACATTGGCATCTGCCACTAGATCTTATCATCAGACAATCAATTTGTTTCCCACCCTTTATCTTCCCAGTATCTGCATAACAGTATCTGTTTAATTGTCAGTGCATGTTTACATACATACATGAATCAGGGAATGATGAACAACATCTTTGTTCCAATTGAAGGATGAATAGCCAATGTAGCTTCAGTAATGTACAGGTATTCATTTAAAGAAATCAGATCATCTCAAGACATACTTGTAGATACAAGTTTTTATAAGTTGCATATTTAAGGCTAGTCTATAGAACATGACAAGTCTCACAAAGGTCAGAGCATAAACACCATAAATGAAATTTTCTGCTTAGAGATTTGTATCTATGATTAAAAATTTCTGTTTTTCTTTTTTTAAAATTAGGTTTCCTAGCAACACTTGTTGCCTTTACCATGGGGTATCATATAATGCCTTGATGAACTACTGCATTTTTCTCTCCTTAGATAAGATATTTGTATTACATTTCCTGAATATCTGATTATGTTACACATGAACATTTATAGCCCTTTTCTGAGAATAATATTCAATATGCATATTGTACCATATTTAAATCTTCTATAACTATGATTCCCAAAGTCTTCTTGGCAGTGACATATTTCTTTTTAATTTCTTGGAAAAGTTTGAACTAGGTTGACATGTTATCTCAGTTAAGTATTTTTATTCAAGACTTCATTTTTCAGAATATTTTTAGGTCTACACCTAAAGATGTATGTATATACATCTCTACATCCATATCATCCCCCATTATCATTGTTCCAAGCATGGTACCTTTGTTATAACTGAAGAAGTACATTGACCCATTGTCAAAGTCTACAGTATATATTAGCATTCACTCAGGATGTACATTTCATGGGTCTGGACAATGCATATTGACAATACCCATCATTAAAGAGTAACGTAGTTTCACTGCCCTAAAGTCCTCTGAGCTCTGCCTGTGACTTTTTCTCCCTTGCTTATCCCCTGCGATCACTTAATCTTTTACTCTTTTCCTAGGCTTACCTTTTGTAGGATGACTTATAGTGGGAGCAATAGTTTGGTTTTAATTTTCCATCAGTAATATATATTTAAGGTTCCTTCATGTCTCTTTATGACTTGATCATTTGTTTATTTATAACATTGAGTGATATTCTACTTCTGATTACTGCAGTTTATTGATCCACTCACCTGCTGAAGTACATCTAGGCTGCTCTTGCACTTTGGTAATTAAGGTTTAAGCTGATAGTAATGTTCATGAGCAGGTTTCTGTGGATTTATATTTTTAACACCTTTATGTGTAAAGATGCTGATATGCATATAAGCATCATTTCTGGGTTATCATATGAATAGATTTAAATTTGACACAAAACTGGCTGACTCTTCTTACGTGACTGCATTATATTGCATTCTTCATGCCATGGGTAGTTCCTGTTGCTTCACATTCTCTAGAGTATTTGACATTGTCAGTTTTCTGGATTTTGTCATTTTAACAAGTAGATGATGGAATGTCATTATTGCTTTCCATTATTGCTTTACCATTTCCTGACAGCATATAATGTGGAACATCTTTTCAGACACTTATTTCCCTTCTTTGCTGAGATGTGTATGCGAATCTTTGGGCCAGTTTTAAAATTGTGTATTTGTTTTCTTATTGTTTAATTGCAAGTATTTTCTTGTATTTGGATGGTTGTCTCTTTTTTTCCCTTTAGGGTCAAAGTGAAGTTCAGAGGGGCTACAATTTCATATGTAAGGCAGTGTGTACATTTCTTATTCAACTTGTGGCAGTCTCTTTTGATATGAGTCGTGCAAATAGTTTCTCTAATTCAGTGGCTTGACATCTCATTCTTTCACAGGGTCTTTTATATGGCAGGAATTTTAAATTTTAATTAAATACGGCTTAACAAATGAGTTTCTTTCATAGACCATTTTTTGTTGTATTTAACAAATAAATGACATATCCAACATTCATTTGTTTTCTTCTGCACCATCTGCTGGGAATTTATAGATTGGCATTTTATACTTCATTTTTTTTCCCTCTTTCGGTATTGACTCTTCTGGATAGCTTCGTCTCTCATCTTATAGAATTAGTCGTTGATACGATCAAAAGGCGTTGCTTTGCAATTTAAGTATTAGATGCTTGATGTACAGCTCAAATTGAAAAGAAATCTTGAAAATATGTAGTCTTTTTAATATTTATCTTATATTTTTATATCAAGGTTCTGTATTATTGCTCACATGGAAAGATCATGCATGTTTATGAGGAAAACTGGAAATTTTCATGCATACAATCTCAGTATTTAATTTTTGATGTTTATGCAAATGGTATTATGTGAGTGATTCTTTTGTGATTGCTGTTCAAATTCCACATGTACGTTCTTAAACTATATGAAAACAATTGATTTTGACATTTGTGCTTTGTATCTGTACTAGAAGTAAAACCCCAGCCTCATGAATTCTAATAGAGTCCTTTACCACTGAGTTAAATAACAACCCTTGACTTGAGTATAGTAGCCTTGTTTCCTGCAACAGTGCTAGAATCAGTTATAGATTTCTGTAGTTGGTTGTCTGCGAACAGCAGTTTTACTATTGTGTTCCCAAACTGTGTCATTTTTGTAACTCCCATTACTTGAATGCTTCCCCCAAACCCCATGGTGAAATTTAGTGGCTATTCCTCAGTGTTTGGAAGTGACACTTTTGGAGGCGATTGATGCTATGATTAAGTTCTGTTATTAAAAGATAATTTTGTTGCCCTTTGCCTGTTTTCCCTCTACCTTTTGCCATGTAAAGTCATAAAAAGAAATGCTATACCAAATTTCAGTGCCTAATATGATACTCCCCAGCTCCACAACTATGAGAAATAAATTTTTAATCTTCACAAATTACCCAGTCTTGAACATCTTATTATAGCACCACAAATTTATTAAAGATAAAATCATTTTCTTGTATTATTAAATTGGCTAATAATTCCAATATAACATTGAAATACAGAAAATGTTCATTCTATTTCTTAGTAGGAAGCTTTGACTTACTATCAATTATAATGCTGACTCTAGAATATTTGTACAGAGATATTATCAAAGTGAGGCAGTTACCCACCATTCCTGGTTTAATGAGTTTTAGTAAGAATGGGTGTGGATTTTGCCATGTAACTCTCATTATCTATTGACACAATCATGTGATTAAAATTTTTCTAGCCTTTGATATGAATAGTATTCATTCATATTGGAATGTTGAGCCAGGCTTGAATAAATGCAACTTGGGTGTACAATTCTTTTTAAATGTTGTCAGATTTGATAAAAATATTCTTTATAAAAATATTCTTCTTCTGATTATTTTCTTTTTTCTGAATAATCACTTATTTATTGTCAAAGTGATGTACAGAGCAGTTACAGTTTCATACGTAAGGCAGTGGCTACATTTCTTGTCTAACTTGTTACTTCCTCCCCCATTTCACCCCTCCCCCTTCCCCTCTCCCCCATGGAGCATAAAGATGATTTTGGTATTAGAGGAATGCTGGATTCATAGGATTGATTAGGATTTAATCCTTCTAATTCTATTTTCTGGAAGAGATTGTATAGAATTAATATAATGTGTTTTTTTTTTCCATTCTTTGCTTCATAGAATTCACCAGTGATCCAACCTTGGCTGATGGTTTCTATTTTAGCAGGTCATTAAATATTGATGATATTTCTTTAATAGATATTTGTCTATTCATACTGCCTTTGTTTGACTTTGGTAAATTAGGTCTTATAGTTCTTCATATTTGTGTGCATAGAAATTTTCATCGTATTCTTTCATTATTTCTTTAGATATTTATAGTTATCACTTGAATCTATAATGTCTCCTTTTCATTTTGAATATAATGATTTATATCTTCTCCCCACCTTCATTAGTAAGTCTGGCTATAGAAGGTAGTTCTATTTACACTTTCAGAAACTACCTTTTGTTTTTGTTAATTTTTCTCTATTGAGTTTCTGAATTCAATGTCATTGATTTCTGCTCCATTTAATAATTCTTTTGTGTTTCATTCAATTTCAATGTCCTTTTTCTAAGTTAAGTCAGAGTGTGTTTTAACTGTTCTAATAATGTTTCTTAATTCTCTTTAGAATTCTGAAAATCAAATGTTTGTTTGTTTCTTGTTCAAAAACATATTTCTAATATTTTTACTTGTTTTATAGCTACATTTTATTACTTAAATCTCTAAAATAAAAATCACACTTTTAAAGATAATGTAATCAATAAAAATCACGCTTTTAAAAGAAAATTTAATCAATCGATGGTTCAGCAAATATTTTGTTTTTCATAAGAAAATTAAAGGCAGGTGTAGTGTCTAGGAACCATTATATTGTCTCCAGAATGAAATTTGTACTTACTTTCTTTGATTGTAACAAAAAATGCAATTGTGAAACAAAGCATGGATAAGCCTTTTCATTTTTTATGTGTTTTAAAATTTGTCTTTTTTTACCAGAGTTCTCCTAGGCATTCAGAATGGACTCTAGCATTCTTAAACTGTATTCTTTATTTCCATTTTATTAAGATCTTCTTTCTTTGAGTGGAAATCTATGCTGTGTGGAAATATAATCAGGGCACTTCCTTTTGCATATGATTGTCTGTGTTGGTAACTAAAAGCTTCAAGTGGTGTTGCTTGCATCCCTCAGTGACCTGGCATTCAGTATCTCTGTAATGCTAGGCAACACTTTCCCTAACTGTACTACCCCAGAAACCTGAGCCCAAACCTGTTTCTTTTATCTGAGATATAGGTTGTAATGTAGCCTCATTTGAACTGCAATTTAAATCCATTATCTCATTTCACTGACTTCTTTCTGTATCCAATTTTGTTAGTTGCCATTATTATTAAAGAGCAATAATGGAACAGTCTTTGAAATCCATTCTTCAATATTTTATTAATCAAGCTAATTGATATGGAAGTATTTGGTCTCACAGCAAATGTACTTTTCAAGATGAAGTCTCCGAGTCATACCTATTATTTATTAGTATGTAAAAATATCATTAATTTACTGTAGTCATACCTCTCTTTCTAACTATCCATAAAAAATTGGCACTAAAATCCATGCATATAGTTTTCTCTCATGACTAACCACTTCCACTTATTTCTTTTTTATTGTTACTTTTTTCTAGCATTTAAGGTAAACTAAATACAATGTTTGTTGTTAAATTTTGGCAGACTTTGCATGTGAGACACAGGAACTATTGAATTAATTGGTATATTTTACATTTTGTGGCAGTGGTCCTGTTTTCAGACTTGACTCAAACATAAGGAAACTGCCTAGTCCGTGCTAGAGTTACCAGAATTATATAGTTCTCTTTTAAAATGTTATTTCATGATAATTCCTTTTCTGCTTAAATGACTTAAATTTTCCTTATCTCACCCCCTCTGAATTTAATTGTTGGATAATAAAATATAGTTCTTCCTGATATAAACCTTTGTAAGGAATTTTACAGAGGCATATACACATAGGTATCCATTTATATGTAAAATAGCAATTTGATTGTTTCCTTCCTACTTTACCATACTATTGAAAATATGAAAAGCAAAGTAATTCAATACATAGAAAACAATATTATTAACATTGATATGAATATATACATTTTGTCAATATGAAAAAAACAAAAAGGAAGAGAACACATGACTTATGGAAAATGTGTAAAATAATATACATAGATGATAGATAGGTAGATCAGATCAGTAAGTATATAGATAGACAGATTAGATAGACTGATAGACTCTTTGCTCTGAGACATGAATCTTCCATTTCTGCCCGTGAGATCAGATGAGACAGGTTGAAACATTTAAAAAATAAAGTATGAAAGTTAAAAAAAAGCACTAAAAACATTGTAGAAGAAAAATCTGGCAGTGAGGAATCTAAACAAACATCAGAGAAATGAAAATGGTGAAACAACAGTACACACAACCAGTAGTCTATTAACTGCCTGGGTAATGAAAAATAAAGTTAGATGAGGAACTCTGAAGAGTTTGTAACAGGACTAAGGAGATATGATGAATCAATCATCAATCAATCAAGTGTGGTATTGTAGCTTCTGTTCTGGATCACAAACAAAAGGTCTGGTGAAATGTTACTTGGATATGCAGTTTAGTTAATAGTGCTTTGTCATTATCAATTTCTTGGTTTTGGTTTTTTAGTTTTAGGTTTTTTTTTTTAACAAAAGTGCCATGACTATTATGTAAGATGTTAGTTCAAAATCCTTCCTTAGTTGGCTTCCATTTTTTTTCTTTTCTTTTTCAGAGTACATCTTGCATTTTTAGGCTAGTGCTGAACTAAAACTTTCATCATTCCACCTATGCTTCCTACATAGCTGGGATGAGAAGGGTACACCAACAAGCCTGGCTGCCTTTAAAATCCAAATGCTTATTCTGTGGTGAAATTTCTTCTGTTATATTTTCCCCCTTCATTGTCTTCAGCTTAGTATTGTCCTCTTTCTTATCTGGAGAGATTCTTTGATACTCTGAAGGCTGGTCACTGTAGAATAGTCTATGCTGTGGGAAATGATGTGAAAATTGCCATTCAACATATTCCAAAATGCACTTTTGCATAGAATTAACAAAATTAACTGTGAGAGCCATTGTAAAGGAACTTGTATTTATTTTAATAAACAGGAGAATTATATAAAAGAAAGTGTGTGATTATGCCTGGTCCATAGGATCTCGAGGAAGTTGCAACGATTTTCATGCTATGACACACAATAGCAAAATAAAAATGGAAATTAAACACCAAAAGCTGATTCATTAATACAATATGATATGTAATTTCCCCTTTATCTCAGAGATAAGAATAACTGGGATAAAGTAAATATCGTTTTTAACAATCACTGAAGCATAAGTCATTTCCTAAAGTCAACCTTTTTGTTTCTTAAGTATATGAGAAAATAATTGAAGTCATTTTGAAATTTACTTCATAAACTCTCTCCCTTGTGGATCTATATTTGTTTCAGCATTTATTGCCTCATAAATTCTGAGGGATGATTAATATGAAGGTTTCATTGTCCTTCCATTGTTGATCAGAAGAGCAATAATCCAGTCATGGATATAAAACTTGCAAAATTATTTATCCTTCTGCTGTCTGAATAAAGTCATTTTTATTTGTGTTGTATCAAATGTCTATTCTCAGCAAGCTTTTTGATTCGATATTTGGGGGAAAATGATGCTCTAAAGTGCAATTTGATAAGAAATAACCAATATATTTATTTCATTTCTCATACAGATTCAAAATAAATGTGCCTCAGGCAAAGCAGTCTATCAGATGACATGCAGAAAGCAAAGACAGAGCTTGCATGGGGAATCAGTGTGTTAATGCAGTTCTTTTCAATCCAGTTCTACTCAAGGGTTTGAGGTATCTGGGAATCTGTTATAAGGAGTAAATTGCCTTTTGAATATACATTTCAAATCAAGTGTCTTTCAAAGAGAGTGAGAAATTTCATCCTGCATGTTAGTAAAAGGAAGTTTACCTTCCAGAGAAAGGGAATCCATTCTTATTCCTTTATATGCACACAAATGTTGCTAGGAGTATGCTTCTTGGATCAAGATACACTTTCAAAATTTAACCAGTAGAATTAATAATCATACTTGGCTTTCAAACTCTCATCTACATTGTCACTAGTCCTGTCTTGCTTCATGTTCACTGAACAATATAACTGTACAACTAGGGCAGCATTCATGCCATTCTGCTAGAGGAAGATCAGCTCTATGTATATTAGCTGGGCAGCTTTGATGCCAGCAGGACAGAGCTCACGCTCCCATGTTTACCTTGCAGAAGAAGACAGAGTCTTGAAGGTCATTATGATTCATGATTTTAATATTCAGTGACAGGAAAAAAAGAATATTATAACTTGTAAAATTTCTTATTGGTAAAAATATTTTCCTATAACTCAATAAAATACTATGAAGTTGTTTTAAATGAGATACAGAGACATATTGTGTCAAAGTTCTTTTAACTTAGTCTGGTTTATGGACGGCAGATGATCTTTAGATGCTTAGACATGTCTATTGTATGTCTACACTCCAATTCTTTCCCTTCTCTCAATTATACCTAAATAATATCTAAAAGTATAATTTCACTTATACACAACTTATGTTACAGTAAAATATTTTTCTATTGTTTTTCACTTTGTCTATTAATTACCCCTCCCATGATTCAATTATTTTTTGCAGCCAGATTGACATTAACATGTAATATATTCTGAGCCAATAACTGTAATTTCAATAACAAAATGGTAAAAAGTATCTCCAGTCTCTTTGATTCACAAGCTGTATTTTGAGATTATTAACAGGGAGTATATAGGAAAGCTTATAACTGAAGATGTTTATATGTTCAAAATGTCACTCTAAATTTAAAAGCCTCTGAAGGCTCTAAGAAAATGTAACAAAAAATAATTGAGTTGTCAAGACAAAAATTGAGCAAAAATCCTTTAAAAGTAAATGAATTCTTTAAAATGTTGTGTATAGCTGTATAAAATTATATATGTTCATATTACATATATAATGTAGTCACAATACTATACATATATTCATTATACTATATATAATATATACATACACAGAGACACACACATTTAGGCTTGAACTCAGGGCCTTAGTTCTATCTCTGAGCTTTCTTTCTTTTTTTTTCAGCTATCTCCTTTTCATTTGAGCCACAGCTCTACTTCTAGTTGTTAGTGGCTTAAGTGGAGATAAAGTCTAATGGACTTTTCTTCCCAGGTAGCTTCAAGCCACATTCCTCAGATCTCTTACTCCTGAGTTACTAGAATTGCAAGCTTGAGCCACCAGGGCCTGGATAAACTTTTTTTTCACATTTTTCCTCACATGTTTTCAACTGAATGTTTGTTTGTTTGTTTACTTATTTTCTGAGAGCTGAAGATCGAACTCAGGGCCTTGCACTTGCCAGGCAAGTGCTCTTCTGCTAAGCTAAGTCCCCAAACCCAAGCATGTTTAATTTGTTGGAATATTTTGGATAAAATAATAATGACATTTAAAATTTTTTTCATATGTGGTTTGTAACCTGAATTATTTAATAAATAGGACAAAAGCTTGTACTTTTCAATTTTTTTTGTGTATTTCCATGTCTTAAGAAGGTAGGTTCATTTGTGTTTAATTACTACTATTTTCCAAAGAGTACTTAGGCAAATGTATTCATTGTATATGATTATATGATGTTCTAAAAACATTTCCTTTTTAAACTATGAAAGTAGTATTCAGGAAATTTACATACAAATTATGTCTCTTGTGCTGAAAATATTATATAACACATAGGAAGCAAGTGAAAGACAGTTTGTCCTTTCAATCAGAAATTAATCTTTAAACTTGCCAAATTGTAAGCAATAAAAAACCCTCATATATTCATACCAAAGGGATGTTTAACTGAAGGCAACCTTACATTTTTAACTCGGTTATTACTTTATAATTTTGACTGATTTCTTATTTAAGTATTCTTAAAGAACAAAATTGTGATGTATGCTACTTACTTGAGTGTTCATCCTTTTTGAACTGTTATTAAAATCTCATAGTATTTAGAAAAATGTTATTTTATTAAAGATATTTTAACTTTAATATCCACAATATACTTTTGCTTTTGGGGAAAAAGGAGGGAGAATTATTGTGAAATTAACCTGAGATTTTATTATCCTGAGCTTTATATGTATTTTAGGGCCCTTTCATTACGTAATTTGCCACTTTAAGCACTTTAATTTATGTATGCTTCAACATTCTCTTTATATATAGGGGCTCTTACAGGTTCATGGAAAAGAAAGATGAATTATTTCTTTGGAACTATTAGAATTGTTACTGTTCTTTCATTTCATAGTTCCAAACTCAAGCATTCTGTACCATACATTGAACAATGCTCCTTTTTTCACTTACTTGCAGTAGGAAGTTACTACTGTGGAAAGTTTTAATAGACAGTACATCTACACAAACCCAATTGAATGCTGTTCACATGTCTTCTTTTTGGGGAACTCAAAAAGCATTTCATTGAGACCAATTTGTAGGTCAACTCATTTCAATACAAGATACTTTAGATAGCCTTAAGGAATTTCTTCTGGAGGATATTTGAAATAAACAGGTCTGATACCAAACTTTCCCCTGTTATCAATGCTGTCAGAGTACTACATAGCTTATGTTTTTCTTTTGGCATAAAAATTAAATATGGAAAAGGAAGCTGTGGATAGGGACCTTACAATTGTATATAATACAGGCTTTTTAAAAAATAAACTGAGCAGGGTCTTTCCTTTATCACTGAAGGAAACAATGTAATTATGCTGATAATTTACCTCTTAGTAACTTTCTTATTTAACATCTGTCTTTCATCCATAGAAAACTGAACAAGGCCTGATGAAGTTTACTAGACAGGATAGCTTTGGTGGAGGGCTTGTCAGCTCTTGGAGGCAGGAATGCAACCAGCAGTCATTGCAAAAAATCACTTCACTTCAGCAGCTGCTTAGGCAGTCCCCAATAACCCTCAACACTCAGGCTGCTCAGGGCTTTTAGAACACCTCAGTCATTTCCATCTGCAAAAGGCAAAGTTTGCAAGGCTCATGGCAGCAATAGCCCAGGGAATCTCCGTCATTGTTAAGACCTTGGCTTTAGTTTTTTGGGGTCAGTTCTTTTGTGACCTTGTCAGTCATACAGTTTTGAAAGCAGCCACAACATGATTTACAGAATGACAGATACATGTTGGCTTCAGGAACTAGCTCTGAAAGGTCTACTTGTAGGTTTCTAAAGTACTAAACACTGTTGATAAGCAATAGGCAAATTCTATAGTAGATGAAGTAGAAGTGTTAATTAGCTCTTTGCCATTTTTTGAAAGATATGTCTGTTGACAGTTTTGAGGGTTTTTTTCTGCCTCCAAGGGAGCTAATGAAGGCTAACAAGACAAATAGCCTTATTAAATTTATTTTGAGATGTTATACTACTTTGTTTTATGTATTAGTCTGATTAGGCTTTGGCAACAAAATGCCACCACCTAGGCAATTCAAAGAAAATATACTTATTTCTTACAGTTGTAGATGATGGCCAATCTCAGATCACAATGATGGCTAAGTCATTTTTAAATGAATTTATTTATTTTTTGTCTGAGGCCAATTCAGTTCTTAATTAGAAGTTTTTGACTTATAGACAGCCACTTCGTCTCTGTACCTTCACACAGAGGAAAGAGCAAGTGAGTTCTAGTGTTTCTACCTCTTAGATCTTCATCCTAGAGGTATCCATTTAGCCTTAGTTACTTCTGTATAGACTTTATCTTTAAATATTGTCACGTTAAAGGTTAGAGCTACAACATATGAAAGTTTCAGACACATATAAGTAGAATGCAAATAATAATACTAATCAATGTATTACTTTTAATTTCTCTTCACTTTCCAGAAGTCCCTGTCAAGGATGACTGATTTGATCCTCTTGTTAGATATCCTTTAATGTGACCTCCCCCCTCACACCCTCTTTAACATTTTGGTTCTGCCCCAATGTTAGGGGATAATTCTTGTTCGAAAGCTGGGGACGTCTAAGTGTTCATATGCTCATAGATAAGTGACTTCTTATGAATATATGTCTGGAGTTTTTCTTTTCTAAGGAATAAACTCCTTCCTGTTATTTGGCTTAGTCCTTTAGTCCAGTCTAGTAACTAGGTCTTTTCTATTCAGTGTTACAATCTGAGAATTTTACACTATGTCTTTATTAAGATAACAAGTACTTACTGTTTAAAAGGCTAATTGCTGGACTTGAGGAAAGAACCAAATGCTAATGAGAAATCTAGGTTTTCATAATTGAAGATATCTGTTATAATGTTGCACTAACTTTTTTCTTGGCTTGAACTGATAGTCAACATAGTGAATTGATTTTTCTATTTACTCTATGACCTAAAATAGACTTAAATAAACAGGTATTTTTAATATGGAAGGGAGAGATAGGATGTGAATAACCAAATAGTTTTCTAACCAGATGAAATATCTTATAAATAGTCTTATATTAATATCAGGACATATGTGGGAGCAAAACAGAACAAGATCTTAGCATACCCAAGAGACAAGCAGTGCTTATTCACGAATGGCATTGTTAATCTATTTAATAGAAAATCTTCCATTTATAACATCCTAGTATTAAAGTGTTTTAATACTGGAAAGATTTAAGAGGCCATACAATCAAAACCCTTGCTGTGTGAGTCTTAACAAATGACATTTTCTGAAGCACAATTTTGTGTTCTTATTTAAAACTATGTGATTATAAATGATCAACATAAAGATCTATGCTCTTCATCAGGAAGAGTTAGGGTAATTTGAGAAAATATTTTCTATTGTAGGCAGTCCTGTAGCTAATCCTCAAATAAAGCTGTACTTGATTACTTAGTTTTAAATTACAGAGAATTCCAAAGGAATTTAACATTATCCAAGCAAAACACTGTTTTCACATAATAATTGTAAAACAGCTTTCAATGATAATTGAATCAAGTATTTTGAATTTTAGAGGGATATTTTAGGATTTTAGGAGAAACATATGGAATACAAGGAGAATAATAGAATGTAGGTTTAACACTTATAATTAATTAAAATATGTAGTTTTTTCATTGCAATAATATTGGTCCACATATGTATTGGGTCTGAATACAGATATTATCAAAGGTATCATCTATGACACAGAACACTTCAGTAATATAAAGAACACGGATGTTTGTGTTGGTTAAGAGACCTAGTATTATAACTTAAAAGTTTTGAGGGCTGGGCACTGGTGGCTCATGCCTGTAATCCTAACTGTTCAGGAGGCAGAGATCTAAGGAAAGTGGTTCAAAGCCAAGTCCTGTCAGGAAAGTCCATGAGACTCTCATCTCCATTTTACCACCAGAAAACTGGAAGTGGCACTCTGCCTCAAGTGGTAGAGTGCTAGCCTTGAGCTAAAGAGCTCAGAAAAAGTTCCCAGGCCTAGAGGTCAAGCCCTAAGACTGACCAAAAACAACAACAACAACAACAAAGTTTTGAGAGAAATAAAAAATAATCACTGTCAGATATTTTAGAAGTAGAAATTCAGTTATTTTATATATATTTTCCTTTTATACTTTGGCCAAATACTGTATTAGTTCTCTCAAATGAATTGTATAAACTATCTTTGTTTTCTCAGTTTCCATGATGTAATTTCTACTGGTAGTTATACAGAAGCGGTCAATATCAGTAAAAAACAAAACTTCAAGTGAAAATGCCATCTGGATAAAAGTATGTGAAGTTTTCATTGTTGCTATTCCACTTATACATAAACCAGTTTCCTTGAAACTCTTTTTTTTTCTCCCTGTCTCTTCAAATACTCTACACTCTTGTTCTGTTGACCACTTACCAGACCTATCTCAGCCACATTCATTTTCTACACATTAGTTTTTATAAAGATATTTTTATTAGCAAATGTTAGTTCCACAAGAGGGGAAGGTTCCATTGTGACATTCCCATACACGCATATAATGTACCTGATCAACTTCACTCTGTTATTGTCTTATTTATTACCCACTCTTACTCTTCTTACATGCAGTTCTAACAGCTTCATTTTTTTTTTGTACCCATCCTGGGGCTTGAACTCAGGACCTGGATGCTTTCCCTGAGCTTCTGTGCTCAAAGCCAGTGTTCTTCCACTTGTGTCACAGCTCCACTTTGTGTTCTATGTTCACATATGCATGTACATTAATTGATCATTTGTACTCTGGAGAGAGTAAATGAGGGTGCATATTACCCACTTTAGTTTTGCATGTATGCTTTTGAAAATATAAATTTTTACATGGATATCTTATATTCACCTTATTTTCATACTCATGTGGAAACTATCTTACTATTTTGTGTGTGTGTGTGTGTGTGTGTGTGTGTGTGTGTGTGTGCTATTAAAGTATTAAACTTAGAGCACACTTGTGTGCATGTGCTGAGTTGGATTTAGGTCATTCATTTTGTCATCCCTAGTTATATGTAAAGCTCCACATTGGAGGAAAGACTGGAAAACTGGCATGAATTTGCGATTTTCTTTGTTTAGTTATTAATTTCTTTTTTTCAATGTTTTTGTTATATTTAAATAGTTGTACAAAGGAGTTTTTATTCAACAAAGCAGTATATGAATACAGTATGTTTTGACCCGTGTTGCCCCTTTCAACATTTTCACTCACCCCTTCTCTCACTTTTCTTACTTTTTTAGGATAGCTATTGAACTTTTTTTTAACCATTTGACAAAGAAGTTTGTGCATATAGTGCATCTTAATTTATATCATCCCTTCATTATCTTTACCCCCTTTAACCCACTCCTTCCCATATTTTTCTTGATTCTTGGTATATACAATGCACTTCAGCCTCCACTCTTTCCTCTTCCCCCATATCATTTCCTATCCCTCTCCCCTTGGCTCCACTTTCCTCTCTGACCCATTTCCTGATACTTATTTTATTGGGCATTGACTTTGTCTTTCTAAAGAATTATATACTATTTGAGCTCTCCATAGAATTTATTCTACTTCATTTAATTCATTTGTAACCACTTGCGTACCACTCAGTGTGTTTACTTACATATTTATAGGCATATTCTAGCTTAATTCTTCAGACATTCATCTGTCTTTACCCTTCTGCTGTTGTAAGGCTAGTGTGTTGTTCTTATCGCTGAAGAAAATGACCTCACTACTTGCTTTTACTCTTATCAGAATGTGTAGCCAAGTAAGGAAGATTTTTATTTAAAAACCCTACCACATGGGATTTTTGTGAAATCACCCTGTTTAACTTGTAGGCATCAGTTGCATAGACTGTAATCCTTTGTGATTTATGTTTTGCATTTTAGAGGTGATATTATCTCATGTGTGATGAACTAAGTGGCATGATATGAGGAATAAAATATGATTTTTATAGCAACATCACATCAAGGAAAATTGGGTTGATACAAGATATGAAAGCAGTGATATTCTGTAGGGCAAGAAGAATTTGCGCATGGACAATTTATACATGCTTTAGCAAGCAGAATTTGTACCTGACACCTGGTCATTTCAATATTCTGTAAATGAATATTTCTGATGAAGAATTCTGTTAGCTTTACCTTGTCTAAAGGCATTCTCATCTTATTAAAATATACACAGCTTTCTCTTCTTATACTTTAATTGAAAATTCACAATGGATACTCATTCTATTTAAGATACTCTACTCAGATACAAGAATGCACATAATGTGTGGTACCTAAAGTCCTTAACCATGGAAAAAATAGTTCAATAAGGCACAAAATCTCTACTTCAAAATTCTGTACTGTGGTTAAAATAGTAATAACCCCAAAATGTGTTTGAACATTTTTTCTTTTTTTTTTTGCCAGTCCTGGGCCTTGGACTCAGGGCCTGAGCACTGTCCCTGGCTTCTTCCCGCTCAAGGCTAGCACTCCGCCACTTGAGCCACAGCGCCGCTTCTGGCCGTTTTCTGTATATGTGGTGCTGGGGAATCGAACCTAGGGCCTCGTGTATCCGAGGCAGATACTCTTGCCACTAGGCTATATCCCCAGCCCTTGAACATTTTTTCTATATCAACTAAGTTACCATTATCAATGCACATGTGTCTACCACAATGAATAAGTGTACTCTCCTAATGAACATTTACACAGAGAAACTTATTCTTTAGTTTTATCACAAGTTAACTTGGTACACATTTCAGTAGATGCCACAACAATTTATAGAAAGATATTGCAATGGGAGTATGTCTTGTAGTAGAAATGATCACCCTTTTCTTATCTCACTTCAACTAAATGGGAAAAAATAAATGTACACAAATAGTTATATTGTTCAGCAAAGAGATTTGACTGGTGTTATGTTGTGATGCATCAAGTAGAGTGGTGTGTACCGTGCTACATGGAACTTTGTGCCTATGATAAGAAGACCAGTATCGGGGCACTACTTATTATTTTATGACATTTCCGTAGTCATTTTTCATTACTGTGCCCAAACACCTGAGAACATAAACTTTAAGCCTATGTTGCTTTCTGGTTTCAGAAGTTGCAGCCCATGGTCTTTTGGCTTCATTTTTCTCTGTGCCCTGGTGAAGCAGGATATCATGGTGTTGGGAGCTTGTGGCTGAACAGAATAACTCACCAGACAGCCACTAGAAAGCAGGAGTGGATGGGAGAAGAAGGGGTCAGGGCTAAATTATGGTCTACTAGGACCATGATTCAACTAGTGCTTTCCTGTGAAATTCTCACTACAACTGAATTCATCAAATCATGAACCCATCAGTGGATGCTGTACCTCAAATATGGAATCACAGTGCACTGCTCAGGGCCAAAGCCATCCTCACTCCCTCCTGTCCCTAAAGCCCCACCTCTGCACTTTACTGCATTAGAAATTCTTTTTTTTTTTTTTTTTTTTTTTTTTTTTTTTGGCCAGTCCTGGGCCTTGGACTCAGGGCCTGAGCACTGTCCCTGGCTTCTTTTTGCTCAAGGCTAACACTCTGCCACTTGAGCCACAGCACCAATTCTGGTCGTTTTCTATATATGTGGTGCTGGGAATCGAACTCAGGGCTTCATGTATACGAGGCAAGTGCTCTTGCCACTAGGGCATATTCCCAGCCCTAAATTATGGTCTACCAGGACCATGATTCAACTAGTTATCTCCTGTGAAATTCTCACCAGAACTGAATTCATCAAATCATGAAACCATCATTGGATGCTGTACCTCAAATATGGAATCACAGTGCACTGCTCAGGGCCAGAGCCATCCTCGCTCCCTCCTGTCCCTAAAGCCCCACCTCTGCACTTTACTGCATTAGAAATTAAGCCTGAACACAGAAGATGTTGAAAGACACTTCAGGCCTAAACCATAACAGATCTTGAATATATAACTTTCTAAGAACTTGTTTCCTCCTATTTAAAATAATGAAAATAAATCCATCATAAGGATCACATTTGTTGGAATAAATTACATACTGACAAGAATTATACTAAGCTGTCACTTTTAAAAAAATGTCTTGTTCCAATTCTTATCCCAACCTCTCAATTGTAATGTTAAAACTGAGGCATCTAAAAACTGTAGACTTGTCAAACTTAAGTTATGGTTCTCTAAACTGGTGGCACTTAATACTATAATAACCTAAGGAGCCTTCAGAAATGACTACTCTGTTGGTGATTGGGTGGGGAGAGTACACAAGACCAGGTTCTCCAACTCTCCTCTGGTCTCAGCAGTCAGGGTGAGAATTGCTGGTTTCAATGTCAAGCTTCTCAAACATAAGGACCTGCATAAGTGGTCAGACAGCCACTTTCCATTTCTCAGAGCAGTTAACACTATCTGTACCAAAGAAAGAAATGATTGATCAGAAAGCCATCATCATGGTGAACATTGCTAGGCGATTGTGGAAATGTAGTCTCAGAGAATATGACAAGGTAGGGATGACATATATACCTATGTGCTGAAAAATGATGACTCTTATTTTGCTGTTGAAGAGCAGAAATAGTTAAGAACTCATACATGGACATATGTCTTGGATAGAGTTCCATAACTGGTAATGAGATACCAAAGATGAAAGGATGAGCAATCTTCAGAATAATGCCAGCCACTGTATAATTCTGAAGTAAAAGTTTGCACAAAGGAATTCTTTCTAAAGGACTGGGAACCTGAGCTTAGTTAGCTCAGGGTGGCTGCTCATTTTCTGCATGTATGCACCTCTCAGAATATACATAATTCTCACTAATCATTTTGCTTCAATATACTCAATGCTAACATCTATATTTGTAGAGAAAGGTCTGAAAAGCACGCATATATACCAAATTTGAAGAGGTTCCATAACTACAGGCCAGAGATCTGAAAAACTCTAGGACTTTGTGACACTTCTGAATTATTTGAGCTACGATTTTCAAATCGTATGGCATGACTTTCACTATTTAAAACCTTTCACTAGGGGCTGGGGATATAGCCTAGTGGCAAGAGTGCCTGCCTCGGATACACGAGGCCCTAGGTTCGATTCCCCTTTCACTGACTTCTGGTTTTCTACCAAATATATTTTAAACCCATTTTCTGGATGCTCAGAGCTTTCTTTTTTTTTTTTTTTTAAAGAAATTTGATCACCTTAATTTTTTTGATATATATAATTGCTCTATAAATCTTTTTTTTTTTTGGCCAGTCCTGGGGCTTGGACTCAGGGCCTGAGCACTGTCCCTGGCTTCTTCTTGCTCAAGGCTAGCACTCTGCCACTTGAGCCACAGCGCCACTTCTGGCCATTTTCTGTATACGTGGTGCTGGGGAATCAAACCTAGGGCCTCATGTATACGAGGCAAGCACTCTTGCCACTAGGCCATATCCCCAGCCCTGCTCTATAAATCTTGTATCAGCCATTTTACTATTCATTACTGTTGTGAAGTCTATTGTTATATTTTTAACTTATTTTTAACATTTTAACTTCTATTTTTGGATTAATTTTTTGGAAAACTATCTCATTCATCTTTGTCTTATTTTCAATCACACTTTCCATCATTTTTGCAGTGCTGTCTTTAGAACACAGAGCATTATCACTGGAGCTAAGTCCTCAGTCCTTGAATCAATCTTAGTCCCAATAAAAACAATATCAAAAGTAGCTATCTTTCCAAGCTGAAACTAGCCCAAACTCATATGAAAGTGGTGGATTAGTGTTCCTGAGGAATGACTAATAGAGGAGCGGATATACAATGGCAGGAAGACAGGCAAGGATAAGATACTCAACAAAATCCCTACATGGTAGCCCTCCAGACTATCAGAGATCAAACCTGGAGTTGTCTCGACTAGGAGGTAGGAGGACAGGAATATGTGTATGTCACCACCCCTAATATTCATTGGATAAGGCCAAGGAAGGGAAGGTAGCATAAAGTATCTGGCAACAGCTGCTCCAGTGATTATTCAGTGTATACTCCATGGTGATGGACAGGAATCTGACAAAGGGATGGGAGGGATGTGAGCAGCGATATCCTAGTCTCAACTTCTATGTAAGATTACTTCTTACATGGGAAGCTCCTTAGAAACAAATAGTTCATATCATGTTATTTTATTAACTCATGTAACTTATGATCCCATATACTCAAAGTAGTGTCTTCCTAAATCACATTTCAGTGATTATATGTATGAGTCATATTTTACTTCTTATTTATTTTTCATTAGAGTTAATTAGTTGTACAAAGGTGTTTTGCTTTGACCTGTCTGCCATTCGCCCCTGTCCACTATTTCTTCCAAAACCAATTTCAACAGGCTTCATTGTTCTGTTTTCACATATATCCATAATGTATTTGAAGCTTATTAACGCTCCTTTATTTTTATTTTATTTCATTTTAAATTTTAACTTTGTGTGAAATAAAAGGTCTTCTATTCACTCAAAGTGTTATGGATATGATCCTAGTGCCCTCTTTCACTCATTAGAAGACACCCTCCACCCTCCAGGGCCCAGACAGTAACCATGTAAGGAACCCAAATTAACTGCTAGGTGAAGATTTGATTTAAGATACTTCATGGTAGAAAGAATTAGGGGCTGGGGATATAGCCTAGTGGCAAGAGTGCCTGCCTCGGATACACGAGGCCCTAGGTTCGATTCCCCAGCACCACATATACAGAAAACGGCCAGAAGCGGCGCTGTGGCTCAAGTGGCAGAGTGCTAGCCTTGAGCGGGAAGAAGCCAGGGACAGTGCTCAGGCCCTGAGTCCAAGGCCCAGGACTGGCCAAAAAAAAAAAAAAAGAATTAAATCATACATTCTACAAGATGTGGAAGGGCCATAGATAACGGCTGATAACAGCACTTTCAAATTGTTGTTTGTTTGTTTTTTGGCCAGTCCTGGGCTTGGACTCAGGGCCTGAGCACTGTCCCTGGCTTCTTTTTGCTCAAGGCTAGCACTCTGCCACTTGAGCCACAGCGCCACTTCTGGCCATTTTCTGTATATGTGGTGCTGGGGAATTGAACCCAGGGCCTCATGTATACAAGGCAAGCACTCTTGCCACTAGGCCATATCCCCAGCCCAGCACTTTCAAGTTGTCAAAATGATTTATTTTCCTGGATTTGGGACCAGTGATGGGGTCTGCATGTGAATTTTACCAAATCAACAGTTTTAATCAGTGAAAAATCACAGCACACAATACACAGGCTCATGGTAGAAACAACTTGATAGTACTTAGTTGCTCTAATTCTTCCTTATATGAAAACATTCATTGTATTTTAGCAGAAGCTCCTTTTTCCAAGAGTCTACTTCTAATTTGTCTTCCTTTTTTTCACTCTGTAAGTTAATTTTATTGTTTACAGTGACAAAATTTGAATATATTCTTGTGGTAAAACAGGATGTACCTGTTTGTGTTTGAATTTATACAATTGTATGTATTCATCAAGTGTAATATGTAGTTATGAAATATTTTTACATAGTGAAAATAGTGAAATAAATAGTGAAATACTTTGGATTCACAAATTCAGTACTTTAAATACTTACCATTTTTGTGTTGATAATACTTGAATTATAGAATATAGATATTAATTGTAAGTGGTAGTCCAATAGAATGCTTGAACTTTTCAGTAGTCTAATTGAAAGTTTAGAATATTTCACTAATTATCTCTCCATGTCCCCATCTTATAGATATAAACTGGAATGATTTGAACTTATTACAGTGTATGTGTGTATGTGTGTGGGGGAGATCATGCCATATTTGTGATTGCTAAGAAAGTAGATTTTTAATTTTTCCAACTACAAAAATAGCTATGAGGTAAGATATATGTCAATTAGACATTCATATAGATACCCTTGCTATGTACGTATATGTTAATACATGATGTTGTTTTTTGAAGAAATAGTATTGGTGTTAATGGTATCATGCAGAAGATGATATTAGACTATTATATTGCACTGTATATAAAAATGTGTTAGCAATTTTAATGTAAGGCCTGAAATTTTAAATCCATTAGGGGAAAAGACCTGAGCATTCTGTATCATGGGACTGATAATGACTTCAGAGATATGATCCCAAAGCTCAGGCAACAAGCCAGAAAATAGGCAAATTGAATAATGGCAAACTAAAAAACTACTATATAAAAAAAAGAAAAACCAAGGGAATGAAAGAGTTTAGTACCGAAAGTATATATGGAACTCCAAAAGGTCAACAATATAAAAATATAAACTGATTAAAACTAGGCAAGAAACGGAGTAGCTATTTCTTAAAAATAAAACACATGGCCAAAAAGTGCAGAAAATGCTCAAGATCTCTCAAAGGTAAATGGAAGTGAAAAGTAGGAGATATCATGATCTCAGTTAAAATAGCTATTATCCAAAAGATTAAAGATAATGAGTTTTGGAGAGAATACACAGAAAAGGCAACTTCTGCATGCTTTGGGGAAATGCAAATTACTCTAACTTATGGAAAATAGTTTGGAAGTTTCTCAAAAAAAAAAAAAACAACAGGAAAAAAAGAAGCATCCTAATAGGATCCATCAGTTTCACTCCTGGGAATATTTCCAAAGGAAGTGAAGTCACTATGGCAAAGTAATGTGTGCACTCCTATGTTCATTGCAATAGAATACACAAAAGCCAAGATATGGAATAAGTCTGAATGTTCCCACACATGTGGTGGATGAAGAAAATATTGTATAAATACAGAGAATTGTATATATAGTAGAAAGAAGTCTTGTCATTTGCAATAGCATGAATAACCTAGATGACATTACCTCAAATAAGATAGACATAGAAAAATATAACCTGATTTTTTATATGTCTACTTCACACTCTTTTTATTTTTATTTTCCTTTCAAGACATATTGTCAAGAAAAACTCTTGAGGGATTTTGGTGTGCAGACACAATGAGTTATAACCCATAAGTCTTTGGAATCAAGAGAAGAATGTGAAGTGTTGCTGTGACTCATGGTGGTAGAGGGATAGCCTTGAGCAAAAAAGATCAGGAATATTGCCCAAGTCCTGAGTTCAAGACCTACAATCCACCAAACAAATGAACAATAAAAGATCTAGTGAGAGAACTACAGTGAGAGCGAGGGGTGGGGGTGGAGAGAGGAGAGAGAGAGAGAGAGAGAGAGAGAGAGAGAGAGAGAGAGAGAGAATGATCTGATCCAATTCACTCTCTGGGAAATGGAAACAAGAACTTTTTCCTTGTTACTTTTTTCTTTTCTGTTCTTTTTGTCTTGCCTTTTGCTTATTTGTCTTTGGGAGGGCAAGAAGAAAGCACTGAAATGGAGGGATGAAGGTGAACAAATGCAGCAGTACTCACTAGACACTATGTTGTAAATGAAGTACACAACTTGTGAATAGAGACAGGAAGGAAAAATTGGAAGATAGTGAAGGAATGGGTGACTATTGTCCAAAAAGAAATTTATTATTTACCTGACTTATATACAGTAGTAACTGTAACCCTTCTGTGCATAATCTTTAAAATTGCAATAAAAAATAAAACTTAAAAAAGAGAATAATCCAAATACATGCTATTGAGCAGCATTAATTAAATCTTGTTATTCTCATTCTGAATGTCATCACTGATAGATCCTAAATGAAGCACCATGATTAATTTATAGCCCACATATCATTTTATGCACTACAGATGATAATAAGCTACATGTTTTAATATGAAGGGCAAACATTTCCTTTTGATCAGTTTCCTATAATTGGAGAGTTTTTTCCTTGGGGATAAATGACTTCTACTGTGACAGTGGGACTTTAGCAATTAGCACTGTGCAAAAGCCATCTTTCATCACCTTAAGCTCACTCTGTACAAATGCATAAAATAATTCAATGAAATATAGTGCTCTTTTTTATTCACAATTCACAAATATACAATAGAAGCATTCAATGATATCTTCAGCCTGCAAGGCGTATACATAGTAAAAAGTCCTGTGCATAAAATTGTTTAATATTTCTCAAATAATAGAGAAAATCAGTGAGAAATTTAATATTCATAAAAAGGAAATGGAGAATTAGATATGACATTCCATTCATTCATTCCACAAACATTTATTATACTGTAATGAAATCTTAGTTACTTTATTATTAGATCAGTAGAAACAAAGCATTGTGTGAGGGATACTAGCCTTTTCATTCTGTTTTCAAAAACATAAGATGAAAAAGAAGTATAAGTGATATTTGAGTACTTGGAATGAGGATGTAAATGAGAGTATTCAGTAGAGACAAATAATTCATGCATACGGTTTCTAGTGTTTATCTGTAGTTGACATTTAGATAGAATGGTGAGGCAGAAATCTTGTTCTCTTATTTTCCTTTTAGAGCAAGGTAAGAGGGTTACAAGTGAACCATGAGGGAAAATTTAATTTCAGTGATGTATGGGAATCGATGCTTTCAAAACAAAATTTGAAATACACTTTTCTGTGCCTTTTTAGGCTGTACAAAATCCATCATTTATGAAGATACTGATTCTGACAGTGCCTCTGTCCAACACAAGACATAGCACAGAGCAATCAAAAGACATTTTAATTTTTAAATGCTCTCATCTGCTTTTCCATTGCCTTTGGTAGTTTATATAAATTTAGAACATATGCTGCATGCCAAGTTGTCTGGCTTTATCTTCTCTGGAGAGGGAAATATCACCACAGAAATGCTTGACTATTCATTGGAAATCACAATTTCTAGTGGATCAAACTTAGTGTTTCACCATTTCATTATTAGTTCATAAAAATTGTAACATGTAGGTACTTATTATATGCTATGTGCTGTGCCAAAAGCTTCTTAGACATGATCATATTTTTATCCAGAAAGCAGCCTAACAAAGCCATCACCAATATCTGCACTTGGACAAAGGAGTTCAACTCTGCTGGAACATGGCAGAGCTGTGTAGTCTGAGTAGGATGTATGAATTTTTTTGCTTTATCTCAAAGTGAATTACAGAAGGGTTACAGTTTCATATGTAAGGCAGTGAGTACATTTCTTGTTCAACTTGTTACTTCCTCCCTTGTTCCCCGCCTCCCCCCCTGTATTCCTCCCCCTGTATTCCTCCCCCTCTCTGCTTCCCTCCCCCCCACAACCGCCAAAGTGTTGTACAGTTGGTTTACACCAAATAGTTTTGTAAGTATTGCTTTTGGAATCATTTGTCTTTTTATCCGTTGTCTCTCAATTTCGATATTCCCTTTCCCTTCCCTAGTTCTAATACATGTATATACAGTATCCAGGGTACTCAAATGAGATACAGTGATAGCCGGGTGAAACCACAGGAAGGGAATACAACAGAAAAAAAAAGGGGGTGTGGTTTCACATGGCATGTTAGAAATAATTACAACAATGACATAACACTTATTTCCAAAACGTGGAGTGCATTTCACTTAGCATCGTCTTATGTGCCCATAAAGGCATAGACATTGGGCTATTGTGATCTGGTATGACTAGCCTAAACATGTACTAATTCTTTCCTATGAGGGAAACCATAGAGTACTTGTTTCTTTGGGTATGGCTCACTTTACTTAGTATAATTTTTTTTCCAAGCCCTTCCATTTCCTTGCGAATGGGGCAATGCCATTCTTTCTGATAGAGGCATAAATTTCCATTGTGTATATGTACCACATTTTCCTGATCCACTGGTCTACTGAGGGGTATCTGGGTTGGTTCAATATGTTAGTAACAAATTGTGCTGCGATGAACATTGTTTTGCTTTAGTGTGTTTTTGCATTGTTGTGGCTTTAATGTGGTCTTACTTGTAATCTTTTGGGTAGATGCCCAAAAGTGGGGTTGCTGGGTCATAAGGGAGCTCTATCTTTAGCCTCCTGAGGAACCTCCATACTGCTTTCCAGAGTGGTTGAACAATTTTACATTCCCACCAACAATGTAGGAGGGTTCCCTTTTGGCCACATCCTCTCCAGCATTTGTTGTTGTTAGTTTTCCTGATAATGGACATTCTTACTGGAATCTCAATGTTGTTTTGGTTTGCACTTCTTTTATGACCAGTGATGTAGAGCACATCTTCATTTGTCTCTTGGCCATTCTCATTTCCTTTTCAGAGAAGTCTCTGTTTAGGTCTTTAGCCCACTTTTTGATGGGGCTAATGGTTCTTTGCGGTTTTGTTTTGGAGGAATGTAATTTTTTGAGTTCTATGTATATTTTAGATATGAGACCTTTATCCATTGTATGGCTGGTAAAGATCTTTTCCCAATCTGTCTGCTTTCTGTTTACCTTGCAAGCTATGTAGGATCTATGAATTTCTCAAGGTTTTCTTGTTTAAAAATTGTAAGGTCATTGACTTAATTAGGTCTTCATGTCTTTTCCTAGAAGGATACTGAACACTGAGCTGAGACAGAAGTAGCATTGATGATCTGGACTTTTCCTGAACAGAAATGCAGTGACTTTTCCTGTCTCAATCCTATCCAAATCCATTACCAAAATGGAAGCATTTTCTTTATTGTCTTCAGAGCAGCATTTACATGTGAAGCATTCATTACCATAATC
Organism: Perognathus longimembris pacificus; assembly: GCF_023159225.1. Taxonomy (NCBI): domain Eukaryota; kingdom Metazoa; phylum Chordata; class Mammalia; order Rodentia; family Heteromyidae; genus Perognathus; species Perognathus longimembris. The sequence continues at coordinate 44,230,745 of NC_063169.1, forward strand.
AAGTGAATGTCTTTATATATTGTGTTTTTTCTACATATGAATTTCTATAATCACTTTTAATCTATACATAGAAAACATTAAGAGTTTATACCAACCATGAATAATAAAGCCATTTCAGATATTGTCCTGTAAGAATAACTATGTGAATGTGCTCTCTTTCTCTCAATCCGTCTATGATCACAGTTAATTTAGGTATCTAATACTACTGTGACTACAGGAATACTGGTAAGTTTAATATCAAAGCCAGTAATGTGGGGAAGAGTTTGGCAAGGGATAAAATATTATCTAAAGAAATAATATAAAGTTATCCATTTGTATAATCCAACTTAATATCTTATAAAATTGCTTTAAGTCTCAAATACTTGTCAATAACTTCATCACTGCTAGGTTTCAAATTACTGCTATTTTGAATTTTCCTAGTAAGGTCTTATTCCCAACTTACATAAATTAAAATATAATGAACAAATATTATTGCTCTTCTATTCCAGAACATATGGTTGAGGCAAACATAGAGAAATATTCTTAGATGTTTTAAGTCTGACATTTAGAAACTGGGTGGAACCTAGGAAATGCTGCCAAGGTGATATCATATTTCCTACTGATCCTGGGAACTAATTTGAACATAAAAATCCCTTAATATCACATTATTAGATGAATGTCATTTTTGGAGGAGTTTGAATATTGCAAATTGACCCAGAAATGCTGTGTGAAAAAACATCTACCACTGATTCTTTGTGGTTGTGTGTCTCCATCTTTGCCACCAATCCTTGTTTCCAGACGATTACAAATAAGGATGGTTATTACCAAGTCTCCTGACAGCCACCCTTATTTGCAGCACATGCCATGTCTGAGGATAATGTAAATGAGATAGATATGCTGGTGTTTTTGCATTAAAGAGGCAGTTCCTGAGTGACAAGGCTATTTGCATACACAACACATAAATATTGCCTGATGATGTCTGAGTTTGCGTCGATCCACAACCAAAAACTTGCATAAATGCCAAAGAATTAATTGCATTGCATAGACTTATGGTGGAACTATTAAAATGATAGTTATGTTTTGAGGAATTATGGTTTGACTTATTACTTGTACCCCGCAGGGTGTAAATGCATTTTTTAGCAATCATCAAAGTTATATCATTTTGAAGTTTTACAAGGAAGGCATTTTTCTCTAGCAAAAATGTATTTCACAATTTTGTAGTTTTAGATTACCTGTTATTTAAAGAGAAGGAATTGCAAACAATTATTGAATCATTGCCTTTATCCTTGATTTATTTTTAATGTGTCATAATGAATTGTCAAATTTATATGGCTTGTTTATTTCAGACCTTTCAATAAGACTTTCTTCCTTTTACCCTCTGAGATGTAAGACTAATGAGTGCAAATTGACTAGATGTCTGGCAAGTTTTCTGCAAACTCTGTGATCCTATAACCTTCCCATTACAAATGTCTTCAAATATTATTGCAAAATGAGGCACATATCCAGAATATAATGGGACTTACATTCATGTTTAATACTCAGTCTCTCAGCACTTGTAACTTAAATTTGTTTATAATGTTTCCATTTATTCCTCGTCTAATAAATAGCAGCTAATAAGATAGCATTCGCTCTTGTTATTGGGTGTTCTGAAATCACCAAAAGTAACCATTGACAGGTCTTTGTTTTTTTATTAACTTTACTTTATATCATGGAGTCAATAAGCACTTTAAGTTCACTTTTTAGACAAGATGATAATAAACAGAATCTTGCTCCAGGGCGCCTGGTTTATAAATTTCAGCACAGCACAGATCATTTAAGGAGAAATTGTTAATGGGTTGGAAGGAATGAAGTGTTTTCACAGTAGGTGTTCTCCTAACTACCTGTATCTCTCACTCCCCTACCTCCACCCCCAGGATTACCAGGCAGTTGTCAGGCTCCATCCTTCATAGTCTTGTGGAAGGAAGCCCAGGCAGTGGGACAGGCAGTATAGAAGTTGCTCAAATGATCAAGCCCACTCTCATTTGAAAATTATTGCTGTCTTTCAATACCTGTGTTCTCTGATCCAGTAGGTTTTGCCATGCAGACAATTGATAAAATTGTGATTTCTGGCAGCACAAACAAGCAAATTAAAACAAAGCATTGAGGCTCCTATTTTTTTTCTAATCCTGACAATAACAATGAGAAGTAGACTTAATAAAGATCATCTTTCTAATACTTGTACTCCTCCTAGGTGTAGTATAATACTATTAATCTTTTATTGTTTTCCTTTTGGAGAAAAATAATGGAATGTTTTAGTAAACTAGGAAAATTAGTGGACTTCTGTCAAGAAAAATGTCATCACAATTTTGCTCTTAGTGTCAGGAATTTGTCTATTTGGAGTGTACTATTTCCATAAAATGAGGAAATTTGCATATTGTAAAACAAGCCTCTAATTTTTCAGGTTTTTTTTTAATATATGTGATAATTGTTGGCGACTGTAGCCATGGACTTGTCAATAGATTCGTATTTACTAGTCTATTTATTAGTCTATAATGGTTCCAAAGGAGCTATAAGCTTGTGAAATTCTAGTAATGAAAATTTTAAAAAATCTATACATTCTTCCAATGGTTTACAATGACACTAATGTATAATAATGTACTATGTGTTTTTAAAATTGTATTTGCTCAGTAGGCCATGGAAATTAATTTTTTTCTTCAAGAAAATTTTTGCAGAAGAGTAAACACAGAAAAATGTTCACAAAACCAGAAAACATTGTCTTGCCTCATAAGACCTTACATTATTCTACTAGAAAATGTCTTCATGTTCAGATGTTAATTTAACATAGGAAAAGCACATAGATATCTAATGTAGCTTTTCTGAAGATTCAGCATCCCTTCATCGAGATCATTTAAATGACTGACTTCTTTGTAATACTTTGGAATACTTCTTAGGATACAGCTATTATCTGTATCCATCAGGTAAGCTATAGGCCAGAAGATCAAGGCTTCTACTTTCAAAATGTCATTTAATCTCTCCACAATGTAGTCAGCTTCCCCATGTCAGTACAATTATATTTCAACAGTGAAAATGACACAGATTATTATCCAGACAAGGCTAACTGGCTGCAGGATGACATCTCAGATAGATCTGATAACTTCAGAAAGAGAGTGTGAATGTGTTGTTTCTTCTGCACTTTTCAGTGTTACAGAGAGATAGGAAACTGAACAATGAAAAGTATCCTTTTCTGGGAAGAAAAGGATTTAAATGTCTATCCCATACTTTGGACCAAGCTGTATTTTATCATATTATCTTTTTTAGTTTCTAAGCCCATTTTAGAGATCAAGACATGGAGAACATGGATAAAAAGGGGGGAAATAATATGCCCAATATATGTGCATACTTATGGAGTTATAGAGGAATATAAGCTAGCAGTCACTAAAGCATAAAGTAGTGTATTTGTAACAACCCAAATAGCATTTTTCTGCTAGTGGAATTTAGTCAAGTACATAGGCACTTGATGAAATAGGAGGAAATGTGTTCCTCGGTTTATTGAAGACAGGAGTGTAAGGGCAGCTGAGGTCATTAACTCAAAATTCTGTAAATCAATGAGTATTATGCCAGAAGCTATTGTTTTTCAAGGAGAAGAGCAGTTGTAGAAAGAAAGAAATACCTCTCAGGACCTCAAATTCTAAAATAGGTACACTCATTTTTTAGACACTTTATACAGACAATAAGATTACAAATATAAACATATATTTGTGAATATATGCATACATATTTCAGTTACTAAAATGGCACTTTATCATTAAATGAGGAACTACTTACCACAAAGTACATGATGATACAGTATAATAGATTGTTGAATGATATCAAAAATACAGAGACGATATTCTTCCATTAGGAATCACTCACTCATGCATTGAACAGAAGCATAGACTTCATGTGACCAGTAAGTTCTTTCTTTATAGATAGGTCCATATGAGGAACTAAATCACAATTGAAAGGGGATATATGATCAGTTGGGTGAATCAAGGGGCTGGGTGTGGCTGTGATAGCCCTTATACTCCCTCTGGGCCTGCTTGATTACTTCCTGTTATTTCTACCACACATCACTGGCCATAAAAGAAATGCAAATCAAAACAACATTGAGATTCCACCTCACTCCAGTAAGAATGTTCATTATCAGGAAAACTTTTATTTTCTCTTACAGTCATTCAGGCATTGATTGTCTCCAGACTTGCAACTTCAATACTTTATTTTAAAGAGACAACTGATTCAATACTTGACTGCTCATCCTGATGGTTGTTTAGCAACATCATTTAAGAGTGTGTTGAGGAAAAAAAATGTAGGAAAAATATTTTGGCAAGCAGGGTAACCTTTTTCTCTGTTGTCCATTCCTTATTTCATCTGAAACCCTCTGCCATTCCTCTCTCAAGAAGAATAGTGATCATCTAGATGCTTGTTTGTGTGCTTTTGAAAAGCATGTTGACTTATCAGAACTAGCCCTTGAACTGTCTTCTATGGTGCACTGAACCTAAAGGACGAGAGATGTTATTGGTTCTGAGGATTCTACCAAACAGAGTACTTTGCAGAGTACTTCAGATCTCCATCCTCCACATATCTGAGGAGAATGGAGGAAAAAGATATCTGGGTTAAAAAAAAAAATAAAAGATGGGTACCTCTTCTTTCCTTCCTTTTTATGAAAAAAAAAACCAAACAAACAAAAAAACCCTGCCAAGAAACATCTAAAACAGAAGAGTCTGTAGCAAGAGTGAAAGCTGATGGTATGGCTTTGACTGAAAACCAGCTGTGCCATTGTATTGCAAAAATGCAACTGTACCTATTAATGTCTGAAACTTCTATATATGAAAAGACATTCCCATTTCCCACTTGCCTTTCCTGTGTCTCCTCTCCTTTATACTTCTACTCTCATATAATGTCTTTTTTTGGCCTCTAACTCAATCCAACTCATCATTAATGTCCTTAAGGAAGTGTACATAAAGTACAGGTGTCATTTTGGGTGCTCACAGTGTGCCAGTTTTATCTCTATAAGTCTTCTCAGTGCTTATTTTCACCCTAAATCAACCATGTGGGTATCTATCTTTACAGATATGTGGGGCAGGGAAAAGAAGTTACAAGAAGTCATTGGGATCCACACTGATAGGCTCGGAAATCAGTGCCTTGCCTACATTATGTCACCTCTAATGTCTGGTAAACTACTTTGAAACAATGGTGATTTCCATATAAGAGTTTAGGTCACAATTACTACTATACCCTGTACGACTTCTGTCTACTTCTAATAAATACTTTGAATAAATCATAACCTGGAGATGCAAAGTAAATGCAAGGCAAAGCCAGAAACAAATACGAGGTAGTCTAATTCATTGCAGCAGCATTTCCTAGAGGTCAAAAGCATAGCTTTTAAGTATCCACCCAGGGTATTATTTCTATTTTATGTGTCCCAAAATTAATCTTATATATAAAGGTCAATAATGTAAACTGCTCAGATATTCAATCCATAATATTATGATGTTTCATTAGTTTCTGAAGCACAGAGAATACATGATTGGAAACTATTTAGAAATGGCAAAGTTGAATTTAGTCCTTTCTTTATAGAAAAAAAAAATAACCTGAGAATCATACTGAAAATTTTGATACTCTGTCCCTAGGTAACATTATAATAGTAGTTATCTCTCCCTAATTCTGTAATCTCAGCGGAAATATCTAGGAACTATGCCAAATAGTCATATGCTATATGATTAATTTCCTTTTCTTTTGTGTAGAAAATTCCAGGGTGAGAAAAGTAACCACTTTTTGTCTCCTAAATTGTTCTTAACACTCAGGGATTTGACTATGTTAATTTTAAATACATCTGTCTAAATTTTCCCTCTGGCTTAATTTCTCTTCAAGTTATTTTGTTACTTGACAGGCAGCAAAGTTTTATTTATTCTATACTATTACCAATTAACTTTGTTTCTAAAATCATCAAAGATAAGATATATAGAATATATGTATAGGAACTATATTTATTAACAATTGCATTAAAATATTTGATCACTGGGTTATTATTATAGTTATTATTGTTATTGTTAGGGAGAGTAATATAATCCAGAAGGTTTTGATCCACATTCTAATTTTGTAATCATTTTCCATCTTCTGTTAAGTTTCCTCATCTGTGAAGGCAGAGAATTATTTATTCATAAATGTGAAGAGGGAATTACATGGGTACATATATACTGCTTAGCAGGAACTCTCATATCACTGAATTCAGCATCGCAAAAGTGTCATTTGAATGACCTTCACCAACTTCTCTATAACCAATCATTTACAAATTCTCTTCTCTACAGTATTTTGATTTGATTGCTGCTGCCCATTTTTTCACTCCCCAATTCAATACTGTATCTGTGCTTACCTGGACTTCAATAATTGCATCCTGATAAATCCTACTTTTTCACTCCCTACTCTAAAAGATTAAAAGTGTTAACACACTTACATTGTTCATACTGTTTCAATACTCTCTTTGCCTCTTGAGTTAAGGATTACATCTTAATAATATGAGCCACTAAAATATGAATTCCCTGTCCATTCTCTACTGTTCTAGTGTATGTGTCACATATATGCTGGGATTTAGTAAACCGACCTTGTTTTCTAATCATATTTACTTACTTATCCTTACCCTCTCCATTGCTCATATTTCCTTCTTCCCATAATAGCCATTGTTTATTAAGCTGTCATCCTATTGGATCAGACAAGTACATGTATCCTTATTATTTCTTTGAACATGTAGAGACTTTGGTTCCCCTTCCCTTATATCTTTTTTCCCCATTCATGATAATCTTCTATCAATGTCTACTCTTTTCCCTCATATTACAGTATACTTTAAATTCCTTGTTGAGTAAAGATTGCATCTTATGGGGCTGGGAATATGGCCTAGTGATAGAGTGCTTGCCTTGCATACATGAAACCCTGGGTTTGATTTTTCAGCACCACATACATGGAAAAAGCCAGAAGTGGCACGGTGGCCCAAGTGGTAGAGTGTTAGCACTGAGCAAAAAGAAGCCAGGGACAGTGCTCAGGCCCAAGCCACAGGACTGGCAAAAAAAAAAAAAAGATTGCGTTTTACTTATCATTGAGGCACTGAGCGCATCCCACATACTAGTCATATACACTTGTCTTATTGAATAGGTATAGCACAATGCACCACATTTTCCTTTTCAGGGCCTGCACGTATGAGGCCATGATATTCAGAGCAGAGGCTTTATATGTGATTATTCTGTATCATCAATTGCTCTCTGAAAGAAACCTCAGACACAAGTAAGGCCAGTTCTGATGAGGAAGAAGAAGAAAAATGCTATACTGAAGCATCTTCTAGGAGAGTATTATAGACTGAAATTGTATAACATGGATTTTGGTTTCTAACTGAACCATACTAGTTTGGCCAATGTGAAGTGTATCTATCATTATCCATGTTTTCTTCTGGGTAGGTTTGAAAGCAACTGTAGTAATTAATTACCTATTCTGGATTTTAGTTTTATTTACTCCCTTTTAATCTTTCTATTTTACTACAAATGAAATTTCATTTTGTACTACCTTATTTTTTACACAAAATAGAACTCTCCAGTGTAGTCAGTGATTAGTTGGATAATCAAGATATAGAAGAACAAAAGGCTTATTCTAGTTTCTGCTGTATCACTTGATAAATTGCCATCAAACAATGTCACTCTTAGTATGATTCTTTTAGGTTGGGGAAGAAACTGGCAGCCCGTTGACCTGTGCTAAGGCCTTTGGCCTGACAGCACTGCTGAGATCAGAGTTGACCTCCTTTTTGACTGATCTTTTCATTGGGCTTAGATTCCCTGTGTCTGCCCATAGTAAAACCCAGAGATTAATGATGCAGTGTGCAGAAGGTAAAAATTTCTCTCCTTATCTTATTAATTTGGCCTAATTTTTCTCTACTAAGCACCTTTTCTGTACTGTGACCTAATCTATCTCTGATACAGCAGGAAATCCTATTTTATTCTGCCATATTTTTTCTGTTTATTGTCATAATAACAAAGATAGGTAAAAAATCCAAGTAGATGGTCATCATATAATATGTATTTAATGAAGGAATCACAATTTATGTATTTATTTTATTTTCACTATTTCTTCTTTCAACTCTAAGAGTAGAATACCAGAGTAAATATAATAATCTTTTAACTATGAATACTAAGTCCTCTGATAATAGATTTTCATTTGTTTTATTACTTTGTTCTTCTTTTGTGTTCCTCTTGTTGAATGCAGAAGAAAGCCAAAAGAAGGTTTGGGATTTATCAGAGAGGGCTACTGATTTTGATAGGCTGTATTGGTTCTAGTATTGTGAGCATTACATTATAAACACATAAGGAGGGCAATGGAGATGACTTAGAAAGTAAACTGCGTGTGTCTGTCTCGCTCTCTCAATCTTCTATTTTGAAATTGTATCACTTGTCATCTCTAGATTCTACAATGTAAAACTCACTCATTAATTGTCTTCTACTTTACAAGCATTTTCATGGGAGCTGGTGATAGTGACCATAATTGTATTCTTGCTTTTACTGAACTAGCATCCTTCCTAATCCCAGACAAGAGACACTGTTCATCAATGAATAACCTGGCAAGAGGAAGAAAGAGACCTGGAGGTGGGGCATCCCATTTCATTCACAGTGGTCAAGACAAATTTTTATTTTAAGATGCTATCTGTGCAGATCCTCGCTTAAGTGAAGAAGGGTACTGTGTAGCTATTTCCAAGAATAGACTCGGGAATCACAGTAGTGAATCCAAAGGACATGAGACAAAAAACAGGCTTCAATAGGTAATGTCTTACAAATGTAACAATTTCTATGTTTAATATGTAAATTCAACATTTTCACCATTCAAGTGTTCAGTATTTGCCTTGGAAACTGGAAGATGGACTAAGTGAACCTCAGCCTAACCTCTTTGAAATTAATTGGTCATACTGAACAATTAGGAAGAGTAGGTTAAGAGTTTACACAGCAGTATCCTGGTTAATAATGTTTGCTTTTGTTGAAGCTATCATGTATTTTCATAGTCATGGGTGATCCACAGATACTTTCACACTTTTTTTTTCTCTGTTCTTTGTCCTTAACTTAAATGATCTGTCCTCTGAAAAGGTCTACCACTCTTAGAGCAATTTCAGTGAAAACAAAACAAGAAAGGAAGAAAGAGAGGGAGGGAGGAAGGGAGGATAAAAGGAAGGAAGGGAAAGTATCCATGAAAAAAAAATCTTTTTAAAATTATCAGTAGGTCTAATAGCTTCTTTTGATGCCAACAATGCATAGATATCAGAAATTAATGCAGAAAATATCTGCTGCATCATATATAAAATCAGTCACTTGGAAATTTTGATAATTTTATCCAGATGCTAGATTTTGAAAAAGGTTGCATAAATGTTAGTAAATGTTAAATGTTAGTAAATTAAATGTTAGTAAAAATGTTAGTAAAAAAATGTATCTTGTACTATATCAGCAAGTTGAAGCCTTAGCTTTCAGTTCTTTCTGCGAGAGTCTTGATGGACAGAGAGTTATAGGATGGCATTCATTCCCATGAAACTTTTATGTGTTCCCTGTTAACATATGGAAATCTCTACATTTTAGAGCTATTTTCAAGCTGAATATTATGTTAGCGAAATAACTTAGATATTATCCATATTTTGTTCTCTATATAAACTTAAAGTATTTCCAAATCTTGAAATTAATCTAACTATTTCTCATATCACTTTAAAAACAACACCACTGACACCTTTGGGAATGAACTTCAGTGTTACAAATATCTTCATGTATGTGGCTAAGTGACTACCAAGGAATCATGTATTTTTGAATGGCGATCCTCAGATGTCAGCCTCCTGAGTAGTTAGGATTATAGACATCAGGTACATTATCCTAATTTTATTGTGCTATTTTTCCTCAGTTATATATGGATGTAAACACCTGTCTTTTTATTTACCCCATCTATACTTAAATTTCCCAATACTCTGAAACAGTTGCTTTCCGTGCTATTTATCTTCATGTTTATTTTGCTTATTTCACTACCACACTTACATTGCTGCTGCTTGTGCTTTCCAATTTTAAACATTAATTTTCCACCATAGGATAAGGATCCGATGCCTTTCTGCCATCATATATGTATAGTATCGGTCCCTTGATCTAACCAACATAATTCATTGTGTATTTTTAAGTAAGTATTAAGTGACTGCAAGTTATTATTCACATATGGATCTTGCACATTTTTCTCTTCATAATTCTGTTTCCTTTTGTGAAGAATTGTTTCTCTTACTATTGACTTCTTCCATTGGCTTACTACCCCACTCATTTCTCCTATATACACATAAATTTCCCTGCAATTTCGATTCTGGACATGCTTTGTTGGAACAGTTAAAAATATGTAGCCCTACTCAATCAAGGTAAACTGTTAGTCTGCTTCAAAGCTAGCTTCTATCTCTGACACTTCTTGATTTTTCTTCTGCCTTCTATTTCCTCTGATCATGTATTTTAGTATCCCATCTATTCCTTTTCCTTGCTTTATGTATCTTTTCTTTTGGAGTACATATCCAGGATCTTCTTGATAAAATCTACAAAATAGATATATCTGGACATTTTTAATATCTGTCCCTCTCACAATTAGTAGATATCTGAGAAAGAAGTGGAGAATGAAAGTAATTTCCCCTGTGTATTTAACAGTTATTTCCTCCCTGGTCTTCAGCTTTTAATGTTGGTATTCAAATAGCTGACACTAGTCTTACTTTTTAAATTAAACATTTCCTTTAATTTGTAACATATGAATGTCCATTCACTGGTAGTTTTTGTTATAAGTTCAAAATCTGTTCGTTGTGAATTCTTGATTTAATGTCTCTTGATACACACTCATAATGCATCTTCTATAATTTGTATTTCCTTTCATTCAAAGCAGAAAAAATTCACTTTGCCTTCAGTCTTTGTCCACTGGATTGTCCATCCCTATTCTAAGAGTTCTTTAAGCTGCTCAAACTATTTCTTACCAATTACTCACATATATCTGCTGTTTTGGTGGCAACATCACACCTATAATTAATACTTTTAATTTTTCTCTTGTTTTAGTTTGTGTAACTTGAGAGGGGAATTCACTTGATTGCCGTTTGTTAGAATGTGTTCAAGGAGGAAAAACAGAGAAGAAAAGAAGGGGAAAAGAGGACAGACTAGGATGTGGCATCCATTTATAATTCCATCGAGAAAGCTTTGGAAACACACTGAGCAGTACTTATTCCATCACTAACCCCTGAAGCAGCTTGGTTTACCTGTGTGTGCATTAGTTCTTCTTTAGGGATGGTCTCAGGAAGGCATACCTTTTCAGGTTGTTAGGAGATGAGGTCAGGTAGGATCCAGTGGATTGAGGAAGCTCTCCTGTGGAAGGCCATATGAGTTAACTTGCAGGATAGGAAACATGCCAGCATCTGATATTCTCCACAATGACCAAAGATTGTTAGGTAATGTGAGAGTACCAGTGATAATCTGCTACATCAGTTTTGTAAATATTAGCTGTGATAAGTAGCATAGGTCCTAGGAATAAAGACAAATGGAATAATCAGTAATCATGCTGAAAGCAATATTGCCTTTGTCTCAGTCAGGTTCTCACTATCCTTTCTTCACTTCACTCCAACTTTCCATCATGAATGAATAGAACAAATAAAAAGTTGTTTGTAACTTTTGTACCCACATTATCTTAAAAGTGACTGCAATTAATTATGTGATTATAATGCTTTAAGTTCTTCAAGACATAGAACCTTATTCAAACATTTGAAATTATTGCTAGGAAATTAATGTTGCTGGTAGTATATTTTTTTTAAGAACCCCCTTAGTTTTCTTTGTGATACCTTTGATGCTGGCATAAAAAAATGGAACAAAATAGTATCTCTGGTGTTACTGATCATATAGTGTGAGAAGAGAATACATCCCTACTGAATAAACATGAACATATCATGTCATATGTGGTGGATTGTAATCCCACCTACTCAGGAGGAAGAGGCAAGAAGATATTGAATTCTATATATTGAATTCCAGCATGGGCACTTCTGGCTTTTGAATACTCTTTTTGCCATCATAGAGAATATTATCAGTGTGTCTGCTACATTTCTAGGAAGAAATCTTTCCTGGTCTTCTGCATATATATATACTCAGGCTGAGCTCATAAATTCCTGTTTGACACATGTTACATCATAGTGGATACACAACTCATGATTATAAATTATTTCTGATTTTAAAATTAAATTATAATTGTTCCAAATTATATGACATGTTCTTGTCTTTAAATGCCACACACCCTGACCTAAGAAAGCATACCCACCTGTTTATACCCCTAACTGAAAAAAGCTATGATTAAGGAAAATTGGCTCGTATGCCATTATGATTTATTCAGTGCATTTCAACAACCATATGAATTAGTACAGTTCTAAAAACAGAGCCTGAAGGGCTTATTTTGGAACTAAGTGAAATAATTTCGTAGAAACAAAACTATTAATGTAATTTAAAAACATATCTTACTGCTCCAGAAGTGGATTTTTTTCATGTTATTGATTCTTAGTACAATGAGACACAACAGTATTATGCTGAAAAATGTTCATAAAATTGAGTGACCTTGTGAGATTTTTTAACCACTTATTTCTGATAATAAAAACATGTTTATTGTAGGAAATGAGGAAATGCATGGAGTTGTAAATTTAAAAAATAAAGAAAACATCCAACTAAAGAGAGGCAACTACTGTTACTATTACTGTATGACCCTGATGTTTTCTACATATACATATACAGATGCGTGTGTATATTGTAGGCAGTTTAGAATTTGATATTTATGGTATTTTAAGCAACTTTCCTGTATAACTAAAGTATATGGAAAAAGTTAATAATTTTATTATATTTCATATGCCACAATAATGTTTCTGTTCTCCTATTGCTGGTTTTTAGGTTCTGTCTATAAGTTTAGAAATATAGATTTTGTGCTCTGCTCATAATGAGTACTTTTACAAATACATATATAGCAGTATTTATGGGTATGTCCTTATTATACAATCCCCAAATATAATTATTTGGTTAAAATGTATGAATTTGTAAGATATGTTTTTATATATTGTCCAATTGCTTCCTGAATGCATACAAGTATGAGTTATTTTATCTATTTTTGCCTACTTGATGTTTAAAATACAGTGTTCCTATTTCAACTTACTATACTTAGATTGTTGGTGCATTAAAACACTTAAAGATATGTTTATTTACTTTCTCTATTTGTTCTGTGAAACTCTCCTTGCTTTGCCCAGTTTTCATTACAACATTACTGTTTTAATTAGGTTTATGAGGTAAGTATATGCATCACATATTTATTTGTAAATTTGTTTTTTAAATGGATTTTGTTTTAAGTTTCCCTAAATATCTTTGATATATATGTGTATATCAATTTGAAGTGTTTATATGATTAAACCTATTTATTTTTCCTATATAATTTAATCTGTATTTTTATTTTTAGTAGTCTGAGAGGTAGGTGATATATTTACTTGGCTTCTGTACCTTTATTTCAAATTTGAAATACAGCTTGTTGATTTCTAATCTTGGCTGTACTAAAAGAAATTTCATTTTTTTACTTTAGGTAAAAAATTTTTAAGTACTATTTGCCAAATAATCTTACCCTTTGTGAAATTTCATTTATAAAACTCTTACTGTTATTGTTATTATTACTATGAATTTAAAGTATATGTTACTACATATCAAGTTCATCTCTGTTTCAGGAATTTGTATGGAAAATGTTAATTTTTCCATTCTGACTATTGTATATGACCACGTTTTCAAAATTGTTTCATTATACACACAACTAGACAATTCAAACATCAGTTTGGAACTGTTAAATTATTTTATTAATTTTTTAACTGTTAATTTATTCTACTGAATAAAAAGGATTGAGAACCTATCATAATTTCTCTTTTAACATGTTTTCCATATATAATGGTGTGTGTGTGTGTTGTGTGTGTGAGTGGGGTGTGTGTGTGTGTGTGTGTAATAAGCTTTGGTGGATAAAAAGAACTTGCTATCTGTTAAGTTTATAACATACACTCATACAAAGCTAAGACTCAGTAGAAGTAATTGACTCATTATTACAGAGATTTTAAAAGTTCCATACTTTGTTTTTTTTTCCAGGCTGAAGACAAAGGAAAGTTGATGGCATAGTTTGAAGGCCTGAGATCCAGTTAGCTGACTGTGTAGATTGCAATCCAATACTGAAGGCCTAGAGACAAGGGACATGGTAGAGAGCAGAAGGACTATATTTTCACGCAAGCAAGCAGAACAAAGTGGAAAATTTTTGCTCTTTATTCTATCCAGTCCTACAAAGGAATTGGATGATGTCCACAGAGAGAAGGGTCAACAATTTTGTCCAATAATCCAATTCAGATATCGATCTGTTCTAGAAACACAATTACAGATACATTCAGGGATAATACTTGATCTCTAGCCCAGTGTAATTGGCACACAGAAATAACCAACACAATAGAGTCAAGAATAATTTATTGTAATTAATTTGTTCCCATATTTTCTATTTCCTTTTGGAAACTGATCACTTTTCACACATATAATTACCTGTAACTATCATTTTTAATATTGTTTTATTTTTTACTTGTAAATCATCTTTTAAAGGGGAATAATCTCTTGTTTTCTGTTTTGTTTCTCCTGTTTCTCTTTTTAATGTTGATTAGGATTTGAACTCAGGGCTTTCAGATTTTTGGCTCCAAGCTGGTACTCTTCTATTTGAACTATTTGGTGCTTAATTTGAAGTAAGAATCTTAAGGACTTTCTTGTCTGGGCTAGCTTTGAACCATGATCCTTAGATCTTAGCCATCTCAGTAGCTGGGACTGCAAATGTAAGCCAAAAATGCCCCGTTTAAATGTTTGAATACGTTTTGTTCTTGGAGATGGAGTTATTATGCATCACATTATTAAGGTAAGTTTTGTACATTGAGAAATATTGGGTAAATATCATTATCATGGTTATTATTCAGTAATAGCCTATGGTAATCATTTTATTCTATTTTTTAAATTCAGTTTTGTTGCTTAAATTTATTTGGCTCAATAATTTACAACTTTTTAGAATTTCTAAGATGATAACAATATTTCCTTAACTGACTTGATTGTCCCAACTTCAACTTTAAGATGATATATTATTTTTTTCTTATTGAATTCTTATTGATTCATCCTTTTATAGGCTTGGCCATTTGTTTTCTTATTCACAACAATAGTGGAAGGGGAAATATGTCCAGGTTTTATTTTTCAATTTTGAAAATATTTTTATTATCTTCAAGTAGTTGTACAAAGGAGTTGTCATTAATTAAATCAGTTTAGGATTACCATGCATATTGGTCATGCTTTCAATATTCTCATCCACCCTTTCCACCACATCCTTTTGCAAGTACCCATTTCCTGGTACTTTTTGTTTGTTTGTTTTGACTTAATCTTTTTAAATTTTGCTCTTCATATAGTCTATTTACCCTTCAGTTAATTCATTTGTAACCCCTTCTTATAAACATATAGGCACATGCTAGCTACCACTATTGATAGAAACCCTGCAGTCCGTGTTTCTTGGTCTGGTTTTACTATTTATTATTATTTTCATTGTTATTTATTATTATTGTTATTTTAAGACATAGAAAATTTCAGTTGTTTTCAAGAACTGTCATTGCAACATCAGATTTTCATTTTTTCCTATCTTTTCTTATTTTTTTAATAAAACTTTTTTCTTTATTGTCAAAGTGTGGTACAGAGGGGTTAGAGATTCATATGTAAGGCAGTTACTGTCCTGGGTCTTGAACTCAGAGCCTAGGCATTGGCCCTGAGCCTTTGTGTACTCAAGGATAGTACTCTACTACTTGAGCCACAGTTCCACTTCTGGATTTTTCTGAGTAGTTTATTGTTTATAAGAGTCTCATGGACTTTTCTGCCCTGGCTGGCTTTGAACCCTGGTCTTCAGATCTCAGCCTCCTGAGTAAATAGGATTATATGCATGAGCCACTGGCACCTGGCCTACCCTTTCTTTTTATTGCTCATGATTTTGTTTAGTCTCACTTGCTCCGTTTAGGAGATGTAATGTGTCCCACATTTCCAGAAACTTCTGAATGTCTTTCCCTCAAAACCAGTCTCCAAGTTGTATTTAGTGTAATTTTCCAACCCATAAACATGTTAATCTATTTACTCAAAAATTTAATTGGTTCTTGTTAGTAGTTGCAGAATAAATTCTACATCTGCAGAATGATTCTGTCCACCCTCTGGCTGGCATGCTGCCTGTCTTTTACTGTCTCCAACTTTGTGTACTCTATGTTCTAGTACTGTTGTACCTTTAATAAATGGTCTTTGCATGGTACCTCTTCAGTTCATTCCTCCTCCCTACTGCTACCACTGACAGGCATATTCTTGCCTACCTGGCAAACTACTTAATACTTTACTCCACAAGAGCCTCTCCCTGGCAGGTTTTCTTGACCTTTTTAACAGAGATAATGCTTCTTCCTACATTTTTCTATTATGCCTTTTTTTTCTATTATAGTGCTGAAATTGTTTTTTGAGTGGCTTTTTTCTCCCAGAAGACTTTTCTTCATCTTTAACCTGCAAAGCACAGAAAGGCAATAGCATATAGTAGGAAATTCACCTAATGTTACTGAGCAATTTTATTGAATGCATTTTGTCCCCTAGGCATCAACGGGAGCTGAATTGGTTCTAGAAAGCTGAATTGATAGCATCAGTTCAAGATCAAGTGGAAACTAGTGTAAATAATCTAAATGCTTTTGATGAATGTGCTTCATTCATGTTGCACAAGAAGCTGAGTTGTCTTAATTATGAAACAGAGTTGCCTTCTCACAAATACTAAATCTAAAGAAGGCAGGTAATACAAAAGGTAGAATTTTATACTTTATTCTGAATGCTATTCACTATACTACTTTTTATAGTGAAGGCTACTATGTCAAAATATAGTGACTTTGCCTATAGTGGTTCATGCATGCAATCCTGGCTACTCTGAAGCCTGAGATTTGAGGATCATTGCTCAAAGACAGCGGGGCAGGAAAGTACATGAGACACTTATATCCAATTAACCATCTGAAAACTGGAAGTGCCACTTTGACTCAAGGTGGCAGAACACTGTCCTTGAGCTGACGTGCTCAGGGACAGTGCCCAGGACCAGAGTTCAAGCCCCACGACGGACTTTGAGATCATGTAAATTTATTCTTTACTTCTTGTGTGTGTGTGTGTGTGTGTGTGTGTGTGTGTGTTGTGTGTGTGTTGTGTGTGTGATACTAAAGTTTGATCTTAGGGCCACTATGCTATTACTTAAATCACACCTCTAGCCCCATTTGTTACTAGTCCTTTTTGAGATAAGGTCCTGCTTCCCAGTTATGCATCAATACCTGGTCCATGATCCGCCAACTTGCATCTTCTTCCCATTTCAGGATCACAGATATGAAACACATTGTGTGCCACTCTTGTCTGTGGAGGTGGAGTTTTGGACATTCCTCCTACTTTGGCCTGGATCTTTAATTCCTCTGTTCTCAGCCTCCCAAGTAGATAGGATTATAGGCATCATCCATAATCCCCAGGCAAAAGCAAGTATATTCGTGATATCTTCTAATCTCCCTCCCTCCTTCCCTCCTTCCCTCCCTCTCTCCCTCCTTCTCTTGCTTCCTTCCTTTCTTTTTGTTCTCCTTCCCACTTCACAGTTTTTTGCCCATGAGCCTCCTCCTACCTCTTTCTCCCAAGTAGCTGGATTAACTACTTGTGCCACTGGCTTATTTATTTATTTATTTATTTAAATATTTTTTATTATCAAACTGAATTACAGAGAGTTTCATACATTAGGCATTGGATACATTTCTTGTACTGTTTGTTACCTCGTACTGGCTTGTTTTAAAGATGAGCTCTTGCTGTTTTTCCCAACTAGTTTGAAATGGCACTATTTGAAATTGGATTAAAGGCATGCAAAACCATGTCCTACCTCTTCATATAATACTTCTTATGTTAGTGGTCCAAGTTGTTACAATAGCTCTTGATACTCATTCAAAAATTGTTTTTCCTCTCTTACCTTCCCTAGTCTTCTAAGGACATGATTATACTGGGGATGTGAGCACTTCACTGTTCAAGGTAGTAGAGAAAGGAAAGGCAGAAAACAGAATTTACTACAGCTACAGAAATGTAACATGCAACTTCGGCATACCTTCATTCTAGAAGACCACTAGTAATAGTGGAATACCTGCACAGGAGATCTTAAACTGTATCTGGGCAAGAGTAAGACCATTATTGCCTAAATAGAAAATGCAATTCACAAACTCATTAGTAGCCACCATTCAGTATCTCTATTTGAAGAACTGTACATTTGAAAAGAACAATACTGGCACTGTGTATTGAAAAGAATACAAAAAGACATTAGCACTGACTGTGTACCATTCTGCGCTAACTACCAGTTAGTTGGATCTTACAAGCATAAAACTACTGTCTATATGTTTTGATGTGTTTTATATGTTTGGAACCACTTGGATATAATCAAAGGATGAAGTACTGGCTTTAAGAATACATAACTTTGGTAATAAAGATATTTACTTCAACATCTTCACCTCATTTTCATCTTCGGTCCTTATTTTAACATAAAAATCTTAGACAGCATGGCATATACTTCTCTAAGAATATCTAATTTGAAGAGTTTCTTTGGAAGCTTTGGCATGGGTGCAAAGTTTTATAGGTATAATTTTACAGATTTCCGTCACAGCCACAAGAAAGGATGGGGGGCTTTAGGAGGAAACCTATTAGGACCACTTATCAGGATTGACTGAGAATTTCATCTGAAAATATGGGTCATAAGATGGGAGCAAGTATATGTCTATGAGGAAGTTGTTTTACATTATCTGACCATTGAAGGAGAGCCTAAGAAAGGCAGAAGGAGGAGTAATTCATATTTTAAATAAAATGAAGCAGTTTGGGCTGCGGATATGGCTTAGTGGCAAGAGTGCTTGTCTCATATACATGAGGCCCTGGGTTCAATTCCCCAGCACCACATATGCAGAAAATGGCCAGAAGTGGCGCTGTGGCTCAAGTGGCAGAGTACTAGCCTTGAGCAAAAGGAAGCCAGGGACAGTGCTCAGGCCCTGAGTCCAAGCCCCAGGACTGGCAAAAAACAAAACTAAGCTAAACTAAACTAAAATGAAGCAGTTTTCAGTGAAACTTGAAGTCTTAAATCTTGTCAAATGGTATTTCCACAGGTTTGGGACAGCGACCTTATATTATGTATCTAAAAACCAAGCAACTACTAAACATAAAAAAGGTCTAGAATAGATCTATCAGTGGATCACAATAGCTCCACAGCTATGTACATATGATAAAAAAAAACCTTGTAATTTAGACTGCTCACTAGAGAACTCACTTGCTTTTGTTTTCATGAAAAGCCATTAGCCAACAGCCTGCATAGCAAATACTTTATTTTTCTTTCAGAAAGAATTTTTTTCTCGAGATTGTTTCTGCATTTATGTCCATTGAAAATGCTACATATTTGTGTACTTCATATGTATTACCTTATTGTGATAATAAAAAGAATTGGCATTCAAAGCATGAAATCATATTAGGATATTTCTCTAGTGACTAATTTGACAGAAATCTGAGACTTGTAATTCATTCTGTACTGACTCTCATGTTATATAACTGAAATACATAAAAATATTAGATAAAATATAGACCTTCTGTGTTACATGTAGGAACTGCAACAAGCAGGTTAACAGACATATTCTGTAAACCTTCAATAACACATTGATTAGCAATAATATTAATTATATTAAATATTTCATACACCCTATTAACAAATATACATTAATCTATCTTAAAATTTGTATGAAATTATATGTGATTAATTATATTTGAATTCATACAAATGAAGCATAGGTTAAAATCCTATGAAATACCCTTAAAAATTATAACTACATACTGTAGTGTGTGTTGGAATTTAGAATTTATTCAATATTTTAAATTTGGTTCCCATATGGGCTTTTTTGGAATATATCTGTAATAACATCTTATTTTGGGAAAAATCAAATACCTTTCTCTCACTAAAATGTTGCCATTTTCTACCATGTAATTTGTATTATTATATAAATAGTTTGCAACTAGAATTTCTGGCACAGATTGATAGATTATTATTCATAATCATTTGTTTAATGATATCTGGTTTCCAAATTGTTGTGCAAGTTAAAGAAGAGCAGTTGCTTAGGGAAACTGTAAAACTAAACAAAATGGATAAATCTAGCTATTCTCTTCATGTCTGTGTCTTCTTATATTTTTGACTGTATTCCAATGAATAGTTTAAGAATTTGTTATGAGTAAGAGAAAGTTAGCAAGAAAAATAATGGCAGAAGAAATTATTTATCACTGTTATAGTTCTGTAATTCTTTTTAAATAACACAATAATGTACAAAAATGGGTATCATGATGTCATTTCCATATATATAAATGTACTTTGATTATAATTACCTTCTCTATTATCCTTTCTTATTTATTTATATTGTAAAGGTGATGTACAGAGGAGTTACAATTTCTAAGAGGGGTAATGAGTACATGTCACCTCTTCTGTAATTCCCTCCCAGTTTTACCCTCCCCCACAAGTTGTATAGTTAATTTTCAACGGTGTCTAGTATCACTACTGCATGTGTTCACTCTTTGTCCCACCATAATACTCTTTTTGGATAACAGTTAACAATCAGTAAAGTCATTGCAAACAAACCATTTCTACTGGTCATCATATTAGATGACACATTCTTTCAATATTGGCCAAATATGGAGGACTAATTCCATTATAAAATAAAAGTGGCAACATATAAACGGATCTATGCAGATAGGCAGAGACAAACTGAAGAGGGCTATACATAACAGAGGAGTCCAAAGGTATAATTCCTCTGAACATCTAATGTACAAGTTAACAATATTAATTCCAAGAAATGGAAACATGTTTCATTTTCTTTGCTTTATTTTTTTTTTTTTGGTAGGGGTGGAGAACGGGAGACATGGGAATGGCACAAGAAGCATAGCCAAATGCTGTCATTGTATTCAATTTGTATTCTGTAAAAAATGAACCATGTAACTTGTGGGTAGGGATGGAAGGGGGGAACACATAGGAAAAGAAACACAGTGCTAAGAAGCACTGTGCTTGTAACCTGATTTATGAACATTTAACCCCTTTGTACAAGTCCTTAAAAATGACAATATTTTTAATTGGCACTCAACTGTGTCTTAGCATATTGAGTTGTAATGGAATTGTGATTATATTTAATTGAGTTAATCTTTCAAGATGATTGATAGTAAATGCAGCTTATTCCATGTTCTATATGTGTGATTTCAAATTATTTCAGGTGCTAATGGAATTGATTCACTTTTAAGAGACAAGAGAAAGTGATAGTGGATGAAATACTTTAAAGTTTGAAAGCAGTTCGTAGATTTTGTATTTCCTATAGATTCTCTTGCATAGCAATATATTTGCAGTTTTTTTCATACGTATTTACCCCCATAGACCCCCAAGACCTACATTCTGCATACCTTTCTTTCTTAATAATATCAAGAAATTTCAGTGTAATTTCACTTTATAACCAGGCTGTAAGCAAGGATATTTAAGCCCTGATAGCATCACGTGGCAGCTTTGTATAGAAATTTGCTTCTGATAAGCAGCTAAAAACTTTGGTACATTGAAGCTGAGGTCTTGACCTCTTATTACTGTAATTGTTCCTCTTCAGTAGATATGTTTTTAATAAATTCTAATGCAGTAATATTGAAAAAGAGACAAGATAATTAGGGTAAAATATTGTCATTTTGTTTTGTGAGAAGACTAAAAGAAATTTAGGGCGAAAACTAAATAAAATTTAGTTGGAAATAGTTAAGTTTATCTTGGAAATTAATTCAAGTGTAAATAGCTAATGTGATAGGAAAATGATCGTGGATATTGAGTTAAAAGAGGAGTTACCAGTGAATCTCGAAATTCGATAATTCAAATAAATGTTTATCTATAATGCAGTAACAACCACCATTCTAAGAAAGTGCAAGAAGCAGTGTTTGATTATTGAGCTATTCTTCTAACCAGATTTATAGACTAAGGTAGCTTGTCCATCACAATTATCTTAGCTATCATTGTCTTTCAGTGAATGAGAGGGGGATGGTTCATCCTTACTGGAGGTCAGACAGGCAAACAAAATAATATTTTAGGAAGCTGTAGCATACTTCATTTGACTATACTTTATGATGCCTCAGCTACACCAGGCAGTGAAAAATTCAGTTAGGTCTAAGTAATGCTCCAGACCAGGAAACGTAAGTAAAATAAAATATGACTTTAACAAGAAAAAAATGGCAATTTATAAAAGAGACAGTACAAATGTTTAAGAAACATATAGAAAAGCTTAAAATTACTCATAATGAGTGAAGATGATTAAATCCTTTTAATGCACCCTATGATCCAAGATGTAAGTTTCTTCCAGTGATAAAGAACTACCTAGAGTAGCTGGGGAACTCATGTCCATAGCCTCACAAGCTAATAGTTCGGCAGACTTAACATGAACTTTAAAATGTTCATGCTTTCCAGTGAAGTCATTTTATTTTTGAAATATTCTATAAATAAGCTTGTAGAAATAGCCATTGTAAATCGATATGTATGCCTAGACCACCGTATTACTTCCATGTTGTGAATATTAAATATGTAAGATAGGCACAGTATGTAATATTAAATTAGATCCATAGATAACAAATATGCATTCCTTTGTATGTACAGCAAGAAAACATTTATGGGCAGATTGTAGGAGGAAGGTTAAAAATGCTGTTGTACCCATGCTGTTTTCTGAAACTTTGAATTTCCTCCAAGAAAAAAACATGTTAATTTTATTGACTAGTCAAACTTCAGGATAAAAATGAAACTCAGAAAACCCAGGAAAATGGCTCTTTTCCTACAACGAATATGTTGACTGGAAAAGATAAAGTATATGAAGGCAAATTTTGATGGAATATTCCACACAAATAGAAAATCAATTAAGTAGAACAAAAAATCAATCAGTTGGTCAATTGTTTTAGAACAGTAAAACATTCTGTCATTTGCCACAACTAAAATGATTCTGCATTGACTGAATTGACTAGCTGCTTTGCAGTTATGGTGGCATGTTTTGGGAGAGAGAAAAAAAATGCTGCTGAAAAATACTTAGTGAAACTTAATAACAGCCCACAGTGGGAGATCATTAAAATGAATTCCCCTGCTTTATTGAGACAATATATTGCTATGCAGATTGTATTGATTTACTGCATATATCTATAAAATTGGTATTCCCTTTGGTGAGCATATATATTAAAATCTGTATATTACAATAGTCAAAGTGCACGAATGTTTGATACAGTTTAATGAACAACTGAACTAGTTAGACAATTTTGTAGTTACAGAATCATTTTCATGTTACTTCCTAGCATTACAAAGATAATCATCAACTAGTTGCTTTAACTATTTTATATCCCACATGGACCCTTTAAAGGAAAATGAGCAGTTCCAGGTAATGTTTCTAAACTGCTTAAAACACTGTATCTGTGACCCCTAATGGAAATGGTTTATCCATCTGTCAATCTACACTGAGATATGACATACTGCAGTAGTTATGAGGAAAGTAACTCTTGTCTGCTATCACTTCAGTGTGTGGCTTCTTCATCATTGCTTCTTCACACTATTTTCATACACTTATTTTGTACTAAACTGTCATTTCCAACATAAAAACCAATTGAAAAACTCTGGCATAATTGTTGAAAACTGTTAAAGGACAGTAATTTGACAATAGGCCATGCTGTGCTCTTATTGCTGGACCTTCAACTCTGGGTACCATTAGCCCCTGCATACTGAGGTCTTTGTCCACTCATTTTTTTTTTCCCTTTATTGTCAAAGTTTAGTGCAGAGGGGTTACAGTTTCATATGTAAGGCAGTGAGTACATTTCTTGTTCAACTTGTTCCCTCCTCCCTAATTCCCCCACTCCCCCCCATTCCCCCCCCCCTTTTCCTCCCCCCATGAGTTGTAGAGTTTGTTTACACCAAATGGTTTTGTAAATATTGCTTTTGGAATCGTTTTTCTTTTTATCCTTTGTCTTTTGGTTTTGGTATCCCCTTTCCCTTCCCTAGTTCTAATACAGGTATATACAGTATCCAGGGTACTAAGATGAGATACACTGATAGTGGGGGATAAAACCACAGGAACTGAATATGAGAGAAAAAAAGGTACACTTTCACATGGCATGTTGAAAATAATTACACCAATGTTATAACACTTGTTTTCATAATGTGGAGTTCATTTCACTTAGCATCATCTTATGCATTCATAAGTTTCCCATTCATTTTTCTCTTGGAAGTATTAGAGTTTAAATCCTCGGCCTTGCATGCAATAGGCAACAGCTGTATGGTTGAGCCACTCCTTAGACCTTTTTGCTTTAATTTTTTTTAAATTTAATTATCTTGTCAAGGTGATATACAGAGGTGTTACAGTTACATATGTTAGATAGTGAGTACATTTCTTATTGAATATTGTAGCCTAGGTTCTCACACTTCTTTTCCTGGCTGGCCTGGATCATAATGTTACCTCGGTAACTGGGATGCAAGAATGTGCCAGCAGCCTAGCCCCCTGTGCTTATTTATTATACATAGAAAGAGGCAATGCACTAATACTTTTAGGACATGTAAATTGGTTCCTGGGATACATTAAATACCTAATAAGTATTTGTTAATAAAAACACCAAGAGGAAAGACATGCTATACTTTTTAAGTGTATATGTTATTTTTAGTATTATAGTCAATGTTTCTTTTGATAATAATTTAATATAAAGGAAATGTTGGTACCATGGCACATGATTTGAAAGAATAATGGAAATGGAAATTGTATATGATATCTTCAGCCCATACCTTTAAAAACAAATCTCTAGTTTTCTGTTGCCTTAGACTTTTGAAAAATGTGCCTTCTTTTCAACTAATTGCTTTTAAAATGTATTTTTGTGTGATGGTGGGGGAATCCTGGATCTTGAATTCTGAGGCAAGACACTGTCCTTCAACTTTTTTGCTTATGACTAGTACTCTCTACCACGTGAACTAAAACTCCATTTCTGTATTTGTATTTTGGTAGTGGTTAATCAGAGATAAGAGTCTCCTTGACTCACCATTTTAATGTTCCCCTACCCTTTCCTTCCCTAATTCAGTCAGATCAATATAAAATTTTATACTCAGGCTATCAGAATCAAATACAGTGACAACAGGGACCAGATCATAGGGAAGATGAATAGAGGAAAAAAGAAATAATTTCACATAGCATATTGAAAATAAGAGACAAAGGGTAAAAGGCAAAGCACTGCAACAGCAATAC
Source organism: Perognathus longimembris pacificus (assembly GCF_023159225.1). Lineage (NCBI taxonomy): Eukaryota > Metazoa > Chordata > Mammalia > Rodentia > Heteromyidae > Perognathus > Perognathus longimembris. Next base: position 44,256,129 of record NC_063169.1, read on the forward strand.
TTACAAGACAATGTGTTGTAAACTATCATGGGAGGGCGGGGGGGGGAGCAATGGGGAAGAAGGGAAGGTGGAAGAAAAATGAGGGAGGGGCTGTCAAGTTGGACAAGAAATATACTAACTACATAATGTATGTAACTGTAACCCCTCTGTACTTCACCTTGACAAGAAAAAATAAATTTAAAAAAGAAGAAAAAATAAAAACTTACCATCCATTGAGAAAACAGGAAAAAAACAACTCACTGAATTTCCTGACTGGGCTCTCATTGAACTGTGATCCTGAAACCTCAGTCTCCAAATTGTGGGCTACAATTACAAGTGTAAGCCACTGGCATCTGTCAAATGCACTTTTTTTTGTGCTGGTACTGGGGCTTGAACTCAGGACCTGGTTTCTGGCCTTGAACTTTCTTTGCTTAAGGGAACCACTTGAGCCACAGCTCCACTTCTGACTTCTATGGTCCTTAATTGAAGCTAAGAGTCTCATGAATTTTCTTACCTGGGCTGGCTTTGAACCATGATCCTCTGCTCTCAGCCTCCTGTGTAGCTAGAATTATAGATTTGAGTCACCGTGCCTGGCTGAAATTCAATATTAAGCAACCAATTTTGAAACAATTTATAAGTCTTAGAAAATTTAGAAAGAAACATGGAAACTAAAAGAAATGTTTAGCTCTCTGCATTTTTAGACTTTTGTCTATCCCAACAGTAATCTCTGAGGCAATACTACTGACATATGCTACATTCAATATCACATCAATGTTAAACATATCTTATTTGTAAATACTTTTATTTTTCTGAAAGTAAAATAACTGTTTTTTTGTTTCATTTAGTTTAAAGAATACAGCTTTACATAATTGAAATTCAGATGACTTGTATATATTTATGCTTTTTAATGATCTCTACTACCAGAGAATATTTTAGTAGATGATTTTAACCCTTTCACCTAGAGACAATCTACACTTGTGAAAAATAGCCTCTGGATTAACCTACCTGTGCATGTTTAAAAATGGCAATTGCACTGTCATGCCGCTTCACATTCTTGAGCTATTTTCAGCTCCAGCTGCTTTGAAATGGAGTGGTGAGTAAGAAACAGCAGCTATAGAAAGGTGAGCTAGATCTTGCACTTTCAAGTATAGACTTGGCCTTAAAGAACAATCTGCCGAATGGCATTGAAAGGATAAGGCCCAGAAGAGGTATTATGCTCTCTATTTTAATGCTTTCTGAGTGCCTTGAAAGTGATGCTTGACCTGTGTATTATAAAATCCAAACCAGAACATTTTAGAATAGTCATTTATATCTCAGCTTTCCATTCTTCCATTGCTGCTCCTGATAGTGCATTTCATCATAAGATTACTTAAACTAAGTGCTTCCTAGGGGGCATTGTGCATTGACATATATGGAGCTCGTTGATCTGAATGGCACATCTTAAATTATTTTGGGGACCCCATTATGTTTTGCCCTTATCCACTCTAGAGTGCCCTGAAATGGAAGATAGCTTGGTTCTTTCTGCTGAGAGAAAATCTCTTGCTTTCCAAATTCAGATTTCTTAGCATGTATTCCAATTATCAGAGGAGAAAACGAATTGACTTAAAATGTGTTTGCCAATAGTGACAAGAGCAAGCTATCCCTGCGTGAATAAAAAAATGAGTTAGTGAAAGGCAGAGAGAAAGATAAGCTTTGGGGGTTAGCATAGAAACATCATTCTATGTCTTAAATTAATATCCAGTGAACCCCATTTGAATAGGCCTCAGGGGGAAGCCTTATTTCAAGATTTTTATCAAAATAATGATTTACACAGTGAAGACGATGGTTAAATCAAAGATCGGGTCACTAACATTTAAATAAGATTATGTCAGTTTAAGGATCTTGAGAGTATAGTAGAGGTTAGAGGGCATGTGTTTGGTTCATTTCTGCTTGTGTGCACTCCATCACTTTTTAAAGTGGAATCATTTCATCCTTGAATTTTTAAGTAAGTCACGTTATAGAATCAATGCTCTGAGTATTTTCATCTTCTCTTCATTTTGAGATGGTTTCTGATTTTATTTTTTACTATTAATTTGAATCCACAGAAATAGAATATGTGAAGGCTGCCAATCACCGGTGTGTGTGTGTGTGTGTGTGTGTGTGTGTGTGTGTGTGTTTGTGTGTGTGTGTGTTCATTGTAAAAATCTACCAGTCTTCTATGAGTCAACTCATTTTTGACTTCATATTTGAACGTCCTGCTGTGATTACAGGCGATCAGTTAGAATGCTTCTAGCTTCAGATACTAGAAACCTTATCTCACACACTGGACTGAAAAATAGAGCATTTTATTATTTCATATAAATAGAGACGGAATCAAGGTAGAATGCTTGAGGCTTAATTATATCATCAAGGATCTGGATATTTTCCATCTTTCTGCTCTGTCCCATTGGGAGATTTGGTCTTGTCCTCAAGTTGCTTGGACCTGTAGCTAAATTACTGCAACAAAAACTGGAACAGCAAAATTTTTAAAGGCCCCTTCCAAACCATTAGAAACCTTCAAGTTTTATCTGACTGAATATATTCTGTACCAAAATCAATAATGAAGACTGTCATGAACCACTTGACTAACCAGCAAGTATTTTGGTAGTTTAACTTCTAAAATTTTCTTTTTCTTATCCACTTCCTCATTGTTCTAAATAGCTCAAAGATAGAAAAAAATCCAACTTTCCATCACAAATTAATGGATAAACAAAACATCACACACACAGATATATACTCACATACACACAGATACACACTCACATATTAACCTTTAATATGTTATACTGATCCAGAGAATTCAGACACAGCAGGATAGATGAATTCACATATATAAGACATCTACAGCAGGAAAATCCATAAAATCAGTAGAGTTGAAGTTACCAGGCAGTAGGGATGGGGCATAAGAAGAAATTTATGATGGAGATAAAGTTTCTGTTTGGGATGATGAATAAGTTCTGGAAATAGTGTTGGCTACTGATCTCTGTGAGCATTTCTAATGCCATCGAATTATAGTGTGCTTAAATGATTCAAAAGCTGAGTATTGTGTTATATAAATGTAACCATTGTGTTAATTTATTTGTTCTCCTATAACAAAGTGTCTGCAACTGGGTCATTAAAAAAGTCATTTCTCATAGTTTCAGAGACTCAGAAGTCAAAATTAAGGTCAAGTCTCAAGATAAGTCATTGTCAGATTTAGTGTCTGATGAAGGCCTTTCACCATATCTTAGTTGTGCAGATAGATCAAGCCTGTTATCATAGCTACTCAGGAAGATGGACCCTAGGCAGAAAAAATCCAGTCAAAAAGACTGTGAAACCTTATTTCCTAATGAACTAGCAAAATGCTAAACTGAAGTTGTGGCTCAAGATTTACCATGCCAGTCATGAGCCAGATAGCTGAGCAAAAGAATGATGTCTTGAGTTTAAATGCTAGTACTGGAAAGGGAGGGGAATGGATAATTTTTTTGGGTAGATAACACAATGTATTGGGCTGAAGGAACAAAATGGCTAAAGGACTGACCTAGTTCCCTTGATCACATTCATAAGGATACTACGCTAATTTGTAAAGTCAAAGAGATAACCGTCTCTTAAAATCACTACTTTCTTGTTTTGGACACACAGTCATGACATAAATCCAACAATGGATTTGATTTTATGTGAGACTGCAGAGACAACTGGACACTATGTTCTGATTGTTTCTGGATATTTTAGTGGAATAAGCAATATGAAAAAGTAAATTAGTTTTTCCCCACTCTATTCCCTATCTCTTCACACCACTATAAAGAAGAACCTAATTTGTAATATTTTTATAAAATTTTAGAGAATTATCTTGTGCTGATTTCCAAGACCATTGCCCAAGCATTAATTTGGAAACTTTGTCTCTTTAGCTATATAAAATTCTGATAAGGTGACAAGGATCATCCGTTCCTATAAAGCAAATGTAACTGTAATTACATGCTTCAGGAATAAGCACACACATGTTGATGTTCATCTAGTCTTCCTGTTTCCCTCAAAGTCCACATACAACATTCCAACTAGTTAGTGAGGTTGGAGTATATAGAAAAGTATCCTTTTAAAAAATTTCTTCCTGTAGTTTGTCAAATGAAATAAAGAGAGGTACAAAATGAAATGAAATAATAGTCTTATTTTGTTCATCAAGAATTCCCTGTCACGGGCTGGGGATATAGCCTAGTGGCAAGAGTGCCTGCCTTGTATACACGAGGCCCTAGGTTCGATTCCCCAGCACCACATATACAGAAAACGGCCAGAAGTGGCGCTGTGGCTCAAGTGGCAGAGTGCTAGCCTTGAGCCCGAAGAAGCCAGGGACAGTGCTCAGGCCCTGAGTCCAAGGCCCAGGACTGGCCAAAAAAAAAAAAAAAAAAAAAAAAAAAAAAAAAAGAATTCCCTGTCACGAAGCAGGGAAAGTAAGCTGTAGGGAATGGTAAGGCTTCCTTGTGATACTAGTTCCCCCTTTTTGATCTTTTGGAACAAATCTGGGGCAAAGCCAGCCCTTCAGGGTGCTATTTTGGGACTCACCAATCTAGTCTCTGAGGCCTGTTAATGAGCTTGATGTTCCATGTCCTTTCTTTTTATTCTACATTTTAAAATACAAAATGTAGGACTGGGAATATGGCCTAGTGGTAAAGTGCTCACCTCAAATAAATGAAGCCCTGGGTTTGACTCTGCAGCACGACATATATAGAAAAAACCGGAAGTAGCATTGTGGTTCAAGTGGTAGTGTGCTAGCCTTGAGCAAAAAGAAGCCAGGGACAGTGCTCAGGCCCCAGGACAGGCACAAAACAAAACAAAAATTCAAATGTAAATCTTTGTTATTGTTTATCAAACATGGAGAGAAATAAAGAGGGGCCATTTGTACATGCCTGCCTTGGCTTCCTTGCTGCTATGCAGTGAGCAGCCTCCTCTCTCTTATTCTCCAGGCACCATAATGTTCTACCTCACACTGGAAAATTGCCTTGGAGTCACATGACTTTGGACTGAAACCTCTGAAACCAAATTCTATAATAAATCTTTCCCTCTTTTAAATTGATTTGCTGTTATTTTGTCATGCTAAGGAACAATGCCATACAATACACCCTGTGCTAACTTGCTGGATAGTGGTAAGACAAAACCTGTACTAGATTTATTTTAGGCAAGCTTTTAGTCTGATATTTTTATACCTTAGAAACAAAGGGCTACAATATGATATTATCATTCACAACTTTTGGTTCTTACTACTACTGCTACTATTAATTTTGGTGATAGATGTAGGTCTTGAACTCAGGGTGGTATCCCTGGAACTATTTTTTTCTCTCAAATCTGATAGTCTACCATTTGATCCATAATTCTACTCTTCAGCTCTTTGTTAATTAAATGGAGATAAGAGTCTAACATACTTTTCTACCCAAGCTGGCTTCAAGCTGTGATCCTCTGATCTCAGTCTTTTCAGTAGCTAGGATTAACAGGCATGAGCCACTAGTGCACGGCTCCGCATCTTATTTTCTTTGTAAATTTCTAACAGATACCATCTCAGACATTCTACATTTCATTTATGAAAGACAGGATTACAAGCATAAGGAAGTTGTGTTAGCTGCAAGAGAGCAAATAAATGTTGGACTTGCGAGGTTGATGAATCACTATAACATTTGCTTATCTCATTTATATGGCATCAAATCTCAGAAAGACAGCTGTTCACATTTTTTTGTGTGTGCCTGGCAAATCATTTTCAAGCTGCTGTGGATTTGGTACCATGCATATGACAAAATTAGGCAAGTCAACAGTGTGTTACATGAGTGGTTCATTTCACCTGATGTTCAATTACATTTGCAGCTGTGTCGGCATCTCAGCCACGTAACATTAACTGATGTTCCTAATGATAACCCTGAGTCATTAAGGAAATGTTGTATTATGTCTGGTACAGTACCCTTGAAAAGTAAAGAGATACAGTGAAGAAAATCTAAGACTTATTGAATAGCTGCTCCATTGCAGACACACTGGGAGATGAGCTACTTAGGCAGTTGCTCTTAAAAAAACAGAATCCTATGAGACAAATACTGCTGCACACAAAGTATAGTTCAGACAGTGTTTTCCACTAGGTTAAGTCAATTGTCCAAAGTTGTTTAAAGACTTCAAATCTACTTTACCTCAGGGATTACTCCTTATGTCACAAATTGATTCCATTTGTATGTGTTTTAATAAGAAAATGTTGAGTCAGCATGTAAATGATATCACAGGTAGTCAGCGAACCTGAAATATTCACATCACCATGCATGCTGGTTTACAATTCTATATATATATTATTGTTCTCAAGTTATAGGCTTGGGAAATTGAAATTCATTGAGGAATAGTGGCTTCTCCAAAATGTCACACTTAGAAAGCTGTTGCTTTAGTCTCTTTTATAGGCATCTCTTTCTCAATTCACTACTTACATATTTTAGTTACTTATTATCTTATCCTCTTTCTTCCCTTTTCCTTCAGTATACTTACTTATTTAAGATAGTTTCAGATGTAATAATTCTGAAACTAACAACTTTAAAACAACCTCCATTAGTTATTTCCTGCTTCCTGTGTCATAGAATATTGAAAATCAAAGTAGGTGGTTTGTTAAAAATCAGTTTGCCTAAGTAAATCCTGATGTTTTTAAGTGTTAACTGTGGCTAAGCACTCAGAGGGATTATAAAATTAAGCTAACCTTCAGTTCCATGGCTCAGGACATCCCTGTTTTCTTGAGTCTTCCTTCTAAGTCCCAAAGGGTTAGTCTTAACCTCCCCTCTCTATCTTCTCTCAGCTCTCTTGTATAAATTCAGATGTAAGATGAAAACGTTTTCCTGATTCATATGAAAATGATTGACACTAACCCTTCTGAGAGTTTCTTCAGTCCTGTCAAAGATCTGTATGTGCAAAAGTGGTCAAATCATTTATTGTTTAGTCTTCTGTCCTGTTCTTGGTCTTTTCAGGGACTTTCAGCTATTCCCTTCACACTTTGTCCTCATGAGCTTTCTTATAATTATCTGAGTGTCAAATTTTTCTCCTTTGAATTTGAATGACTGTTTTCCTCTCCCTGGCTACCATGAACAATATGTAGTGCCAAATTCTACAATCTCTTCAGTGGCGAGAGACTGACAAGTTAGATTTCTTGAGGATATTTACAAAAAATAGCATCTCTGGCCCATATATATTCATTAACGTGTGAGAAATATCTGCAAGTAACCAATCTCATATTGCATATTGGTAAACTAAAGTTCAAAGCAGTTGACTTTTCCCAAGCCCTGGAATAGTGAATTGAATAATAAGTAGAGGAGTAGGCTAGTTACAGCTTAATATTATCACAAACCTTATTATATTTTTAGCAATCTTTTACCTCATTAGGTTTTGTTTTCAATGAAATATCTATATACAAAGTTTTGGAAATATTTGTAGCTACTTTAGAGCCATAAGTATCCAACTAATATTTTTGATATGTACTTATTTATTTTTATAAAACAAAATAAATAATTCAGTAATGGCATTTCTTTCATCTTATATTGCCTTCTTATTTTCAGTAGAGAATGTTCTGAATTAAAGGTTGCTTTTGCTTCAACAAAATGGGATAGAATTTTATCATGAATATTCCTCTTTCTACTCCCTCTGTATATTAGTTCTTTTTCTGCTAACGAGTTAAAATTTATTGAATGTGAAACTATGAAACATCACACAGCTCCCTTTTTGTGTTGTGCACAACTTGCAAAGCTTTGAATGGAGATAATGTAACAGGTCTAAAACAAGATTTCACATTTACAATTAACTGGAAACTTTAGAGAGTTGAAATAGAGAAGAAAAAGGTACAGATATTTTTATTGTTTGTAGCTTAGATATGAAGTTTTAAAGAACTTAAATTTACTTAGTATTTTCTTGGTTATGTTAAATAAAGTTTTCTTAAAGAGAACCTTAAGGCAAGTTTGAGAAATGTAAGAACTGTCAGGAATAATCTTTTTCCTGTAGAAGTAAACCCTGGCATTTATGTACTGTTAAAATAAAAGCAACTTAAACACTGAAGGACACAATTGAATAAATGACAAGTCAAGTACTAAAAGGGCCTCATAAAATGATGACTATTAGAAAAGGAAATAAGCTAGTGAGTATTTGGTGAGTCCAGAATAAACATATATTTCACAGTAGGTAAGATTACACATAATATTTCTACTTGGACTGGATGGATTTCATAGTTAAAATGATTGAACATAGATATTTTTTGTTTATATTGCTGTATGCATCGGAATTTGATACTGTTCCCAGAAATCAAAGTTAAAGATGGCCACCCAAATCCTGCATTTAAATATGCTTTATTTCCATCTAAAGTGAAAATTAGGCAAGTCATTGACTTCATCATCTAGATTTTGAGGTTACAATAATTATTCTCACATTGTGTCATCTTCAAAAGTATAACTTATTTAATACTACATTAATTCCAAAACACTATTTATGCCATGAGATTAATCTTAAATACTACTTGAAATTAATGATTAGAACAATTTTAGTGGGGCTGGGGATATGGCCTAGTGGTAAAGTGCTCGCCTCGTATACATGAAGCCCTGGGTTCGATTCCCCAGCACCACATACATAGAAAACGGCGAGAAGTAGTGCTGTGGCTCAAGTGGCAAAGTGTTAGCCTTGAGCAAAAAGAAGCCAGGGACAGTGCTCAGGCCCTGAGTCTAAGCCCCAGGACTGGGAAAAAATAAATAAACAAACAAACAAAATAGAACAATTTTAGTGCCATCTTGTATCATCAGGTTGCAGAATTGACAAACTTGTATCCAGATAATACATTTCTAGAAAAGAGATTTAAGAAGCACCCATGTTTTCAAAGGGTTATATCTGCTTCAGTTGCACTCAAGAAACAGCGGTCAAATAAATGAAAAAATACATGATAAACAAATCAGCTCATCTTTTTAATTGATTTTTATCTAGCCTCATCTAAGCAGCATAAGGTTCTTTACTGATATTAGGATGAATAATGTGAGTACAGATACTCTGCAATTTCTTGTGATTAAAAAAATATACACAGCTTTCATCTGTTACTAATATAGTTTTGTGTCCAATGTGGCAAATTATTGATAGAAACACACAAGACCAACTGGTAATTAGTCATACTACTTTGTTCAAGTTTCATTTCAAGAAACAAAAGAGGCAACTTGATTACTGGTAGCAATAACAATGAATTATGGGAAATTACCACTGAATAATTTATTGATTGATAGTAACTAAAAGTCATTATCCTCTGATGGCTGTTTGAGCAGATAATGTGAAAGCATGCAATTAATGTTTATCCTAAAACTCCTGTCATCCTAGCCACTTCCTAGTTGTTAGTTTTATTCCTTGAAACCGAAAAAGGAACATAGATGGAAGAGTATGAATATGTGGTGATTTACAAATATATCAGCAATTACCAATGATAAGCTATCTTTTTGAATTTACTATCATTAATCTGATCAAATGTTAATTATCTGCCGGTTGTAAACATGCAAGTTTAGCTATTTTCATATCATAATACAAGAAGCTTACTAATGATGGTTTCTCAGGTTGTGTGCACGTGTGTGTGTGTGTGTGTGTGAGTGTGTGTGTGTCTTTGTTTTTAACTACTCTGAATGATTGAATGGCATGCTAAATGTTCTTGGATTTTTATCTTTTTAACTCCTTGTGAAATATTTTAGAAAAATTATTCTCTCTAGACCTGGATTTAAACTTTCTACCTTAACTGGAGATGAGAAGGTAGAAATAGATTAGTAGGAATAACCTGGTTAGACAATGTCTTTTTGGATTGTCTTATACATGTTAATCCTTCTAAGATCAAATGACTGATAATTATATATTTTTAGAATTGAGTAGTTATGAAATTAGTCATATTATTTAGATAGCTATGAAAGATTGATTATACACCAAAGGGACTAATTACTCTGCTGTCTTCATGAAAACTCCTCAGAAAATGGAAAATCTGCTAGGAAAACTCATTGCTTTGCTAAGAAATGTTTAGGCTTGCTTGAGAGTGTGGAAGGTCTGAGATTTTTACCTTCCTTTCAGGTTAGCCGTTTAGTATGTCATAGTTTTATAGCATGCACTTGCTAGCAGGCATGATTTTGCTGGATCAAAGTCAAGGCTGTTATATTCACAACACAGTCATCACAGTGAACTGCATGACCCTTTCAAATGCTTTGGGAATAACATGAATGAACTCAGATGGACCTTGAATGGGCTCTTGTCATAGCTGGGGAACCCTGAGTTTAAGAATCTTGATTATTTTATTTTATTTATTTTTTTTTCAAATTTTTTATTATCAAACTGATGTACAGAGAGGTTACAGTTTCATACGTTAGGCATTGGATACATTTCTTGTACTGTTTGTTACCTTTTCCCTTATGCCCCCCTCCCACCTCCCCCTTACCCTTTCCCCCCCTGAGGTATTCAGTTCACTTACACCAAACAGTATTGCAAGTATTGCTTTTGTAGTTGTTTGTCTTTTTTAACCCTGTGTCTCTCAATTTTGGTATTCCCTTTCAATTTCCTAGTTCCAATACCAGTATACACGGTTTCCAATAATACTCAGATAAGATTACAGAGATAGTGTAGGTACAACCACAGGAAGGTGATACAAGAACATCATCAATAATAGAAGTTACAGGTACACATGGGACGTTGAAAGTAGTTACAACTGTGATATAACAATTGTCTCCATAACATGGAGTTCATTTCACTTAGCATTATTTTAGGTGTTCATAAGGGTATAGTTATTGGGCTTTGTGATGCTCTGCTATGACTTCCCTAAACCTGTACTAATTATTCCCCATAAGGGAGACCATAGAGTCCATTTTATAAGGGACAAAATGTAAGTCTTCCTGAGCTTTGGTGGGTTCTGCAAACTGTCGTTGTCTTTATTATTCAGGAGAGTAAACAAACATATTTGACTACTATTATGGGAGATACTGTATCTTCTAAGGCTGTTAAGTAGGCAAACATCCATGAACAAAATGGCACTTAGTGTTTCTACCTTTAATGCAAACAAATCATAGAGACTCATGGGGATCTAGTTTCTATTGTGGCTGTTGTGTATTTGTTTGCTGACAGACAGCTTTTCATTCACATGGTGCTCTGGAGGGACAGAGTTCATTATAAGCTACACATTTCTCCTTTAAATAAAGAAAAAGAAGACATCTGAAGAACATCAACAGGGGAGATGGAAAAGAACTATTTCCAACCCCCCAAATCTTTAATAGTTTAATTCAAGTCGCAAGTTAAATATATATGGAAAGACTGTGAACATATCAAATTTAATGGTGCTGTTAAATTGACTATATCTGGAGTATACAGGCTAACCTACTACTCTTATAATAATTGTATGAGTGTGTGTATGTGTATGTGCGTGTGAGTCACTCATATATGTCTGCACACATTCCCCAAATAAAGATTAATTTTGGTGTTGGTTTTTGCAATCATTTAATAGATCACCTATTAAATAGGAATATTTTCATTTTAACATTCTGTATTAGCAGTGAAAGTAGTGAAATAAAAATCCCATTATAAGAAATAGTAGATCTGTGTTTTTCTTGAATTTTGAAACAATCAGCATGTTATCTAAACTTTTTCTATTCTCATATTTCCAACCTATTTAAAACATATTACCAGGTTTTTACATAATTCTTCAATGAATTGATAGGTTTTATCTGAATGAAATTATTCATGCTCCCTGCACTATTTCCTAAGTAAAGCTAAATGGTTATCTTTGCCCAGAACATCTTCATTACAATAGTCCTTTCACCTCATTAGATTTTTTAATATCACTCATAATTTCTATCTTTGTTAAATGTAGATGTATAGTCAAAGCAACATATGCTCTTCAGTAGGTTTCTGTGGAAAAAAATTTTTTTTTTTTTGGCCAGTCCTGGGCCTTGAACTCAGGGCCTGAGCACTGTCCCTGGCTTCTTCGGGCTCAAGGCTAGCACTCTGCCACTTGAGCCACAGCGCCGCTTCTGGCCGTTTTCTGTATATGTGGTGCTGGGGAATCGAACCTAGGGCCTCGTGTATCCGAGGCAGGCACTCTTGCCACTAGGCTATATCCCCAGCCCTCTGTGGAAATTTTTATGCGGCAATAAGAATTTATATCAAACTTCTTTGCAGTAATTTCTTATTCATTCCAAACTACTGGAAAATAGAATGTGCAGGTTGAATACACATTCTAGAAAACTGAAAAGTACTGACAAATACATAGCAAATACAATACACTTAAAACATTTTCCCCTAAAGGACTCAAAGAAAAATAAGCAGTTTTTTTTTTAACTCAAGTTACAATTAAACTAACTTTATCTTTCATTAGCACTATTGAAGCCAGTGGTCACCACTATAACTCATCTTTGATGAATAGTGATGATTTTGACATATTTTTGAAAAATGTAAAATGCTTGAACAAATAACATTGTTCCAGTATTTTACTTCCTGTTCCCTCCTTTCTACTATTAGTATAATTGATGTTTTGATTTACATAAGCTTAAATGCAAAGTTTGTAGAAAAATTAGCAATCACAGTTACAGTTACTGGAATTACAAATAAATTTAAAATTTTTGTAAATCATGTTTTCTTATGTATAGACATATAAGTATATGCATATACATGTAATGATATACAAGATATACAAAGAAATTTTTATTTTAAGTACTTTAATAACGTATCAGTTAAAAATTGTAGCAGTGTTAAATCTAATATTTGCTGATTATAATAAAATATTATAGAATTTAGTGTTTATCAACAGCATCTTCATTTTATAAAGAATAAAATTGGAACTCAAACTAATAAGACTGACTTGATTTAAAAAGTAGGGACTGAGTATTCTATCTGATTTTTGCTGTATTACACTAGACCTAATATGACATTAATTTTAAGATGTGCCATCCTTTTCCATATGCCTAAGCAAGAACGAAAAGCTTCCAATCACTGTCTTTCAATTTTATTCATGACAGTTCCATCAAACCCATGAATCCTTCACATTTGCCCCATTTTGCTTTGAGATCATTGCATCTTCATCTGTTTTGAGAGACCCAAGACATTTTATCCTCCTTCACCTGCACTGATCATTAGCATGGCACATAATTTTCTTACACAATTATCCATTACAAAGAGAGGTATCTTCCTTTTCATGTCTCATAGAACACTTGTCTGTGACTTTGCATGAAAATCACCTATTTGTAGTTATTCCTCATGCAATGCAGGGTATTTTATTGAGAATGGACTTAATTTCTCTCCTTTGTTGCCATGTAGTTGGGTGTAAACAAGTTACTTTTTTCAGTGAGGAGAAGATATTTGGAACAAGAGTTACACTCCCCTTGTGTTATCTCAACAGGGTTCATGGCTCAGTCAAGAGCAACAGTTTGATTGCTATTGGAATACCAAAATTGAGAGACACAGGGTAAAATAAGACAAACAACTACAATAGCAATACTTCCAAAACTGTTTGGTGTAAGTGAACTGAACACCTCAGGGGGGGAAGGGTAAGGAGGAGGGGGAGGGGAGTATGAGGGACAAGGTAACAAACAGTACAAGAAATGTATCCAATGCCTAATGTATGAAACTGTAACCTCTCTGTACATCAGTTTGATGATAAAAATTTGAAAAAAAAAAAGTAGGTAGTCAGTCAAGGGTACTCTCCTTTGCCATTGTCTTTAAAAACATTGGGAAACATATCCATTTTAAAGGGCATTTTGCTTTCAGAGTTGTTAAAGTGTACTACAATAATACGTATCCATGTCTCAGAACTAGTGAAATAGTTTATTTCCATATCATTTGCTAGGAGCATGCTATAAAAATTTCTCATTGAGAAGTTATTTTTTTATAAAACACTATAGTTATTTACCTAAAATATTTCTTCCTCTCTTGTTAGCACTTTCAAAAAAAAAAAGCATTTGGGAAATTTGATTGTGTGCATTTTCCTTGCTGTTTTCTTACTTTGCCATATCAAGTAGGTTGCTTAGTAACTCTGATTTAATACACATGTTCAAATATGTAACTTGGATTTCAGTGAGATGCTCTTAACAAAACTTATTTAAGGTAATGAATGTCATAAATGACCACAGGTTTTAAAAATTGAGGGTGTTCTTTTTCTTCACTATTTTTCAAAATTGACATGCCTTTAAAAATAAAGATGATTTGAAAATCACTACTCAAAGCGTTTTTCAATTTTATATAAATCATGTTGGATAAAATAATAAAGTTTTTGAATAGATATTTTTATGGAAAAAATATGTTAGTCTGCTATATAGAGGATAGGAATTCAATTTCAAATAAGTTTTCAAGCTGCTTCTAGCTTACTAAGTCATAATTACTATTTTGACAGCTACATCTCATAGACATTTATTTTAATTGCATATGTTAGCAATTCATTTGGTATGACAGCCTCTTCCATTGTTGTGTTGCTGAATTATGCTTACAGAAACTTTGTCAGAAATTTAACATGTGGAGAATGGTAATTAACCTGAATCATCAATTAGCTTTTGTGAATACAGATGTCCTATAAATGAATACATGCTAGCTGTTTTTTACTTTGCTAATTGAGTAAAATCTCACTATCCTGACTCTCTCCCCCAAACCTTTATTTACAACGATCACGAAGACTTCTTAATTTGCTTCCTAAATATTGTTGGAGTTGATTTTGTGTCTGTCTGTGTCATTGTTGTCCTTTTCTATGTTAACACTGCCACTCATGTTAGTTTTCCTTATTTCCTCTTCTCTGGTACATTCACTATAATTCATTTTCCATCTTGCAAACAAAGGGCAAGCTATGAAATGCAAGTCAGACCTTACCATGCCCACTTGCATGAAGAGACTAATGTTCTTGAAAGAACACAGCAAAGCTGTCACACAATAGATGACTGCTTTTACCCTCAACAAGTGCTGAATCTGTATTCATTAGTCATGCTGACTTAACCTTGGTTCCTTGAAGAGAGATCCCATGCTTCCCACTACATGGGGTCTTTGTTTCTCCTGCATAGAGTATTCTTTCCATCTTACCTAGGTTCTTTTGACTATCTTTTTCATTTTGCACATTAGTAAATACCTTGAATCCTCACCTCCTTTAAAAAGCCAGGCCTAATCTAGGACATTTTCCATGTGTTTCAATGGAAGCATAAGCTCATGATTTATCCATTTTTGTCACAAAATACCACCATGTATTTATGTGTTGAAGAGGATAGTGTGTTGCATCATAATGACTTTCACAAGCATAGCATTCATTCTAATGATTCACTGAGTATCTCCTACCATTTGCACACCAAGTGGCAAATAAATATGTAATGATTATTATTTTTTAAATGGCACACTATTACACAATGAAGTGTGTTAAAATAAATCTAGGCTGATTTTTTTACAACAAAAGTTTTCCATGCAAAATAACATGGATAAAATATTTTAAAGTAACCTTTGAAGAGTTTAACAATACATAATTTGGAAACACTCTTAATTTAAAATATATCTTATCATTTGTGCAAACATCTTAAATATTTGTTAGGACACTGTCTCTTCAACGATTTGCTAAGATCAACAATTCATTATCTTTCTGAGTCTATTTTCTACTATGCCTAATCTAAATACTTCATTGGCTTCTTTCAAATAAGGAGTGGAGTGTGAACTATAAAACAATGTTTGTAAAGCTTATTTAATTGTGGCAATCAGGCAATCTATTATTTATTGGTGTACTTTTTGTTTTCGAGTCTGCGAATTTAATGGAGCGATTCTGAAGTTTTTGGGGTATTTTTTAAATAATTACTTATTTATTGTCAAAGTGATGTACAAAAGGGTTACAGTTTCATATGTAAGGCAGTAGGTACATTTCTTGTACAATTAAAATGTCCTTAAGCATAATTTAAAAATTTTAAATTTAGATTTTTCCACTAACTAAAACTGACTTTACCCACTGTTATTTTGAGGGTGTATTGTGATATCTATGCTGCTATGTAATGCTTTATCTGATTAATTTAAAATAAATCAGACCCTACCTTCCACAATGAAAATAGCTGTCTATATAATATAAACAGACTATGTAGACAGCATTCCTTTGTAATCTAGGATGATTCATTAAGAATATTAAGTAAACATTTCATAAGCCTTAAATATGGTGTTCAGGAAAGTCTTCCTGTCTTTATGAAAACATTGTTTGTAGACTAAGATTTGCTTCAAAGTTTTAACTAACTGATTTCTGATATTTTTAATGGTGGTAATGGGAATAATCCAGGGTGTGCTTTCTTCTTTTAGCAGTGGTTACATACAGAAACAAAAGACAAACTTTATTTTTCTCTTACAGTTGAAGGTTTATATGGTGATAAAGTAATCTCTTCAGTAAATATGATCCATTTCTTAATTCTTCCCATATCCAAAATGAAAATATTTATGAGAAATGTAGCATTCACCAATACGTTACACTTACTCTGGGCTTGGTAGTGTTGTATTATGCTTTTACAAATAATACTTATTTTCCTTCTTACTAATAATCCTCCATATCAGACTTTTTGGACTGCAGTACCAAAATGCTACCAAATGGGTAACTTAACCAAATGGAATCCATTTTTTTTCAAAGTTTGAAAGGCTAGAAATCACAAACTAGGGGGATAGCACAGTTGAGGACCAACAAAGGCCCGGGCTTCTGGATTGCGTCTCATGGTGTGCTCAAAGACCCTTCCACTTTGTATGAGCAAGTGCAAGCTTTCTGGTTTTTCTTGTCCTAAGAACATTAATCCTAAGGGTTCAAAGCCCAACCTCATTTAACTTTACTTCTTTAGAGGTCTGATCTCTAAAAGAGAACCATACTGGATTTGTCTTCCACATGTAAATTAATCAGAGTCACAAACTCTCCATTCATAACACATTCATACAACTATTAAGATAATAATAATTTTAAGAAAAGATTTGAAAACTAAACAAAATCATAAAAAATTGAAATTGAGATTTTGGGATATAATTTGTGTGACTGAATGAACACAAGTTTAGAGTATAAAAGGATAGAGACGGTTATGGAAAGAAAATGGGGCATTAGAACAGGTGATGGAGCAAAGATTTTTGTGTCCCATGTGATATTTTCAGATGCTAAAACCTTTATGGAAAGGTGACAGTAGGGATGTGGATATAAACATGTGACTGTACATTGTTTCTGTTCCTATGGCTAGCTCTCTATCATGGGATTTTCTTTTAATTGCTAAAACTCCTCAACATGAGATCTGATATTGATTGTCATAAGTCAGTCTTCTCTAAAACTATTTAAATTTGTGAAGTTGCTGAACAAAAGAGACTCTGATGTCGTGCTGTGTGCAAGAGAGCAGTTCTGCTATAAATTAGAACATGGGGAGCTGTATTTTTACATTTGCTTTCAAGTCTGTCATTTTATTAGTGTTCTTAGAACAGCTTTCTCTGAAGACAGGCTTTGCAACTTCCTGCCAACTTTTTTAAAAGACAAACTCTTTAATAAATCTAATGAAAGCAAATGCGGAGAGCTTGGATTTTAGCACTTCTAAAGTTTTCTACCAGCATAAATATGCAAGAAATTTTTGTATATGACTTAGATTGTGACTTCATTGCTTGCATCCTATAAAGACAAGTAATTTCTGAAGTAGATATTTAGTATGTATCGATCATAAGAACCCATTCTTGAATTTTAACTTGAAAGCACTGATGATACACTGAATGGGTACGCTTTGGCCCCCCCCCCAAAAAACCTTAATAAATACATTTTTATTCCACCTAATAGTTTATAGAGAAAATGGGGCAAATAAAAGTTCTCAGTATTTGCAATGATTATGTTTTAAAAATGCTTAGCCATATATGAAGGACCCATTCCATTTGTATTCTATTCTCTCATTTCTTCATAAGTTCTCACCTGTCACTCTCTTCATTAAAGCCTGCCCATAGATAGCAAAAGAGCTGGCAGAGGATTTTATAAGTATCAATAACTGATAAGGCTGAACATATTACAGGAGGACTTTATTGTATTTTTATTCATGTTAATCCTTATTTCCAAGTGAATTATCTTTGTAAAATTTTATCCACCAGCACTTCTTTGGAAAAGAGAGGCTTTAGTAGCTTGCTGGCACCAACTAGACCATCTCAGCTGATTGTTATACTTTTAGGAATATTTATGAGCTGGTTGATAAATGCATACATTATCGAATATAAAATCATACAAAAGAGTAAGTAAATTATGCTAAAATGAAATTATACTGAAAGATTCTCTTCTAAATATTTCTGTTAACTTAACAGTATATGATACACTCCTTTCTTCTCCTCTCCCCTCCCTTTCTCTCTGTTCCTCTTCTCTTCCCTCCCCATTCCTCTCTCTCTATATGTACTTTCTCATAGCTTCTGGCACATGCTGTTGGCTCTGTTTCTTTGAAGAGCCCTGACTAATAGATTTGCTAACCCAAGAACGTGATGAAAACATCATGTGTAAATTAATTGGCTGCTTGAATTTGGTGATATTTGTGAATTATGTGCTACACACTCTATCAATGACCTCTATGAAAAGTTTATATATGTATGCATATGTACATATATTTTGCAGAAAAGGAAGTGTTAAGCATATGCATGAATCCTTTAAGATTTTCTATGAATATGTGAGAGTTGTTAAATATTTAGGCTTGCTAAATTTTTCATATTTCCCCAAATGTTTATCAAACATAATTAAGTAGTGAAAGGGGAAAAGTCTTCATTATTGTTATCGTTAGTTGAAAGGTAGATAGTATGTATTTTCTAAATGTAGAATTGCTAATATTAACTACAGTGTATATTTCAACACAGAACCCCACAAGTAATTAACTCATATGTCCACAAACAATGCTTTTTAGATATTTCTACTGCAGAGACGAGTCTTGTGTGTGAATAACTGCAGGTGTTCAGATTTCAAAGCCTCTGAAAGCACTTCAGCATTGAAACCTACATGGTATTTTATCTCCTGAAGGAAGATATAGTTTGAGTGGATTCTACAGTTGTTTGAAGTATGTGATTTCATAATGCACTAGCATTTCAAATTCAGGATTTAATAATCTCTCACCTGCCAACGCATCAAATACCCTTTCAAAACAGGATGCTGTAGTACCATTCATTTCAATGGCAGCCATAGATAATATGGTCTTAAGCCATTGATATTGATAAAAGGACTGACGAGTATCAGGAAACAGAAAAAGAAAGACCTGCCTGGACTTAATATGTTTTTGCTCTTTCAAAAGGCCAGCGAATATTAACTTTAATTTATTCACTCATGCATTTTTCTAACTTGCAGCATTATAGAATATGGAAAATGAAATGAAAAGAATAGATATGCAAAATAGTACAAAGCCCTTTGTATGAACAGTGCTTCCGTAATGTTCAGTTATTGATTTTCTGTACATGACTTGACTTTGCGATAAATATGATGGAAAGGCAAAATCAATAGGAAATAAAATTTGCATAAGCTCTGCTCTTCTGTGTGATGCAGATTTTATACCTTCCTGGTGTATATAGGTTTCTCTTTTCAATGCAGTTAAAAGTACAAGAAATCAATGGTTTACAATGCTAGCTGAAGGAGTGTTTCATTTATGGAACTATAGTACAAGAGACCTAGTTTGTAACTGAGGTTTTGTAGTATTCCTTGGTTTTTAATTGAGCTGATTTTAGTACTTTCACTGTGCATGGATATTAAACTCATATCCTGAATCTGAACTGAGCAGTATCCAGTGTTTCATATATTCTATTATGTTGCTATATTTTATCCTCAGATGCACTGAAAAGTAGGAGAGAAGAGCTGCCCTCCTTTCGTATTTTACATGTGAGAAATCTGGCATAAGGTGAGGGAGGTTTAGGTGTAAAACAGAAGCTAATTCACAGGGTGATCTCTAACCACCAGTCCACACCGTCATTTTCCTCCATGACCAGCATGTAATAAAAAAAAATAAAGAACCAGGTGCTCCTGACTCATTCCTGTAATCCTAGCTACCCAGGTGGACACTCACAAACCCAAAGACATAACTCGTCTTAGCATTCAAAATGCTATTTATTCACACAAATTCCATGGAAACATGGAAGTTTTATATTTGTCATTGCTTTTTTTTTTGTCTTTTTAAGAGGAGCCAAGGTGGGACACAGAAATGGGGGAAGAAATACAATCAAATAAAGTCATAATATTCTGTATTCATTATGTGGAAAATGTGGCTAGGGACAAGAAGGAGAACCTAGGAGAAAGCAAAGGAAGGGGTAACATTGTCCAAAAGGAACTGTACTTACTATCTGACTTATGAAAGGGTAACCCCTCTGTACAACACTTCGGTAATAGCAATACAATTATTATTTTCTTTTAAAGAAGAAGGGATTAGGAATGTGGCTTAGTGATAGGGTGCTTTCCAAGCACACATGAGACCCTGGATTCAATTCTTGGGTACCATATGAAGTATTTTAATAATTATCTATAATGTATTAGACATTGCCCCAGTTGGAGAATGTATCTAGTTCTTCTTTCATACAAAAGTCTTCAAATATTTGAAATCCTGTAGCCACAAAGTTATTTATTTTACCAGTCATATCTCGAGTGGCATAATCCCATAAATTTCACTGTTCTAGAGTTATATGTCTTTTTCATGTATGAAGTTGTCATATGCGAAGAAGTTGACCAATGTATGTGTGTTATTAACGAGGAACATTTCTGATTTCATTATTTGTGGTATGACTTCTAACTGTAGGATAACAAATAGATCTACTACCAAATATCAGTAATTCAGATTCTGGTATTACCACTCATGTGATCATCATTTGACTTTAAAATATGGCTAATGTTGATATATTTTAGTGCAATCAGATCTTTGTAGACAAGACTTCTGCCTTCATTGCCTCAACCAAGCAAAGATCAGAAGTTCTAAAAACTGTGTATGTACAGACTTTTATTTCTAGTCCTTAGTCTATATTGTACCACCTAACAATTATTTTCATGAAATTATGTTGCATTAGGTATTATCAGTAATGTAGAAATTATTTAAACAGAAGTACATGGGGATTTTATGCACATGCCACATTCATCCTACTTCATGGTATCTGCAGATGTGTCTGATCTTATCTTCATTAGAGAGATGCCTATCTGAATATTTCTTCTTTTGTTTCTGTCAGTTGTGGGGCTTGAACTATGGGCCTGGGCGCTTTCCTTGAGCTCTTTAGCTGAAGCCTAGCACTCTACCGCTTGCGCCACAACTCTACTTCCAATTTTCTGGTGGTTCATTGGAGATAATCATCTTACACACTTTCCTGCCCAGGCTGACTTTGAACTGTGATCCTCAAATCTCAGACTTCTGAGTAGCTAGGATTATAGGTGTGATCCACAGGCACCTAGCATCTTCTTTTAACAATCATAACAAACTTGTGCAATAACAGTTAATTTCTGTTTTTTTTATCTATATAGTTTTGATTATCTTAGATGAAAAGTGAGATGTACCTCTACATTCTTCCCTTACTGGGTAGTATTTTATCTTAAATTCATGCTATGTAAATTCTGAAAAAAATATGGACAAGAGATCTTGATGGTTTGTGGCAAAATTTTACCTAGATGTTGTTTCATCAGTATGAGTTGTGAATTGCTAGAGTGTGAACTGTTTTATATAGATGAATTTTGTTAGATTTTAACTGCTTTTTTGTTCCTATTATTATTTCATAAAACTCTCTTGATTTAAAATTGCTGTAGATTATTTTTTCCATGGAAAGAAACACTTCAGCCCATCTTCAGCTCTGCACTGAATACATTTGCCTTAGGTTATAAAGAGGGTGAGCAGGTAGGCACAGTTAAAACAGTCGCAATTGCAGGCATACTGGTAAGAGATGGTTAGAGGTGGTCTTAGACTTGGTCCAACAAAAGTGGATGGGGATTAGTCAAGTGGGACCTTTTTACAACAGGAATCATTGACACATGGCAGGTAGTCTGACTGCTTTTCCTCTCCTTCCTGTCTTTCAAGACATGAAGTAATTGTAGGACAGAATGTGTCAGGAGAAAGGATATAGATTAAAAAATGGAGGAGGCTGGGATGCCTGATTTTACTCTGGTCCTAGTTAATTTCTAGGCTCAAATAAGAAGTCAATGTTTCTCAGCAAAATGTGGTTTGACATCACATAAGGGCATTCTGAAAGCCAGGCATTTTGTCATACTCTACCGGGGGGACAACTCTGACAGGAAGTCTTAATCTCTGTGTAATACGTGCCATTCAATAGTAAAATTTTAATGAATTTATTTATTTATTGTCAAACTAATGTACAGAAGGGTTACAGTTTCATACATAAGGTAGTGAGTACATTTCTTATCAAACTTGTTACATCCTCCTTCATTTATTCTCCCCCTCTTTCCCCTTCCTCACTCCCTCCCCCCTGATTTGGATAGTTGGCTTACAGCATATTGTCTTATAAATATTGCTGTTGCATTGGTTTGCCTTTTACCCTTTTTCTCTCCATTTTAATGTTCCCCTTCCCATCCCTAGTTCTGATAAACATACATACAGGGTACCAAAGGTACCCAGGTTAACAGAATCAGTTACAGTGACATCAGGGATAAAACCATGGGGAAGAAAGACAAAATCAAAAGGTATAATTAGTACATGTCTAGGATAGGCCTTACAGAAGAGCACAATAGCTCAATAGCTATGTACATATGAACACATAAAATGATGCTATGTAAAATGAACTCCAAGTTTTGGAAATATCTTTGTTGTTATTCTCAATGTACCATGAGAAATTATGCCTTTTTCAATAGTTAATTTTTAAGACAGTATGTAAGATATCAGAAAGAATTTTAAGGATATCACCTATCTGTTTTGAACCTCAGTAGAAAAAAAGGATCTTTTGTTATCACACCTCATGGTTTCTACAATATGGCTGATAACTTTTCTGTCTATAAGGACCTCTTTGTTTATAAAATAAGGTTATTCTGTGAAACTTTTAGCCTTCTGCACAGCTTATTTCTCTAAGTATTTTTCTTTTCTAAAATAAATGCTAAGTGTTACAGTAGAATGAGAATGAGAATGGTGTCAAGAAGCACTGGGATTCTGAACCCTCCATTTCTTAATCTTTAGGATTAATAGATTAGATTCAAAGATGTCTAAATGCTCTGTCTAGCTCACACTTTAAGCAATAACACAATTTTTGTTGTCTTATTTTTGCTGGTGTCAGGGTTTAAACATAGGACTCATGCTTACTTGGATAGCTTCGCATACAAAATTACAAGTGACAGAAGTAATTGCACTCTTAATACACATTTCAAAAAAGAATGAAACTAGGAGACAGCCTGTTACATTTGAAGATAAGTATATACATGTATAAAAGTGTATATACATTTACTAGGGATGTATGTGATATATAAGTGTATATTTTATTCAGTAAAATAGAATTTTCTCATAATTGAAAAGTTGCAATTAAAATGAAAGGAAAATAGGTTTATGAATCAAAATATAAAATTTGAACGGATTCATCCAGAATGTAATTATGTTTGGTTGTTTATTTGCCCAAATGATGATCTATCATATTATAGGTACTATAAAGTACTAATTTTCTTCATAATGGTTGTGTATATTTGTTCCAGCAGTGAATGTTCGATGATCAGAGGAAAGAGAAGTCTCATGTTTATTATTCCCAGTATGAAATTTGAATTATATAAAACTTTGTGTTTAAACACTTAGTATTCATGTAAAGGACCTCCGAATCAAATCCAAAACCAAGGCATTGGATCCAGAAACACTAGCAATATTTTAGAAATGTCCAAAAGCTATGAAACAATGTAGATTTCACTAGGACTGTTTTTAATTTGCACTTGCCTCCTGGGCATCTGTTCAAACCTGCTTATGAATAGACTTTGACTGATTTGTAAAGGGGGTTTGGGTTTTTTTATATAGCTATGTGAAGCATTCTTGTATAAACCACACCACTTCCCAGTTTAGTTATATATTACACTGCATGGCATATCCTCAGCAAATTAAAGTCATAAAAATGAAATACAAAGTAGTATTTGTTGCCTTGATTTGGTTTGCATATTCAATGCTTCTGAGGTAATTACTCTGATTGCATTAGGGAGGGTGCAAGAGACTTTTTGTGTGAGCTTAATTCTTCTTATAGCTTTTCTACTCTCACTGCAAATGTTTCTACCTCATCTTTGAGCTTCCTGGAGTTGCACACAAGGCCAAGGTATCATTGTCTGTGCTACATACTATACCCCGCCCCCCCTCATTGATGAAATGAGTTCAGGCAATGGAGACCTGATAGCTGTGGAAAATGAGCTGGGATTCCCTGGGGATCATCCATACATGCCCATTCCCATCCCACTTCCTACCATCACATAACTCTCCTGGCTCAGAATATCCAATACAGCCACAGTATCCTGAGTGGGTTTTGTAAATGGTATCCTTGTATGGGAATTTTCTGCCTCATTTCACATCTTCACAGAGTAGTTCTTGGTTACACTGCAGAGCTGGTAGGTGTCTACAGTGTCCTGAGACTTCATGCGGTATACAAGTACTCACTGTTCTGGGCCTTCCAAATGAAAATATATCTGCCATGAGCACTCCACTTGCCATTGGTAGATAGTCATGCTGAAGATTACGGCTGTTGTGAGAAAGTGTGGAGTGCTTCTGAGTATTTGTTCTTGGCTTTAGGTATCACTTGAAGCTCTCTGACTCTACTGCGGACTAGTGTACGTACTCATTGGTGGGGATCGATTTTGACCAACTGTAGCCTCTTCCACAACTTTTCTTCTATCTACTTTTTCTCTTCTACCCACCTCTTCCATCCTTCTGCAAGCTAGATTCTTAGAGTCATTGGAAATCTCCTCATCTTTGAACTTGGTTCACTTCTAACATACTTCTCACATGTTCATAGCAGCCATACCAATCTACTTTCATAGGTAGCTCTCCCAGCTTATGACCTGATTCTCTGGCGCTTTGCTGGCTACCCCAGAGTGTTGTAACCATTGCTGGAGGACTACCTGTCCTAATTTTCTAGCTATACTTTTCTAGCTGATACTTTGATACCTTTGCTCTCAAGACTTTCCTCTCCTCAGAAAGTTTTTACTGTCCTTATGTCCCTGGAAGAAAATAAGTGACCATTCAAAGCCAACCTTAGCCTTGTTATTTTTCTGGAGTCTCCTTAAAGTTACATGCATTTAGGTCTGACCACTCAATCATTTATTCCCACACTGCCATTTATAGATAGTTATTTGCCACTAGGAAGTGTCTATCTGTCACATACACACCACGAAAGCAGAAAGAAAATGGTTTATTTGCAGTGCTGGGAAAAGAACCCAGATTCTTTTTACATGCCACACGACATTGCAACCCTGAACTACAACTATAGCACTATGAGGGAGCATCTTTAAGCTGTAACTTACAAAAAAAAAAAAAACAATTGGTTTATATTTCACACTTATTTTTTTACATTTCTGTTTTTTGGGGTTTTTTGTTTGTTTGTTTTTTGTTTTTCCAGTCCTGGGCCTTGGACTCAGGGCCTGAGCACTCTCCCTGGCTTCCTTTTGCTCAAGGCTAACACTCTGCCACTTGAGTCACAGCGCCACTTCTGGCCATTTTCCATATATCTGGTACTGGGGAATTGAACCCAGGGCTTCATGTATATGAGGCAGGCTCTCTTGCCACTAGGCCATATTCCCAGCCCCATTTCTGTTATTTCTATTCTGTTATTTCTATTCTATTAGGGAATGTTTATTGCCATCCTGCTCCACAGGCGCTTGGATGGTTAGAGATTGCAGTGTACTTCTTGGGCCTTGAGGAGTCTTGAGTCCCACTAAAGCTCAGAATTGAAGACATCTCATGAACTAAGCAGAGGACATAGTACCACACAGAGAATGCTGTAAGAGTAATGGAAATTTGGGAAGTTGAATGATGGTTATTGTATATAGTCACAACCTTAGGTAATTTGAAGAAAAAACACACCCTTAAAAGTAACTAGTTCCATGAATTATGTCTTAAAAAGCTGTTCCTTGTCCTTTTTGGAAGTAAATATATTTTACTTAGGAAGGAAGGGGAGCTAAGGCAGTGCCAAGACTCGATGTAGCAGGTCAGAAGTCCTATTGATCTTTTCTTTGTGGTGGATCTCACATATGCTCTAACCTTCCTTCTCTGTAGGGGATATTACCTCTTCAATCATGGAAACCATCAAAGCTTTCTGCTTTACTCATCTGAAACAGTTCAATATAGCCTTCTCATCTCATTTACATAGCTCTGTAGCTCCCCATGTTCTCTTTCCTGCTGGTCTTTGAGGACAAAGTACCTGTATTTTAAACTTGATCTTTTTTTCTTTCCTTTCTTAAACTATCCTTGAGTGACCTTTCCAGTTAATCCATTTTTCATTCTCTTCTGAAACATGTGCATGGCATTTAGGGATATTAAAAATAAATATGAAAACTTTATTAGTCCATTTCATTAGGCTCTCTATTAAAAGCTGCTTGATATTCAGTTATCAGTGGAATTTTAACTAAACCCCCTCCTGCAAATTCCCTGAGGACACAGCAAATATATTTTCATTCTGTTTGCCCTGCAAATAGTTTGCATATGGCAGTTACATGGTATTGAGCATTACATATTTCTTCATGCTTTAGCATTTTTTTCTCCGACCTTCTCAACATCTACTTATCTGCTCCTTAATTATTCAAAGAATAGGCACTCTATGAAAAATGGTATGGAACCTTAGTGTTAAAAACACAAATATGTATTCTGAACAATCATTCATCTTGAGAGAAAATTTTCATTTGCTCTGCAAACCCTGATCACTTCTGTTCCATCTACCTTCACATTTACTGGTGTACTTCTTAAGAATAAGCAGCACACTTGCAACCTCATTTTATTACTGCCCACTTAATCCTTTAAACTCTTTCAGCTTGACAGTTTCTGAAAAGAAACTCCTGAAATTACGTCTCCCATCTTCACTTATGGGTGTATGTTTAAAAATTCAAAACATTATTTAAATCACTTTTCTCTTTTTGTGGTATGTAGAGCATTCTGCTGAATTATTATTAAATGCATCCTCTTTGAGCTTGCTTTAACTGCATGTTGCTCTCACTATACCATCAAACCTCCATCATGAATATTGACTGCTCTCTTTTCCTTCTTCATTCATCAGCTGAGGAAAATGGCTAAGGCTCATGAATCTGTCTCTTGCCTCCTCTCTTTCTCTGTCTTTTTTTTTTTGGCGGGGGGTTGGGGGGAACCTCTGGAGAAGTCTCCATATCCATTCTGGTGCCCAGATTCTTTTTCAGTTCTACTGTATTGCCTGACAGCCTAGGGGAGAATTATTTACCACTGTCTTTATCCCATTTAAAAATCAACATGTATAAAGTGGAGACTGTCCTTCCTGTTTATTTGGCTAGTATTTTTGTTAGCCAGCCACTGACATGTCAACAGTTGAGTTATTTCTCAATTCTCCCTTTTCTTTCTTTCCCTTTTGAGTCAAGAGTAATGCATTTAGAGTCCTTTGTCCTTTTCCTTTTAGTGATGTACTTTCTGTTTTCTTCCTGTGTACTAATCTAGTCAAAGTCTGTTTTTTTTTTTTACCAATCTGCAATAAAGATCTCCAATAGATCTCTACAATTTTCTTACTTTAACTAGGACTGTACGGAATACCCCTATAATTCCCTTCTTAAGTACTTTACTACCTATTATCTACACCAGTAGTTTTCAGGCTTGATCAACACAGTTTTCCATGGGGGCCATCTACATACCAACAAGGGTCAGTCAAAGTGAAAAATCAGGATTCCTTGTTCAAGAGCAGAAAAACAACAACCATTAAAGAGCTAGAATCTTACACTTATTTTTCCTGATCATTCCAAGGTCATTCCAATGGACATTTATTTTTTCTCTTTTAATGAACTAAGTTAATAAAATATTTAAATTTTAGGTCATTGGCATGGGTTTTAATATTTATTTTAATATTTTTCCATCAACATTCAAAATGTAAGCATAGAACATTGGATGCATAAAGAAAACTTGACAATAAATGATATATTCTACAGTTTACATATTCATCTGTATTTCTTTCTTATCAGACTAGTAGAAATTTCTGCACAAAACTATCTGGAGTTTGTTTTTGATACATTCATTCTATCAGTTCTTGCATACTTTTATTTCACTTTCAGATGAATAAGGAAGACTGTGACAAATAAACTGCATGTTCTACTATCTTTCTCCTTCTATGTCTGTTTACTGTCAAGGTCTGGCTAACAGAGGGAAGTAGTAAGAGCAAGAAAGGACATGAGAGAAGCTTGATTGTGTCTATTACTTAGAATACCATTACTTTCTGCCTTCATAGCAAATTTTGGTCGAGGAGAAATCATGGACTCAGAGACAGCCAGTTCCCAAGTTTCCTTCCTGATCAGTGTGTCTCTTACTTTCCCTTTACTCTGAACTCATAAAGATTTCAGACACAATGCAAATCTATGCTCATGGGGGATGCAAACTGAAGGACAAGGATGGCAGAAGATGAAATGTTTATGATGAAATGATCAGGGATTTCCCAATGGCTAAAACTGAAGTGTGTGAAACTAAGCATAGGATCTTGTGGGTCCAACAAACCCTTCTCACTGTGGATCATGTAAAGTTCTCCTAACCCTAGCTTTGTGAAAATAAACAACAGCAACTATGAATTCACAAGTGATTTTATGAATGTACATAAACACTCAGCAACTCTTACCCTTGCACTGGAAGATCTTTAACTCAGTTCTTTAACTACTATTAAATTTTTATCACACCTACTTTTGAGCCCTTCTCTTTGACTAAATAGACTTGATGCCTCTGGTTTTATTTCAAGTTTTGCTCTGCCCTGTATTGCTGACACCATTGTACCCAATTTCAAGGTTCCTTTTCTCTTTAGTTCTTATGGGAATTGTAACTTCCTTTCTCTGAAACACAAATCATAGCCTAAGTCCTCCATAAAACCTTCCCTTACTACTCTAGCAAAGGGTAAACCCTCCTTTTCTCACTTTTTATAGGACTTAGGTTCCAGGCCATTTACTTTATGTGCGATATTCTATAGTGTGCCATTAGTTATTCTTTTATGTGCGTGTTCTTTCTTCCTCAGTAGATTCAATGTTTCTTGAGTACCTGGTCTCCTACTGAGTTTCAAAGTGGCCACACTAAGATGTAAGATTTATGATTTTTCCTTGGAACCCTTAAAGACTACATAAGTCATAAATATGCTAGCCTATATTTTTAACTTGGTTTTACTGTAGATGTTTTAGAAAGGAATTTCCCTTCAGAATTTATTTTTGCCAGTTGCTATGACAGTGACTTTTAAAGGAATTAATTTCCAAAATTTAAATAAAATCATTGAACCTCATCTAAAATGTGATACCTTAGCTGTGCTGGCAGAAGTCTCTGCAAAGTTGTTAAACTGACTTACTACAGTGCTTTGTCACCTCCAGGTGACAATTGAGTAATCTCTCTAAAAAGAATTATTGAAGAAAATGAGGAGATTTTGGAATCAATTAAAAAAAGATAACTTGATCAGGCTCATATGAAAACTTGATTTGGAGCCAGAAAGAAAGATCTAATTGAAAGAGCTTTGCCATTCCAGGGCTTTGTTACAACAGTGGCATTGCACAAGAACCTCAGGCAGTGAAACCCTTGCTGGGGAAAGTGTGAAATTAGGGAGTTGTGTCTAACTAGTTGGTTTATAGTCTCTGGAGTTACTGCCAAGCTATAGTATTGTTAGAGAGAATATGATGTTCTTTCTTGAAAGGAAAAAAGAAAAAATAAACACATGCATACCTAGAATATTCTTATTATAGATTGAGATCATCATATAAATCACATTCTGATTATCAGTATATGTAGATCATTTCCATGTTCCTCCCTTAAAAATACAAATGATGTATTGTGACTTTAAAATTTTGTAAAGTATGGGCATTGATTGGCTGCTATTAGGAAAAATGTTATAAAAACTAAATCTCACTGTTTTTGATTTTGGTACCCTGGGTCTTGTATATACATTTATCTGATTTGGGGAAGGGAAGGGAAATAACAAAATGGTGAGAGAGAAGACAAAGGTTGAATCAATGCCATAGTGATACTAAGAAGACACTTTTGTGGGAAATGATATTTACAACTTAAGAGAGGTGAGGGGCGATGGGGGGGACGGGAAAGTGGTAGGCTGTAACAATGTGAGGCATTAACAATGTTCAACCTTTCCCTGTAACCCCTCTGCACATCACCTTGACAATAAAGTAAAATTCTAAAAAAAAAACATAAATTCTGAAAAATAAAAGTACTAAATCCATTTTATTATTGTACTAGATCTAGAAAAATAAATCTAGCTTCACTTAACAGTTATATAGTCATTTAGACATGTAGCCAAAACAGGTATGGGGATTAGAACTGACACAGAATCCTCTTTTGACTCTCACACTAGGACAGCCATGTAAGTTTCATTACACTTATACTCATTAAAAGCCTTCAGGTGATTGCTTTTTTTCCCTAAACCATTTAGATGAAGTGATGGGTAGCCATCATTGTACTGGATAGTCCTTATAGTTTTCTTCATCCTTTTATTCAGATATATATGAACAAGAATAGAAAACTGCATCTTTGTCATAGAAATTCATGACATTTTTCTATTGGAACATCTGGAAAGCCTAGTGTGAGAGTTACAAACAAATTGACAAAGCTGCTGACTGCATTCACCACCACACACAAAAAATATGGGCACTAAAAGCACCACTTTAATTTTGAAAAGCTCAACACAGTGTCTCTTCATTTGGCCTTGAAGATATAAAGAGAAATCACATTTATTTTCAAGATGCATTCTGAGCATTGTACATCACACACATTGGAAAACAACAGTTCCAAAGAAAGGAACATGCATTATAGGAAGAGAGGAGACAGCAGCTGCAGAGCTGGGTCTAATTGCAGATCCTAGATGGATTTGATAATCAAATGACTATTCTGAATAAACTACAAGTAAAATAGCAAAACATTAATTACTCCTATTATTGCTTTTATATATTGAGATGAGGAACAAAATAACTGCATAAAATGTTTTAAGAACAGAAAGCTAAAGGAAAATAAAATTCCATATTGAAATAGCTGCTGTAGTGATGAAAAGATAT
Organism: Perognathus longimembris pacificus; assembly: GCF_023159225.1. Taxonomy (NCBI): domain Eukaryota; kingdom Metazoa; phylum Chordata; class Mammalia; order Rodentia; family Heteromyidae; genus Perognathus; species Perognathus longimembris. The sequence continues at coordinate 44,287,225 of NC_063169.1, forward strand.
CCTAGGAAGAAAGGAATCCTAAAATAATATTGCTGACAGGGATTAATCCAAAGTTTTCTGTTATGTGTCATCATTTGAATAAGATTCAAAAGAAAGAGATAATTCAATGATTAGCACATTAAATTCAAATGAAGACTTTTACCCTAGAATATATTCCTCATTTAGCAGGAATGAAACATGACTTCCTGTATATGGGTGGATTGTGTTAAAATATTAGTATTTGTGTGCTCAGAAATCTATGGTTTACCTTCAGAAACTGGAGCTATGCAACAGACAGCAAAAGACTGAGGAAAAACAGGCTAATGTTGTAGACCACTATGTTTACTAATGATATTTTAGTAGAAATAACTGCTTAAGTTTTCTGAAACATTAAAGTCAATAAAAGTGAACATTCCTTGCTATTGTTCACATCTAGAGGTAGGTAAAAACTGAAAACTTAATTGTTCCAAGTTCAGTTCTAGATAACATACAACCAGTATAGCTACAGTATAACTACTATACACTACAATACCAGTGAAAGCAGCCAGGTATGGTATTGTGTATCAGCAAACCACCATCACCAACACAGATGTTCATCTGTTCTGATATTAAGTTTGGGAACATAACTACTACTGAGGGTATTTTTAAAAATTGGCTTGAGAAACTCCAGGTTGAATCTCTGCACTGCAGGAAATCATCTCCTTAACTTCCCTAGAGATTTGCAAACTTAATTTAACTACAAAAAAAATCATCATTAAGACCCATCTATCTCTCACTGAAACTCACTGATTTATAGGAAAAGATTTTGATTTCACTAGGATGTCTCTGTATTGAAGAGGCAAAGTTGGCTGGAAGTAGAATCCAAGTATTCCAATGCCAAGTATAGTATATTTTTATTTGATCTTTTAATGGAATTGGAGTGCTTTTTTTTAGAAGTTTAGATTCAGACTTTGCATGAGAAATATATTTGCTATAGTTTTTGTAATAATGTGAAATTCGCCACTGTATGTGGAAGCAATGATATTTCCTGCAGACTGTTTAGACATCACATAAAGACCAAAAAAAGTGGCGTGTGATACCACTGCTTGTAAGTTTGTGTAAACACCCACCTATTTATAAAAAGAAAGAGAGAACAAGCATCTATATTTGTTGGACCTCTTTACTTTCTAGTGAAGAGTGGCAAACTCTGATGATTCCTTATTTGATAATTAGTTTTCTCTGGCATCCTTCTACTTTTTCCTTATTGTTATCTTTCAGTAGTACAAAGGGATTTCAATTCATCATGTAAGTATTTGAGTACAGTACCTCTCAATCAATATCCCCTTTCCATTATTCTCCTCCATTTCTCCCAATCTAACCCATAACCTCAACTTTACCTAGTTCCATTTACACATATGTACATTGAACATTAATACTGTTTTCACCCATCGTTTCTCTCTTCATTACTCTACCCCATTGTTCAGCTTGCCTTCTGCTTCTTTTGAAAACACGTGTTTGGGTATTCTATTATTTAACCACAATGTTATTTGTTTGAAGGTGTTACACCATTGAAAACCTCTTCTGATTATACCATACTTCTGTCAATATCTCAATTTATACATACAATTGACCTATGTATGTTTTCATACATTTCATATGAGAGAAAATATTTGCCCCTTTTCTCTCTGCTCTCCTTCTTAATAGAAGCCAGATTTTTTTTCTAGGTGTCAATGTACCTAACACAAGGAATACATTGTTTGTTTTGACACTCTTTCCCTTTAACAGCTTTCTTTGAAGGGACAGATGGCCATGTGACCCAGTTTGGCTGTTGCAAGTGTTTCTTAAGGATTTTTTTTTCTTGGTAAATGGGGTAAAAAATAGCTTGCAGTATCTTTCTAGATCCCATGCTCCTCCTGTGCCCCAAGCGTGGATCCAGTGCACACAGCTTCATGAGGAAATGAAGTGAAGAGAATCTGAGAAATGTCAGCCCCGAGATGTTTAAGTTGCTGACCCAGTAATAGCAACCCATGTACTTTCATCCAATCTTGTTTGGTAAGAAAAATAAACCCGTTTAACTTACTGCTAGCTAGGGTTTCTGTGGTTTGCAGCCTAAAGCAATATTCACTAAAATTGTGTGGCTTATAATTGAATAAGTGTATTTCTGACACTAACGGAAAACATAAAAAAGAGTAACATGATAACCCAAAAAGACATCCTGTTTTTTTATTTCATGGAAACATGTAAAAAAGAACAGTGGAAAAATACCACAGAAACAAGCTCCAAAAATGATTTTCCTTCCTTACCACTTTATTTGGGCTTTGCATACTCACTCTTACACCTTTTTTAAAAACTTTTTTTTCAGTAAGGTGTCCACAGATAGAACAATCTGTAGTCATCATGAAAACAAAATCCATGAAAGGATGATTTCTAAAAAAAAAATAAAAAAATACAGTTTCTTTTCTAATGCAGTCTCGGGGAATGGGAAGATTTTACTGTGGAATCCATCCAAACATCATTGGGTCACACTTGCAATCCTAGCTGCTTAGGAGGCTGATATCTGAGGATCTCAATTCAAAGCCAAAGCTGTCTTAGCTCCAAGGAATCACTAGAAAGCTGGAAGTGGAGCTGAGACTCAAAGTGATAGGGCACTAGCCTTAAGCAAAAAAGCATCAAGACAGTGACCAGGCCCTTAGTTCAAAGAAGGATGGCAATTGTCAGCCCAACCTTTTTTGGGCTTTCTTGGATACTGGTACTTAAGCAGTAGCCGTTTGTGGATGAATGTTAGCATTGCACTGAAGGTTGATTCAGTAGGGAAAGTTAGGTCTGTGACCAGCAGGGCAGTCATTAATCTTGTTAATAATAAAGAACAGTTAGGTGTATACTTGTCTGGGAAGAAATAAAAATTTAATATTGAGGACATGAGAAAAGAGGATTCTGAGGATAAGCAGTGATTCTAAGGTGCCAAGTAGGCATTGTGGCTGTTATTTCTTTTAAAAGCATTTCACCAGTTAAACTTTAGAAGTATAAGTAAAAACACATGAGCAATGAAAGCAAGAGACTCTGATGATCTATGAAGAATGTTAAGGCTTCACTGGAGAGTTTGGGTTCTGGACAAGCTTTTATTCTCAATGAAGTCATACAGAGCCAATGAGGAAACTGAATCAGATAAAGACAGCTGTGAAGAGTGTTGGCATTAGCACAAAGATGTTGAGTGTTCAGCAAGTCATAGCAGCCATTAGTGTACAGCAGCAAAGAATTCTTCACCCCGCATTAAACGGCAAGGTGAGATTTTTAACACCAGATGACCCATTTCCATATCCTCATAGCCCATTTACTTTAGGGAATAGATTCCAAAATATGTGAGTGCTATCTCAGCACTACTTACACTAGTTTCTGCTTAGGCTAGTGGCTTTTAATACATTTAGAAATGTTTCCCATGGATAGACATTATACAATACACTATAAAATAAATTATAATGAAGCAAAAATAGTATGGCAAATAGTTTACTGTGAATGATGTGCCATAGTATTTTGATTTTATTGAATTTTATTTCATGAAAAAGAGGTCATAAGTCAACACAATTGATTTTATCACTGTAATAGGTCAGGATCCAAGTTAGAAAACTGGCATACGTTCAATGAGGATGTGTTCTGTCTTCAGTTTTTTTTCAGTTCTTTAAGAGTTGATTCCTCTGGGCACAATTTCTTTTTTTTTTTTTTTTTTTTTTTTCCAGTCCTGGGCCTTGGACTCAGGGCCTGAGCACTGTCCCTGGCTTCTTCCCGCTCAAGGCTAGCACTCTGCCACTTGAGCCACAGCGCCGCTTCTGGCCGTTTTCTGTATATGTGGTGCTGGGGAATCGAACCTAGGGCCTCGTGTATCCGAGGCAGGCACTCTTGCCACTAGGCCATATCCCCAGCCCTGGGCACAATTTCTTCAAAGCATTATTTATTAAGTATTCGTCCATCTCAGTCTTTCAGATTCCAATGAAGTCAGTGATACCCTTCACAGTGTCATAAAACTTCAACCTTTCCTGAATTTCTTGGCAATCTTTACCATTCCCTTGAATAGACCTGCAACTGACTTCATGCTATTCAGTACTGTGCACTGTCTTTGTTTTTTGATAGTAGGTCTGACATCTATTTCTCAGTTGTTGAGAAACAAATGAATATCAGAATACAAAATAGGTAGGAGAAAGAGACACAGCAGAAAGAGAAACATACATTTGCCATGGCTAAAACCTCAGTAGACCAGTGAACCAGGAAAATGTGGTACATATACACAATGGAATTCTATGCCTCTGTGAGAAAGAATGACATTGCCTCATTCATAAGGAAATGAAAGGACTTGGAAAAAATTATACTAAGTGAGCCAGACCCAAAGAAACAAGTACTCTATGGTTTCCCTTATAGGGAATAATTATTACGTTTAGGCTAGTCATAGTAGAAAATCACAATAGCCCAATGTCTATGCCCTTATGAACACATAAGGTGATGCTAAAGTGAAATGAACTCCACATTATCGAAACAAGTGTTATCTTTGTTGTAATTATTTTCAACATGCCATGTGAAACTGTACTCTTTTTTTTTCCCCTCTTATATTCCCTTCCTGTGGTTTCACCCCCACTGTCACTTGTATCTTATTTTAGTACCCTGGATACTATATATGTGTGTATTAGAATTAGGGAAGGGAAACAGAATACCAAAATAGAGACAAAAGATAAAAAGACAAACAATTCCAAAAGCAATACTTACAAAACCATTTGGTGTAAACCAACTGTATAACTCATGGGAGGGGAGGGAAAGTCACGGGAGAGGCGAGTCTGGGGAGAGTGAGGGAGGAGGGAACAAGTTGAACAAGAAATGTGCTCACTGCCTTACATATGAAATTGTAACCCCTCTGTAATTCACTTTGACAATAAAGGAAAAAAAGAGTAAAAGAGAAACATAACCTGAAAAAAATTCAAAACACAATGTTAATGCTCTGTTGGATGAAAATGTTAGTAGTTTAGTTCTCAGCAGCCAGAAGTTCTAGTTTATTGAGAAGGGCTAATATACTGGCAAAATTCATGTAAAAACCTGTAATGCATAAGAAACATTCACCTAACCCTGTCTTGCATAAACACATTTCTGTGTAGGATGTGTATATGTGTGCATTATATATGATGGAAATTCAAAGACAAAGGTCATTGTAATCAGTCATCAGAGCCACATGAAGCAGAATGCTTAACTGTTCTGCAAAACTTCTAGGAACACCTTTAGACATTTATTACTCTGGCTCAGAGTTCAGAAAAAAAAACATGCCTAGATAAAATTATTAGAAGGGATCTCATTGTGGTTGTCATTTATATCTGTGGCACTAATTCATTTCCCTGCTGTCATATTTTAGTCATGCACCTATGGAAAATTTTTGTGTGCTAACTTCCTTTCCCACAATCCCTTCCTCAGAAATGCTACTCTTAAGTGTCAGCTTCAATTTGTACTTCCTGTATTCTGGGCTCCTCTACAACAGCCCCAAAGCGTGTAGCACAATTGTATCACTGTAAAATAATTCTTGTTAACATCATTTTGTGTGTTTATAAAATTAGAATCCTTTATTTTTTAACATCTTGTTCATAAGTCCTCAGCACAGTTGTCTAGGTGGTTTAATAATTTGAGGATGTGTTTATGTATGTGCACATGAGAAATTATTTAATAGTAGTAGTATTTGGTCTGGGAGTTGTCCCTGAGCTCTTCAGCTCAATGTTAGTGTTCTATAACTTTGAGTCACAGCTCCATTTCTGGATTTTGAATGGTTAGTTGGAGATAAGAGTCTCATGGACTTTCTTGCCTGGGCTGGCTCTGAACTGCAATGCTCAGATCTCAACCTCCTCAGTAGCTACAATTACAGGTGTGAGAGACAGGGGTCTGGAGAGAAATTATTTTCCATTTATAAAATGGAGCAGAATCAAGCAGATTAAAACCGAGTGTTCATTTGCTTTCTAAATCAGAGGACCAAGCATAGCCAAAATAATGACTAATATTAATAGGAAGATTCATAAAATTAATGAGATTTAATAACTAAATAGAAAATCAAGGATAGATCTAGGCAGCAAAGAATGTGCTTAAAAGCATGATAAAATTTAAAAAATAAATATTTTGAAGAAGATTTCCCCAGGTGTAAAATTCTGAATTACATTAATATGATACTTTTGCAGATTTTATATTCTAAGTTATAGCCATTAATTTTTACACTGACACAAGACTGAATTTTACCCTGGAGCTCAGTCTTATTTTCTGCCATGTGTTAATTTCCTGCATGAATGCCTTATTTACCTTCATTTAGACAATGCTGCAGGTAGAATGCGAGCAGTATTTATTGCTGATTTTTTTTTTTTTTTTTGGCCTAAACTGAAGGACAGCTCAGGGTAATCCATAGCTCTGGGGCTGCCTGGTTAGGATGGCAATTTTGAGGCATGATAGGTCATTGTGGAAGAAAAATGGCTTCTTCAACACAATCCTATGAGCCATAATTTCAATTGCCACACTTTCTCGGTAGCTTCAGAATAGCTGACATTTGTTAAGTAGCCTCACTTTTTAAATTCAATACTTCACTGTACCCATAGCTCAGTTCATTCATGTAAGAGGGCTTATTTTTATGATAATTGATTCAAGTATTCTTACTAGCCACTTCTTAGGTTTTAGCTTCTCTGCTATAAGCTATGTTTTTATTCCTAAAGCAGCCAATTTATAATATATTATTCTATCCTGTCTGCATTACAAAGCATATGGCCATCAAATTTACAACATGGTTTACTTTTATTCAAATGCATTTACTGTAATTGTTGTAATAATTACACATTTACACATTCTTATCAAGGGTAGTTGGAAAGGAATATAGTTGATAAGCTATTATAATAGGTTAATAGCCACTAGGCTTACAAAACAACCCATGGTTATCACTGAGATATAATTAGTAAGTGTATACAATACATCTAGATCTTTCTAAGGTACTGTTCACCTAAAGTATGGTGGCTATTAAATAGTTCTGAAATTCTTTGGTATAAATATACACAGTGTGCTTTCATTCTAAATAATAAATCATTGCTTTAAATGCTTTTTCTCAATTTACAATTAGTATTTGAGTCTTTCAAAAAACAACAAAAATGTAGCAAAATAATTTTTGCAGTTTTACAGCTCCCATGGAGGAGATGCATATTTTGACTCTATGGAAAAGGGTCCTGTTTTGGGTAGGTAGTCTTGGCTTCCCTTCTTTGCTCCTTAATCCTAGCCTCAGTCACTCTTGTTTTCTAAAATAGATGTTATTTTCACACAGAATCACATTGAATTTTTTTTTGGGGGGGAAGATTGTAATGTCTAACACACAGAAGATATACTGTTAATGAAAGAATCAGAATTTCCTTTTTTTTTTTTAAATAGATGGTACTGGGGAACGACCATAAGCCCAATTGTATGTACTAGGTAAATGCTTTACCATTTGACCCACACTCCCAGTCTTTTTTAATTATTATGTTTATTTTATTTTAAGAATAAGGTCTTTGTACTACTCAAACCTACTTTGAACTGCAGATCCTCTTGTCTTTGCCCATCAAATATCAGGGATTACAGGTTTGTGTCACCACACCCAGGTAGAATGATCATGTTTACTGTATTTCAATGAAAATAACACTTTAAGGAGCTGTCCACTTCCTGGTTATCTGCCTCATTATTCAGTGGAAACATTGGAAGAGCTAATTATAGATGATTTGTGAGGGTCAGAACACTAGTGTTTGATAGTACATTTACTTATTAAATTTTTTGTGATGTTATAAGAGATGTAGAAAACCCAAACCAAACAAAAACAACATTGTGTTCATAGGGTTGCATTATTACCCCCTCATTGAGCTTAAGTATTTAATTATCAGATGTATTTGAATGGTTGCTTAGGTAAATATTTGTTAGGCACTAATTGATTCCAAGGGGATTTTCATTTGATGTTTGTTCTGCAGTCCTATCAGATAATTCATTTATCTTGATAACTTTGCTGGGCTTGAAAAAAAGACAAGTTTCAGCCTTTTCATCATATTTCTTATTTATGGTATCTTTTTTTCATTTCTGAGATGCCTTGGCCAGTTCCACATGCAAATAGTACATTGCCTTGTTCGTACCAATCTCCTTTGTCAGATTTAGAGTTCAAACAGTCCTCCAGATGGTAGAGCCTGTGGCTCACACTGTGAGATTTACTTATAATAAGATTTGATACCTTGTTCCTATGTCACAAAGTGTAACCCATTTGAATAAATACATTTGAATAAAATATAACTACTTCAAGGATTATACTTTGTTCTTGAGACTTGCCCCTGATTTCTGATACTGTATACTCACCTCATGTAGCCTACTTTTTTGGTTCCTTCTTCCTCAGTTATTTTAGGAATTTTCTGGAATTCTGTTATCCTGTTGGTAAAGTGCAACTGATTAGACTTACTTGGGATAATATCATATCCATAATTGTAGCCTTATTCTATGTCCTGGAGTTACTGATGCAAAAAAAAATAGAGAAAAGTATGTCTTTCCTATCTCCACTCTGTCACTTTAATAAAAGAAGTATAAAATCTGAGGAATTATTTCCTCTAATTTTTCCTGTTGTTTAATAAGAGAGTTTACTTTTAGGTTAAAAATTAAGTTATTGCATGCATTGCTCTGCATGTTGCAGCTCAGTAAGTTAGATTTCTTAGAAAATTTTAATATACCTTATTAACAAATTATTTCAATAAACTCCCTGAATTAAAATCAGAGCTCTCATTTTGGGTAGTATTTTACTTTACCCTACTGGGATTTGCTACCTTATCTAAGGACTAAAAACTGAATTGTACATCCTGTTTTCTTTGAATTGCAGTTCATACTTTTACTTCTCCTGTTTCCCTCAAGAGCCCTATCACAACTTCCACTGTGACAGTTTGTATGTGCCAGTATACTCACTCTAAATAGCCATTGAATTTCTTTTCTTTCTTTCTTTCTTTCTTTCTCTCTCTCTCTTTCTTTCTTTCTTTCTTTCTTTCTTCCTTCCTTCCTTCCTTCCTTCCTTCCTTCCTTCCTTCCTTCCTTCCTTCCTTCCTTCCTTCCTTTCCTTCCTTCTTCTTCTTCTCTTTCTTTCTTTCTTTCTTTCTTTCTTTCTTTCTTTCTTTCTTTCTTTCTTTCTTTCTTTCTTTCTTTCTTTCTTTCTTTCTTTCTTTCTTTCTTTCTTTCTTTCTTTCTTTTTGTCAGTTGTGAGGCCAGCCTGGGCACTTTCTCTGAGCTCTTCAGCTCAAGGCTAGTGCTCTACCACTTGAATCACAGTGCCATTTCCAGTTGTCTGGTGGTTAACTGGAAATAAGACTTTCTTGCCTGGCTGACTTTGAACCATGATCCTCAGATCTCAGCCTCTTGAGTAGCTAGAATTATTGGCATGAGCTCCAGGTACCTGGCTCTAACGATTGAATTTCAATTGTGTTGAATTAAAATTTATACTCAAGTGAGATAAATTCATATTTCAAATGCTTAGCCCTGATTCCTGTTGGGTTAAGTAATGAATAAATCTTCTATGGATGACAGAGCCTTCAGCACAATTTCACCCTTAAATTATTCACCTGTAATTTATAGTAACATCTGTTTTGATACCACATCATTTCCGGAAACTACATGTTTTTTCTTATGTCAATATCAAGTGCATTCAATTTTTTATTGTGGAATTGAGGAATAATGTATAATTAGTACAGTTATTTCAAAATCAGCAACCACCTATATATTCTTATTTGCATAACAAAAAGAGAGGTTTATACAGTACCATATTGCTGGTAGGTTAATGAGGACTTTAGTTGCTGAGCAAACTAAAGTATTTCTCTTGGAATTAAAAATAACCAAATCATATAATTTATCAGGTCATCTGCATAGAGGTATAGTTTTACCTCTTTCCTTATTTTGAACCCCTTTATGTTATACAGGTCTCCATTTATTAACACAGTGAAACCAAAGTATGATATTCTTAGGAGAGGATCATAGAGGCTCAATAGCTATGTGCAATTATCATATAAAATAATACTTACTGAAATGAATTCAAAGAAATGGAAACAAGAAGGTTTTTTTTCCCCTTTATTGCTGCTTTAGTTTTCTGTACCTTTTTTCTTGTTTGTAAGTATATCTATAAGTTTGTAATTTTAATGTAATGGGGGGCAGAAAGAGTGGGAGAAAGTATGAACAAATGCAGCAGTAATACTCACTAAACACTATGTTGAAAGTAAACTACACAATTTGTGGAGGAGGATGGGAGGGAGAAACTAAGAGAGAGGGAAGGTGTGACACTGTTCAAAAAGAAATGTATTCATTTTCTGTCTTACCTCACTATAACCCTCCTATACATCTCTTTACTATTATGTATATATATATATATGTGTGTGTGTATGTGTATATATATAATAAAAAATAACCTTACGTTTAACTTTTCAGAATTTGTATGACTTACTTAGATAATATGTATCACTAATATCTCTGAAATTTTACTTTAATTTTGTATTTTTCTTTAAATAACTATATGATATATAATTAAAATATATCCTTAAAAATAGTGCTTCAGTATGGAAATGAATTAGATATGCTTTAAGTTAAACTGATATTTTAATTTAAAACCTAATTTCACATGAAGCTTCAAAAGTTTGAATGAAATTACCACCATTAAAAAATATTATTTTTCCCTTAAGGAACTTGTCTTCTTTAGAATTTTCAAATGATTTACTCAAAAAAAACTTGTCAGATCATGTATAATAATTATGTCATTCATTGTGTTTTACAAAGGAAAATTAGCTAGAGTTGGAGGAAAGCTTGATGAATTGCTAGCTATAGAGAACCAGTTCCGATGATGTAAAACAGAGATTAAAACCTGTAGACTCTGTAAACCACATTGTTTTCTTTCCTAGGAATTCTTCGTTGATAGAGTTCTAAGTCAGAGTGTTAAATTTGAAGGACTCAGCACCATCCCTCTAGTCTTCAAAGGGAATATTTTCTGCCAGAATGGGGCCAATGGTAAAGATGAAACATTATCCCACGATAATCAAAAGTATCAATCAAAGCCATTGATAGGCATTCCACCCCACTGGGAAACATTCTAGCCCTAGCCTTGAAGGCACCAATTGTTTGTATACTCAGAAAGTGACACCTTTGTTACTGAAGTCTTTATTAAATTGCTGTGCATCTGATTTTTCCAATCTTGTCTTCTTTCACTCAAAAACTGAATGGAGAGCAAGAAGAGTCACTTTCATCTGTACCACGGTATTTTCAGAGATCCTTGGCCTGATTAATGTTCACAAAGTAAGGGCTACATAACTTGGTGACTCTTACTTCTTTTCTTCAAGGTCAGGGGTCAGCACTAGGCGGTATGTTATAATTAATGTCTGTCAAGACTTGCAATGGTGGCTTACCTCTGTGATTCTAAAATGTTCGGAGGGTGAGATCTGAAGCTGTTTTGAAGGCAGACCGATCTCCAATTAACCACCCAAAAAGCCAGAAGTAGAGTTTTATCTGGAGTTATAAAATGCTAGCCTTGAACAAAAAAGTGAAATGACAGTACCCAGGTCCTGAGTTTAAGTCCCAATACTGTCAACAAATACAATCGAAATAAAAACCTTACAGAATATTTGCCTTTTTGACCCTATCCAGCTTAAACTGAACAACTATGTCCATGTCTTACTCCATGAAATGTCAGGTTATGTGAGAAGAACTTGAGGAGGAAGATAGCAACATTTTGGATATTCTATATATGCAAACTTTACTGTGTACATCAATCTCAAATCCTCTTTCATGCTGCTTTTTCTCCCAATTCAATAAACAACCAGAATATTTTCTACATCTTGGATTGCTGGAATATTTTAGAGTGTTTTTAAAGAAATAAGAGCATGTTGCGGGATTTCTACTCTGTTAGGTTATAACCAGAGAGAGAAACTAAACATTTAAAATGTTAAGTGAAACTTTCATCTGCTCCCACCCATTCCATCCTGTCCTTCTAGATTTACATCAGCCCCAGCATTGATGGGATTCTGAGTGTCAGTCTTTCCTTTCTCTCTGGCTTATGTTCTCCATTGGGTATCATACTGCCTAATCTCTTTTCAGACCTTCAGACTATTATTTGGGCCCAGGGAACAGAAATGTATAGTGAGTACTTTTCCAATATGGAATCTAGAAACAGAGGGAAGAAAATGGTGAATTGGGCAAAGCTTGATCCATGGAATTTGTGGGAGTGTTGTGAAAGAGAAAAGAGAAGAACAAAATGGGTGAAGGGAACTGCTAGGGATAGAAAGCATATTTAAAAGAATTAGAGATGGAGAGAAAAATGAGAGATATGCCAAGTTTATCAGACAAACCAGTGTTTATTCATTCAGCATTCTACAGGAAATATTTTATTTATGGTAGGAGAAGTGTTAAAGTTGCAGGATGGAAGAATAAACACCTGACTCTCAATGAGATAATAAAGCACTGAAAAAGAAAATCCTGAAGTTTAGATTTGTTGTATAAATGTAGAACTGGTTACAGAAATTAATGAGAACACTTTATTGTTTGTGATTAATGGTCATGCTACAGACTGATTCTAAGTATGACTAAAAAAAGCATTTTATTTTTATACTAGACTCTCTTCACATATGCTCAATCTCTTCTTCCCACTTTAATGTCCATTTTCTCAAAACTTAAATATTTTCTTCACTTTGCATGTGACATTTCATTCTTTCTAATATTTTATTACAGAAACAACTACACTAAAATATTTTATTAGCATACATTGCATAAAGAAGTTTGATTGTGACATGGCCATACGTGGTTATACTGTACCCTCTCAACTCCACTGTTTCTATTATTCTCCCTAATCTCTTCTCCTCACTTCTTAGCACAATTTCAACTGATTTCATTGCTCCATTTTCATACAGCCAAATAAATTACCTAGACCATATTCATCCTCATTCACCTTCTACTCTTTTACTATCAGTCAGAACCTTTTATATTCTATCGTTCATTTTTAGCATATATTAACATTAACATGGTGGGTGTTTGCACCTAAATTTTTGTATTACAAGCATCTAGCATGGTTATATTGTATCACAGAAATTCATTAAAATCACAGTGAATGTGCCAGTGTAATCAAGTTCTATGCATCTGTGCTTTTCAATAAATGAGATACTTTCAATTACTGTTATACTTAATACACCTAGATCAAACAAATTAATGTTGAACCACCTTCAATTGTATTATGAAGTGATTATATATCTAATTATTTTCAAGGTTCTTTAACTCTAATAACATCTCTGTGTTATATGGAATTGCCTTACATGAGAGGAATTATCTATTTTACATTAAAATGCATTTTACAGGGTTTCTATCTTTACCATACCATCATTATACCAGAGTATACTACCAAACTGACATTATTTATTAAAATATCAGCCAGATAACTAGATCAAACACCTTAAAATTTTAATTTCTTTTGTATATCAAATTTTAGTGAGGGTTTTGTTATTTTTTAAAATTTAAGTCAGTCATTTGAATATTTACTGTGTATATAATACTCTTTAGAAAACTATGTGTGTTTTATGGAAGTAAAATATAAAGGTAACATTGCAAATTACATTATATCATGATAGTGGTAATAATTTCAGGGAAGAAGTGTCATTTGCTGCTAATGTGTCATCCTTTAATCATACCCACTGTCCAGTCAAGCTCTGGTCCTGAAAAGACAAAATGAAGGGAGATTTGAAGGTCCCTACCTTTCAAAAGCTCCGACAGTGGTTTATAAACAGAAGGTATTCTTTTGACAGTTTAAGTTCTGCTGAATGTTTGATCTTGGAAGTTGAAGGAGGGATTTTATATGGAGAAAATAATCTCACAGTCATCAGAAATGAACACAAGTTTACTAAATCTAAAATTATAAACTGTCCCTTTCCTTATCCCCAGCCCCTGAGGCAACTCTTAGGAGATGAGACACCCTAGAAAGATTAGCATTTAAATGTTCTCTTCTATGTAAATGGAGCCATCTCTTTCTCACTAGCCACTAGTCTCTTGTAGAGCACATGTCTGAGTTTTGGATTCATTCATATATAACAGAAATACAAAACTGCAAACTAGCTCCCGTAGACCTTCTTATAAAAAAAGGGCATTGGCTCCATTCATAAGAGTTCCATCCATGAGCCATATTCACCTCTCAAAGACTTCTTAATATCAGCAATATTAATAAAGCTTCCATATATGAGTTATGGAGGGATGGAGACATTGAGATATTAGCAAGCAGTTACCACTAGTGGAGACCATTTACTTCCTTCTCTTTGTAGCAATGTATATAAGTTTCTTGAAATCTCACTTTCAGACCTTACAACAGTAGTCAGTGAATCAATTAATATTCATTGCAAAAATGGCCACTTTTAATAAGCTTGGAAAAAGAACATGCTACCTCTGAGTAAACAAATTCTGAATGGATAGTAGTGTCCTTTGGGACCATAGGCTATGGTTCTTGAAAATACACAGTTTACATTATTGAAGCATTTTCTTTGAGATCTGTTGAAGTTGTATTCAACTTATCTGGGTGTTTGCAGGAGGGAATAATCAAGGAATGGTTGAGTTTGTAAGAGGGAGGTAGCATCTATAGTAAATCTGTGGGTCCAAACCAGGTTTTATCAAATACCTAATATCAGAAAAATTAGAAATAAAAATTAGAGAATAGTGTTTTCCTCTTGGCACAATTAATACATTGAAGATGTTATGTGTTGAGTCTTCTGTGGCCTAGTGAATACCCACAATTAAGAGACACAAACCTAATTTGAAACACAGAATAAATGTTTCCATTTTTTCTGGAGATACCAACTGTCTATCACTGTCTCGTTTAATGCTATGGGCTTCTCTGCCCTGCTATGGATCTGTCTGCCCACTAGCATGCATTGGAATGAGAAGACAGCAAGCCAAGGGACTCATGACTTTCTGTTCTTTAGCCATCTTCTCTGCAGGATCCCTTCAATGGACTCAGGAAAAAGAATAAGAGAGAAATAGATTTAATACTCACAGCCTCACTAATCACTTGTCAGTACTTACTTTGGAAAAATGATTGTTATAAAATTATTTTTACATATTCTTGAACATGATAGTTCCTTATTTTTTATTATAATTCAATATGAAGAAGTTTATTCTGTGGCTCAAATTAAATTTGTGTTTCTTAAGATCTGTTATTATATATGGGACAGGAATATATTAACTAAACTATGAATATATTCTCTACCTCATTATGTAAGTAGGATATCAAGTAAATACACTGGCTATGAAAATGAGGATTATTTCCTCCAAAGACATATCTCCTACTGTCTTTTACCATTTATTTATTTGTTTATCTATGTATCTATGTATCTATCTATCTATGTATCTATGTATCTATCTATCTATCTATCTATCTATCTATCTATCTATCTATCTATCTATCTATGGTCATGAGGCTTGTACACTGTGCCTGAGCTCCTCAGCTCAAGGCTAGTGCTCTACCTCTTTCAGCCTCAGTACTACTTCTGGTTTTCTGGTAGTTAATTGGAGAAAAGATTCTCATGGACTATCCTGCCTGGGCTGTCTTTAAACACTGATACTCAGTTCTCAGCCTCCTGAGTATCTAGGATTACAGGCGTGAGCCAATGGAGCCCACTACTAGCTGACCATTGTCATGTGTATTTGCTAAGATGTTGGACTATATCATTTTTCAAACAAATGTGGAAATATCACAAAAATTGTCTAACTACACTATTTAATGAAAATATTTTCAGCCCAATTTTACAATAACACCTTGGTCATATAAAAGTACACATGCTAGCTGAGATTGGTTTCTAAGCATAATTTTATCATTTCTTTTTAGGTAGAAGTCAATTTTCAGCTTTGGTAGGTGAAATTTCACACCCAATAAAGAACACTAAGGTAGATGACAGACGCTCTTTGCATATGAACTTCCTCAATGAATGAGAATCTTGACAACTGACCAGTCTGATCAGTGATGGCTGGGAGATTATGTTTACATGAGTCCTTGGATGGCAGAATTTTTACCCACCTTGTTGTAACTATCCAGTCTTTCCAAGGCCAGTGGCTCATGTCTGTAATCCAATTAGGCAGGAGGCTGTAAACTGACAGATCAAAATTTGTCTCCAGTGGTAGAGTGCCAGTCATGAGCAAGAAAGCAGTTTTCATGCAAGCCACATGAGCATAAAGTGCATCCCAGTCCGTGGATATCTCCTCTCTCTCTCTCTCTCTCTCTCTCTCTCTCTCTCTCTCTCATACACACACACTCTCTCTATATATAATGTGTATATATATGTATATATATATTATCACTGCAATAATATTGAGGCATTGCTTTCATGACCATTTGTAGGAGATGTACATGTGTGTTTCTCCCCTTGTGAGGCTCTGTAGGCTACAATAGTATCTGTCATTTTCAGTGATCAGAAATTCACATTGGCAACTACAAGCCTGGGAGTGACATTCTAGTAAAGAGGACAAAGCAGGAAAGAACAAAACAACACTGCAGTAATGTAAATGCACTGAGTTCTCTCCTGTGTACCATTTCCAACGACAACAACAACAAATAAGTCTTAAAACTGTGCATAAAGTCTTGCTTGACATACACCACTATTATTCCCGACTCATTAAATACTTTTGTGGCTATAATCAAACTTGTTTAAAGCTCACATGCTCATGGACTAGAAAAACACTTTAGAAGAAATGTGAACAATCAAAGCACAGTCACCAGGAGGCTATTATTGGTATTTTTCAGTCTAATGCAGTTTCTCTTCTAATCCACTCCCCTTTCTGAGCACTTTATGTCTGAACACATATGCAAATACAAAGCCCTAATAGAGTTCTTACGATGTGAGCACTTGGGCTACATTTGTGTGCCAGAAAATTCATTGTATTGGGTGCCTTGGGACAATCATTTCTTTTTGTGCCTGAGGTTATAATGGACAGATGATGCCTTGAACTCAGAATGACCACTGCCACTTAGTATTTGTGGATGGATAGAATCTACTTTCTCTTTTTGATAATAGTGGAGGTGACATTTCTAGTATCTGAGATTAAAACCTTTCCCTCTTTCTAGAAATTCTTCAAGTGTTAATGTTGGATAGTGTTGTTTTGAATATTGATAATAAAAAATGAAATAGGGGGGCTGGGGATATAGCCTAGTGGCAAGAGTGCCTGGCTCGGATACACGAGGCCCTAGGTTCGATTCCCCAGCACCACATATACAGAAAACGGCCAGAAGCGGCGCTGTGGCTCAAGTGGCAGAGTGCTAGCCTTGAGTGGGAAGAAGCCAGGGACAGTGCTCAGGCTCTGAGTCCAAGGCCCAGGACTGGCCAAAAAAAAAAAAAAAATGAAATAGGGGGCTGGGAATATTACCTAGTGGCAAGAGTGCTCGCCTCCTATACATGAAGCCCTGGGTTCAATTCCTCAGCATCACATATATAGAAAAGGCCAGAAGTGGCGCTGTGGCTCAAGTGGCAGTGCTAGCCTTGAGCAAAAAGAAGCCAGGGACAGTGCTCAGGCCCTGCGTTCAAGCTCCAGGACTGGCAAAAAAAAAAAAAAAGAGGTAGTACTCTTTAGCTCCAGTTTTAGACCAACTCATTTATCAGGCAAATTGAATTTCAAATTATTCTTTCCCCTATCCTTATCAGATAGTACCCTATTTTATCCTATATACTTTCCTATTCACCTACATTTTCTCTCCCCATCTCTGTTTCTGTCTCCCATTTTCATCTTCATATGTTTCTCTCTCTTTCTCTCATACACACACAGAATTAACTCTGTGAAATGTTAATAAAACATTCTTTAAGCAGAAACATATGTTGCTGTGATGCATGAGTCCTATGTCTCCTCACTTGAGACTAGAATCAACATCTAAAGAATAAGTTTGGATAGAAGTATTAGTGACTTGAGAAGGGCACACCTGACCATCATTTCAGAGTCAGCAAGTGTTTCCACTTCCTTCTTTCTTCTAACAGATCTGTTTGCAAATGGATAGCATTTTCTTAAACCTTCTTTGTAACCCTGCTTACGTTTAAGTTTGTTTTCTCTCTTAGACTTACATATTCCCTGTGAGATTTTGTGCTTTTACCAGCTCTTGTTGGTGTTCTCCTCATTGCTGGATGGCAACTAATAGAATTTCACCTTTCCTCACATTCATCAGCCCTCTGTTATTTTCTTCTCTGCATTTGAAGCTTGTGGTGGTATGTGGCCTTTACTTTGTTCAGAAATAAGGAGAGGAATGTTAATGATCTGACTGAAGTTCATGGGGGCATTTTAAGTAGAACCCTCCCCAGCATAGCTCAGCACTGTGCTATCTACACAGCAGCTGGATAGAGACATTGGTTAGGCTGCCTTCTTGTGACTCACCGTTCTCTTCCAAGTAACTATTAATGTTTGAGAGAGGAAGTAGAAGGGGAAGAGGTGAACTAGAGAAACAGAGTTAAAAAAAAAATACTTGACTTCAAAGCCTCACAAGAAAAGTTGAAGTTCCTTTTTGAAATAATGGAGCTTACCTTTGAGCATGGCTTAAATGTCATTTGAGAGGAAAAAGAGTTGTCCAGAGAGGTTGCTTAGTACCGCAGTTCAGATCCTAGAAAATGCCCTTTTCCTATTCCTTTCCAGATTGTGGACCTTTGGCAAGTGACCCCACTTCTCCCAGTTATAAAATAAGCAAAAAGGTTGTACCAGGATTATAGTGTTGTTATAGGAGTTTTATTATTTATAGCTATAAGAGAGGAAGGATGGCGGGGGGGGGGGGTGCGCGACAGTTCCAGAGGTTTCAGTCTATGGTCATTTGGCCCCATTCATCTAAGCCTATGGCAAAGAAAGAGTGTCATACTGAAGGGCATGGCAGGAGAAATGTGCTCTCAGCCAGGAAACAGAGAGAGAAAGAAGATAAGGCCAGGCACAGGACAGACCCTTCAAAGGCAAACCTTCACTAACCTACTTTTCCCAATCTGCTTTTGCGTTGTAAGGTTTCTCCACTTCCCCAAAGTCAGTCCATTCAAGTGTGAATCCATTAAAGAGTTAACGCACTGGTTAAGTCTAGAGCCCTTGTGAATTCAATAGTTTCCCCAAACTCTGGGTCAGAACAGTGCATTGAGGACCAACTATAACACATGAACCTTTAAGAAATTCTTCATATCCAAACCATAACAAGAAATAAATTAACTGATAAAAACAAAATGGTTAGAAGACACCCAAGCCATAGCAACCATTACATTGAATAAATACAAAACAAAAATAAGAACACTGTATTTTTTTAAAAAGCAGATTTTAAGGAGACATTTAGCAAGTCAGTTTTTCAAGTTTAAATATTATCCTTCTAGAATAATCTATCTGAATTCTAAAAGGGTACATGGTATTGCTGATTAAATATTTAAATCATTTTATTATACCTACTATATTTATTTTAAGATAGGTTGGATTTATGAGGCAGCAAAATTGTAATGTTGGGTGTTGTACACAATTTATTTTGTATTTGGGCCCTCAGTATAATCAACGTGTACTGTTCATTTATGCCCATTTTATAGGGCTAGGAATATAATGATTGTATTTTAAATTATTACAGTGTTTTAAAATTGTTCTGTCTTTGCCTTTATAGCATTTTGTTGATCATATCTATGATTTATTTTAAAAACGAACTTGTTCAGGAGCACAACATCCAATTACAAAATTACTCCTAGGGGAAAATGCAAGCTGTTTTATAGTGTGATTTTCAGGAATGCACAGTGATATGAAGCAGAAATTATGTTCATCAATTTAGTTTTCTTTTATTTCAATGCTATCTCTGCCTTCAACTTTTATCTTCTTTGTTCCAAAGTTTGGAACAATTTAGAGTTTAGTAAATAAGTTAGCAATTTAGTAAACATGTTCGCAATTCCTTACTCTTTTACTGTTATACCTTCATCCCTGAATTTTCTTGCTGTTGCCTCTCCTTGACATCTTCTGGTGCCCAAAGATTAAATTAGTATCAATTGCCTGGGTCAGTAATGTTATATTGCTTCATAAGGCTGTGTGAATGGCCTCTGATGACTTTAATGTAAGTTCTAGTCTTCCTGCTCTGAAGTATAAAATCTGCTTAAAAGTGATCTCTGCTATACCGACATAAGTTTCCTCTCATCTCTATATCATATCTCAATTTCCTCATTTCATTACATAAAGGACATGGAATATAGAAAGGGCATAAGTAAGAGTTCCAGAAATGATTAAAGGTTTAAAAAGTAATTCTTAAGAGAAAAATGTCAAATGGATTTGGAGTGTTGCCCAGCCATTTCCCTGCATCTACATCATCCAGTTTCTAGTGAGTTCTCCTTGCCCCATCTGGAAGCTCAGATCCACTCATGCCCTTGGAACCAGGCCAGCCCACATTGAAAACTAAATGATCCCTGAATTCATTTCTTACCTAACAGATCTGAGCAAATATGTTTCCTGGTCCCATTACTCGGGCTCTTGCTTTATTCCTTCTGTTCATTTTCTCACCTTGTACCTATTACTAGTTTCCAATTTTTGTCCTTGGTTAAATTCATTGCCCAAAGGTAAGCATTTTCTTGAGTTTTATTGTTTATTTTATTAGATCCCTGTTTTCTTCTATGAGTCTGTGCTGTTTATCTGTGGGTTTTAAGTCACATAATATTCAGAATGTCTTCATAACCTGTGTGATTTTTTTCTTTATTGCTTCTTCCACTGTTTTTTGCTCCTCATTCCTCTTCCTCCCTCCTTTCTCTTCTCTGTCTCTTCCTCATGTCTCCTGTTTCTCTCTCTTTGTCCTTGTTTGTTTCTGTCCCTGTCTGTCTATTATCATTTTAATTGTTATTTAAAGGTGATATACAGAGGGGTTACAGTTCTGTAAGTCAGATAATGAATATAGTTCTTTTTGAACAATGTC
The DNA here is from genome assembly GCF_023159225.1 of Perognathus longimembris pacificus. Lineage (NCBI taxonomy): Eukaryota > Metazoa > Chordata > Mammalia > Rodentia > Heteromyidae > Perognathus > Perognathus longimembris. The sequence goes on from NC_063169.1 coordinate 44,308,103, forward strand.
ACCTTCTCCCTTGTTTTCTACCACAAAAGCTCATTTTTAACGTAGTGTTAATGAGTATCACTATTGTGTTTGTTCACGCTTTGTCTTACCATTTCTGTGTTCCTCCTTACCCTCACCAAAACCAGTAAACTTACATACAAGACAAAAGATACCAAAATAAAAAACAGTAACAACGGAGAAAATGAACAAAAAGCAAAATAAAAAACCCTCTAATTTCCATTTCTTGGAGTTCATTATAACAACCATCATTTTATACGATCATATGCACATAGCTATTGAGCCTTGTGATCATCTCCTGAGAATATCCTCCTTTGGTCTCACTATGTAAAAGTTTAGGGTTCTGTAAAATTTATCACATCCAAGTGTAATTTATTTTCTCTTTTATCATCCATTGAGGTCACTTGTAATTTTATAGACACATTCTAGTTATCACAAATAAAGGAAACCATGAAACTTATGTTTCTTTTGGTCTGCCTTATTTCAGGTAATATAATTTTTTTCAAGCCTTTCCATTTTCTCACAAAGGGAGAAATTCCATTCTTTCTAATGAAAGCACAGAATTCCAATGTGTGTGTGTGTGGACATATATATACATATATGTATATATATGCATATATATATATATATACATACATATTTATCACATTTTCGTGATCCATTCTTCCACTGAGGGACATCTGGGTTGATTCTTTATGTTATCTATGTTAAGCAATGCTGCAATGAACATGGTTGTTCTTATAGTTTTAGTGTAGCCTTGTTTGTGTTCTATTGAATAAATGCTCAGGAGTGGAATTGCTGTGTTACAGGAGAGCTCTATATTTAGTCTTTTGAAGAAGCTCCACACTGCTTTCCAGAGTGGTTGAACAAGTGTATATTCTACTACAATCAATTCCAAATGGATCAAAGACCTCAATGTAAGGCCAAATACTGTGAAACTTTTCTAGGAAGGGGTAGAGGAAACACTAGGGCTCCTAAGCATGGGTCAAATCTTCCTAATTAAAGATCCAGAATCACAACAAATCAAAGAAAGACTAGATAAATGGGATTGCATCGAATTGAAGAGTTTCTGCATGGCAAAGGACATAGCTAACAAGATAAATAGAAAGCCTACAGAATGGGAGTAGATTTTTATTAGCTATGCTTCAGAGAAGGGCTTCATATCTAAAATATACTTAGAACTCAAAAAATTAACCCTTCCCCCACAAAAAAAAAAAAAACCCTGCAAGGAACCAACAAGCCAATTACTACATGGGCTAAAGACTTAAAGAGATATTTATCAAAAGAAGCAAGAATGACCAAGATACATAGGAAGAAATGTTCAACATCTCTGACCATAAAAGAAATGTAATTCAAAATAATATTGAGACTCTGCATCACCCCCAGTTAGAATGGCCACTCTACAGAAAACTAACAATAAACAAATGCTGTTGAGAATATGGCCAAAAGGGAATGCTACTGAACTGTTGTCTCTTATTTGATTTGATACCAGAATGTACCCTCATCCATTTGAGCATCCTAATTATGCAGTTTTGGAAGCCAAGAGTATCCTGGTATGACTAGAGTTCAAGAATCAAACCTTGTAACTTGAATCTTCTCATTATGAAGTAGAGAAAATTAGTTGACTAATAGTTGATAACTTTTAATTTATGAGGATATGCAAGATTAAGAAAGAAAAATGGAGAACTGAAGATCAACTTGGGGGAGATTAGAAGTGGAAATTTGTGTTTGCAAGCATGCATGCACCCTCTTATCCCCCTTGCTCCATAGATTAAACTTGCTGTTATTTCCGACAAGTGCCCCAAAGATGTCCATAGTCCCCATCTAAGTATTCAAGACTTTGGGATTTATAGTCATTCAATCTCCATGTACTTCATTTCCTGAAATTGGTATCATGTGAACTAACCCAATTAGACTACAATTGTTGTTTTTTATCATTTTTCTTAATATCAACACTTGTACTGCAATACATTCTGTTGCCTGTAGTTGGAATTACATCTACATTTCCTGCAACATACTAGCTAGCCTTTGAGGCTGATTTCAACTGTTGCTTCATCCATGATTCATTTCTGCTTTTCTGCAATCAGACATGACCTTTTGCTCCTTTAAGTTTATAGTAATTTCATTTGTCATATATTAGTGAGTCTATTCTTGAGTTCTGTATTGGATAATTGGTATACAATAAAATCCCATCATATTAATTAGAGGAGCTCAAGCTATTCTTAAATGCTTGAATTGCTAACACACAGTATTCGGATGGCTAATAAAACAAGCCTGTGTAGGTGGCTGTCTTGAATTTCCAAAGAGCTGCTGAAGCTAACCCATCCAAATCTTGGCTACAGTTTGGTGACACCTACTGGCCATGGTGCATAAAATCTTAAATATCAGAGCTGGGCACAGTGGTTCATACTTGAAATCCTAACTACTTGGAAGCAGAGATAGGGAGTTGTGGTTCTAGTCTAGCCAGAGGAATAAAAATTGGTGAGATTCCATTTCAACCAATGGCTGGTTGTAGCATTTGTACTTCTCATCTCAAACTGTCGGGTAAGCACAATGGCTAAATTCAGTGGCACAAGCATGTCATTCCAGCAAAAAGGAGAATCACTAATAGTAGTGTCCCAGTCCATGCTGTTCTTGGCATTATGCGAGACCCTATTTTAAAGGTAACTATCTCAAAAAGAAATCTATGGAGTGATTCAGGTGGTAGACCTGTTTAGCAAGTGAGGCCCTGTGTTCAAATCCCACTACCGAAAACATCAAATTGTTTACATATCATCTGGAATGATTCTGGGTCCTAAAGTTGGTGGAGACAGGAAGAAAACTGTAGCAATGTTAGGAGTTTTCTCTTTGATGGCAGCTCCTTTTGTCAGGCTGATCTTGGGAAGTCTGGGAGGAGCCTGAAAGTTCAGAGCATGTTTCTGTTTTCCCATTTTCTGAACCTCATTTCTTTGCAGTTAGCTGCTGGTTTTCTTTCTCTTCTCAGAATTTACTCTCCTCCAAAACAACTTTAGCTCTAATCACATTCCTCTCCCTGTAGCTTGAGGAAGGAGCTTAGGCAACATTTGAGAAAAAGTCATTGAGTGTTTAGTCTCCTTATTTGTATAACTACCAAAGCAGCTTTTCATATGAATTTACCATATATGAAGTAGGTCACTATGGCTGTCACTATAGTTATACATTAGTGGGTAAAATAAGGTATAGATATGCTTTGTACTCTGTATTTAAAAAAAACCAACAACAACTTAGATTCAGGTCAGTGTTGAATGTGGTAGTTAAGCAAGAGAACTAACCATTGGTGGATTTCCTTTGGAAGAGATACAGGAACATTTAGTGGAGTGAGTTACACAAGACAATACTGTTCCTTTGCTCTTGTACTCACATCTCTATACATAGTGGAGCCAAGAAAAGCTCAGGATAGCCATCTTTAAAATAATAATATTAATACAAATGACACAAATGTATTTTATGCTCAGAAAATATTTATTGATTATCTATGACACAAAACACAGCTGAATGTTAGGACTACTTCAGTGAAGACCCGTTGCATAGTTTTCTCATGGCATGGTCCATCTCTCACGGCATTTTCATTCTATAACAGGATAATTATAATTTCATTATAGGAATACTAGGGGCATATTCAACTTACAAAACCTAAAATATTTTCAGATTCCTGAATAATTAAAAATAAATAAACAACTCTCCTGAGATTTCAGGAATGATATTCAGGGGAATGCTTATCCTTATAGTCCCTTTCCTAATCTTCAAAGAAAACTAAACCCTGATTTCTCCTTAAATGCATCTGGAATAAACAACACTTTCACTATTTTGTGAAACATTGTGTAACTTGTTCATAATTCTGACAAATATCTGTCTTATCTACCTGTTTTATTACTTCAGACCCCACCATTAGAAAATACTTTTTCATAAATGAGTGTGTGTTTGCCTGTGCTTTTATAGTATGGCAACTTGGGGAGTTTCCATAGATACTCTTTAGTACTCTTCAAGGTATAAAACACATTCAGTTATTATGAATGTAATTAGTTTCTGTCAGGTTTTTGTGGGGAGTGCCTACCTGAGATTCCCTGGGCAGCCAACTACTAATGTTCCAGCTAAACACCTTCTTTACACTCACATATAGAAAAACTACTCTCTTTTTGCCCTGCTACCCTCTGCTTTTTGTTTCCTTGTCCTCTCAGTAATACCAGCTTTTTCTGTCTTCATTGGTAGTTGGAATACACTGGGACAAAAACAGTACCAGAGAATATATTTTCTGTGGCTTTTCAACTCTAAGTGTATGTAAAGCATATAAATTCAAAGAAGTAAAAAATATTATCATACCATATTGACTATGAAACATTTAAATTAATATAGGATATATAAATTATATAATATATAAGATATATAATTTAATAAATGTATAATATATAAAATATAAATTCATATATATGCATAGGTTAAGAGAGTATTGAGTGCTGTGCTTTCTATTGCATATAAAGATCAGCGGTGGATTCTTTACTCGTTGTTGCTTCGTCTCTCAGGATCTGAACAATCTACCTTGAGAGAGAAAAAGTACATGAGGAAGTGATGTGCCTACTCACCAGGGCATCTCAATACTTAACTAATTGTGCCTATAAAGTGATACTCTTAGGGCTCACTTAAGATGAGAAGAGCATTCAGATGCCTCTCAGGATGTAAAATGATGAATTCTGGATGCACATTTCCAAACAGATGGACAAATCCTGAGGAAGGCAACCAGGAAGGCAGCAGGTGGATAAGGCTGAAGGAAAGCAAAGCCACTTGCAGGAGCACTTGACATTAATTACACCTGTTGGAATTCTTGCCCAGCCTTTTGTTTTCAAATGTGTTCTCACTATAATCACTGCATATGGAGAGGGAATAGAAAAGCAGCTGAGGACTTTGCACAGGAAATGGAGCACTTGTACAATTAAAAACAAGTAAAAGGGGGTGAGCTGCTGGAGGGGGGCTTCTCTGCCTCAAATTCCTTAATTAAACATATATCCAAAAATAAGAGCCGGGGCAATATTACTTAGAATGGTCCAGATGATTATATCTTGGGATTGAGCAGGACAATTTAAAAATGGAGTATTTGAAGCTGTAAAAACATTCGAAGTATGCATTTTGTCCCTTAGAAGTTACTCATATTGCTTAGATCTAAGATTAAGTAAATATAGCTTTGTTTTTCCATCAGCTGAACTCACTTTTCCCACTTGGTTAACGTCACCTAAATAGGTCCTGTACCCTTTCTCCTAGCCCACCCTGAATCTTTGGCCATGTCAATCTCACATGGATGATCCATCCATAATAACTGTTCTTGTGTGGGTGTTATTCTTGGTGCTTTTCTGTGCCCATAGTGTTCTGTCTATCTGAAATGACCTTGTTGGTCTTGAAGATTTCCCCTCAGTATTTTAATGTCTGTTCCATTTTAAATGTGAAATAAAGCATTGAATCAATTGTTCCAAGAAACCTAAGCATTTATCCTTTCTGAAGCCAAGGATATTTTTATTTTCAACTGTTAAAAGTACCCAGCATCCTGCTCAGGTGAGCCTGCCTTTTGGCATGCCTAGAGCTTTGAATTCCTAAAGAAAGATGCCTTTCTATTTTTTCTGTAAGTTTCCTGTTTCCACCACAGGTCAGTATTCCACTTCATAGTATCTGTATAAATGTGACTTGAATAACGAGAGGATTGTCTTCACGTGTATTATAAACTCCAGTGGAAGTGAATGTGAACATTCTCAATATCTTCTAAAAAAAAAAAATAAGACTGGGCTTTTTGTTCTTGTTTGGACTCTACTGTTGTTTTCTCTTTAGTAAAGGAAGCCCACTGCTGATTTAAAAAATAAAGTAAGACATAGCTTTCTTTGTCTGCAATATAATTATATTTATTCTGTATACACATATAATCTGTACACACAAATTTCTTTTTTATTGTAAAGGTGATGTATAGAGGGTTCACAGTTACATAGGTAAGGTAATGAATACATTTCTTTCTTTTTGAACAGTGCTACCCCTCCCTCATTCCTCCCACTCCCCCTCAACTTGTAAAGTTCATTTCCAACGTAGTGTCTAGTGAGTATCACTGTTGCATTGGTTCACCCTTTGTCCCATCTTTCTGTGATTCCCTTTCCCTTCCACAAATCAGTTAAACTTATACAAGACAAAGGGTACAGAAATAAAAAAACAGAGACAACAGGGTATAAACAAAAGGGAAAACAAAGAAGAAAGAAATACCTGCTAAGAGCACATCAGAAAAAACTCTTCTTCCCATTTCTTGGAGTTCATTTTGATAAGCTTCATTTTATATGGTCATATGCACCTAGCTACTGAGCCATTGTGGTCCTTGCTAAGAATATCATAGACATATTCTAGTTATTACAAATGAGGTAAACCATGCAGCCTGTGTTTCTTTGGGTCTGACTTACTTCATTTAAAATATTTTTCTCCAAGTCTTTCCATTTCTTACAAATGGGGAAATGTCATTAAATATGATGGAAGCATAGAACTCCATGGTGTATATAGCACATTTTCTTGATCCATTCATCTACTGAGGGGCATCTGGGTTGGTTCAATATATTAGCTATGGTAAAGAAAGCTGAAATGAACAATAACATTTGAGGGAGAACTCAAATTTTATAATTCCTTACAATTACGAAGTCAAAATCAACACCGGGAAGCTGGTATTGAAAGGTAGGTTGGGGTCAAGGGCAAAAGGGTAGATAAATCAAGAAGAAAAGGAGAGTATGTATTCAAGAATTCAATGTAAATCTTACAAAATTAAAAAGATTAAGGGAAAGGGTGGGTAGGGGAGGATGGGTGAGAATAATCAAAGGGGTGACATTAATCAATGTTATATTCATAAACTGCTTTGATAAATGGCAACTCCTTTGCACAAAAGTTTTAAGAAAACAATATTTTAGGAAAAAAATACCAATTGTCTTCAGGTTCTTGCTCAGTTATCAGTTATGCTACTATATGAAAACTTATAACATCCTCTGATTCTCCCTCACCTCCAATATTTATGCATAGTGAGAACTGTTCATGGGTGATGTGAAATAAAACATGCTTTTGTTTGGTTGAGTTTGGTACTAGTATTGAAACTTGACTCTTGGCCTCATGTTCTGCTTGGCGTTTTTGCTCAAGGCTGGCAGTATATCACTTGAGCCACACCTCCAGTTGTAGCCTTTTGTTGATTATTAGAGATAAGAGTTATTTACATTTGTCTGCATGGGCTGGCTTCAAACAGGCATCCTTAGTTCTCAGCTTCTCAAGTAGCTTTGATTACAAGCATGAGCCACCAGTGCCCAATACTTTCATCAGAAGGAAAGAAACAGTTAAAAATGGGGGATTTCTGGGGCTGGGGATATAGCCTAGTGGCAAGAGTGCCTGCCTCAGATACACGAGGCCCTAGGTTTGATTCCCCAGCACCACATATACAGAAAACGGCCAGAAGCGGCGCTGTGGAGTGCTTAGGCCCTGAGTCCAAGGCCTAGGACTGGCAAAAAAAAAAAAAAATGGGGGATTTCTTTTGAAATTAATAATAAAGGAATGGAAATAAATAGGATTGTGAAGTGATGAGTGAATCCATCTGCTAGAAATTAAATCTAATGGTACAAGATGACATTTCTGAACAATAGAAAAACTTGGGACTATATATGCACACAGAAATAATAGCTTGTTGCAGTTCAGTAATGTCAGTCAGTATCTGCACAGCAATTCTGGATTTTTTTTCATGGCTTAAAGATTATTGTCCAGCTCTGAACATTGTGCTTATATTTGAATCAACAGATGAACTTTACATTTGGAGTTTCAATTTCTTTATCAACAAACCAAAATATTTTCCAGAATTCAGTGTGCATATAGCCTTCAGTGTTTACACAGGCATTGCATACATAAACTACTTTATTAAACAGCAACTCCTTTGAACAACTACCTAAAAATAAC